>NC_139687.1:36914060-37422714 GCF_964106915.1 Podarcis gaigeae | reverse complement strand
GATTAAAAATAAATTTTTAAATGTGTGTGCTGCACCAGTGGAAGTAGAGGGTGTGGTGATAGATGGGGAAAACATTACCACAGAAGTTAAAAAAACAAACCACCTACACAATTCTTGGAACTTTGAAGTGTCAGGCATAGCTCTAATGGCTTTAGCCCAAACGTAGCAGAGTTTTCCTGCACAGCGAAGAAGCTAGTTGAGGTGGAAATGACTAGTCAGCTAGACTCAATAACTATTTACAGGATTTATTAAAAGGAAAAATAAAACCAGCAGAGTTTCTGCATACAAAACAAAGCAAAATAAATCCTTTCTTTCTCTCTCTCTCTTAACCATACACAGCACTTCTTCTCCTAACACACCCTCCTAACACAAACTGTGCTAGCATTCCTAGATAACAGAGTTGAGTGCTGGTCGTTAACCAATCAGAGTAAGTAGTTTCTAGGTCAAGCAGACCTTGGCTTTCTTCCAAGAGTAAATTGACACTGCCTTGAGTTAATTGTGTGAAGCCAGAATCTGTAAGTTTTCGTGAGAATCAATTAACAGAAACTGAACACCCCCTCACAGATTCTGCTGGACAATTAACATCAAATAACACCTATGTAGGAGATTATTTTTCCAGCAAACCTAAACCCTTGCACATTTGCTTGTTCTTTATCTTTGCCAATGGTTTAGTTAATACATCTGCTACATTTTCTTCACTTGGTACATAAGTACATGTGATTATATTGTCTTGTACACAGCAACGTACATTTTGGTATTTTACAGAGATATGTTTGGAACGTGATTTGAAACCCTCTGTTTTACTTAAGGTTATACAAGCCTGATTATCAATGTAAACTCGTACTGGTTCTCCACAATTTACATTTAAATCTGCTAACAAATGCTTGAAATAAATCACCTCGTTGCACAATTCACTCAATGCGGCGTACTCAGATTCCGTTGATGACACACTTACAACGTCTTGCTTGCGTGACTGCCAGCTGATTAAAGCTCCACCGACCATTATGACTAATCCTGTGACAGATTTTCTATCTGGCAAATTTTCCCAGTCACTATCACAGAAGCAACTCAACATTTCATCCTCTGAAGAATTTAATTGTAACATATAGCCAATTGTCTGTTTGAGGTATCTCAGAACTTGTTTTACCCCTTTCCAGGCATTTAGTGTGGGTTTTGAGACCAATCTACTCAATATGCCTACTGCATAGCTAATATCAGGTCTGGACCACTGTGCTAGATACAATAAACTTCCAATTACAGAATGGTATACATCAGGATGTTCAAATTCAGGACTCTCATCTATATGAAGTGTTTTTATGAAACCTGGATCCATAGGCACCACTGCCCCTTTGCAATCCTGCATCCTGTATGTAGTCAGTAGTTGTTTAACCTTGTTCTGCTGACTAATTAGGTAGCTGCCATCTTGGGCCCAGCACACTTCCAACCCTAGATATGTCCTAACCGGGCCTAAGTCTTTCACTTTGAACTTACTGGACAATTGCTTGGCAAACCTTTTAGTTTGTTTATCTGTTTTGCAAGCATACAATACATCATCTACATAAATCAGACAAAACTCTTGATCACTGCCTGTACCACGTACATAAACACAATTGTCAGCTGTACTCTGCTTGAAACCAAATGACACTAAGGCCTCATGGAAACATTTGTTCCAAGATCTTGCCGCCTGTTTGAGACCATATAAAGCTTTGTTTAATTTCAACACTCTATTGGAACCTGTCTTATAACCAGGCGGTTCGGCTAGATACAGGTCTTCTGATATTGATGCATGTAAATATGCAGTCTGGATATCAAAATGGTTTAACAGGAGTTTTCTCTTTGCTCCAAGCGTTAGAATCAGCCTTACACTGTCCCCCTTAGCAGTAGGGGAAAAAGTCTCGTCATAATCCTTTCCAGGCCTCTGAGAGTATCCTTGAGCCACTAAACGAGCTTTGTATTTGTACTTTCCTGTCACCAGAGGTTTAAGTTTGTACACCCACCTGCAGCCTACAATCTTTGCCCCCTCAGGCGCTGCTACTGGTGTAAAGACCTTGTGCTCATTCAGAGAGGACATCTCTTCCTCCATTGCCTGTTTCCAGAGCTCTGCCTCCTCTTTTGGTAACTTTAACACTTCCTGAAAACTCTTGGGCTCTGCAATTACACTAAACACATTTGCAGTATCTGGAGAAAAACGCACCGGAGGCACTCCTTTGTTTTGTCTTTTAGACCTTCTGGGAGAAAATTTTTCTTCTGACCCACTTTCCTCCTCAGAACTACGACCTCTCTTTTGTTGCTTAGCAACTGGTCTCTGGCTAATTCCACTTTCTTGAGAGCTCTTATCTGAACTTTCCTCCCCCTCAGACTCTGATTCTCTATGTTTACCTTCAGAGTCATGAAGCTCCTGGGAAGGTTCAAACCAAACCTCAGTATTGGCATGTAGTCTCTCCCAGCCACTATGTTCACAAAAACTGGCATTCCTAGAGATCACAATGCCATTTGTCCCTTCAGCAAAGCGGAAACCTTTTCCCAGCTCCTGGTAACCCACAAACTGTTTGGTCTTAGGATCTCCCTTCTTTCTCATTTGTTTTGGAATTAATACCCAGGCTTTTGATCCAAACACATGCAAATGGTCAATTTTGGGTTTTTTCTGAAACAATTTAAAGTACGGAGTTGTACCTATTGTTTGATGAAAGAGCCTATTTTGGAGATAACACGCAGTGAGCATGCTCTCCCCCCAATAAGACATGGGCAAATCAGCATCATCAAGCATGGCAAACATCATATTTTGTAAAGATCTGTGTTTTCGCTCTGCAACGCCATTCTCCTCTGGGGAAAAAACGTTCGTTTTTCTGTGCCCAATGCCACGCTTTTGTAGCCAATCTCTAAAAGCATTTGACATAAATTCGCCACCTCTGTCCGTCTGAATCCTTCTGAGTTTAATGGACAGAAATCTTTCCACAGATGCCACCCAGCCTTTAAACTTAGTGAACACGTCACCCTTATTCTTCATGGGAAAAACCCAAGAGTAACGCGTGGCGTCATCCACAATTGTTAATGAAAAACGCGATCCACCCCTGCTTACAGGAAATGGACCAATTACGTCCATGTGAACCAGCTGTAGCGGTGACTCACTAACTCTGTCACTTCTGGGGTAAGAGACTCTGTGGGTTTTAACCTTTTTACAAACATTACAATCAAGGTACTTGTTACAACTCTTTAAATTACCCCCATCAGCCAATTCAGACATTTTTAGTACACTTTTCCAGCAAGCATGCCCCATTTTCCTATGCAATAAGTGCACACAGTTGTCATGTATAGCTTTGTTATTCACTGCAGGCTGAGATTTACTGACTACTGCTGCAACTTGAGATCCTGCTTTAAGCCAAAACAAGCCTCCCTCTGACTTAGCAGTGCCTAAAATCTCACCAGCCTTCTTAATAATGCAACTGTCTCCTTCAAAATACACTTTAAACCCAGCTTTTAGCAAACAATCTACAGACATCAGATTGCTCCTTAATGAAGGCACACAAAGTACATATTGCAGGCATTCACGAAGACAAGGAACAAAAACTGCACCCCCCGAAATCACTTCGGAAGTACTTCCGTCTGCTAGGGCTACCTGGCTGCGCTGTGCTGAGTTCTTGGAAGCAAACAATTCATCTGAATTTACGATGTGCCGAGACGCGCCCGAATCGACCACCCAGACAGTTTGTTTCTCATCAGCAATCTTGACCTCGGCGGTCACCAGCTGAGCCGACTGTTTTCGTTTGAAGAATTTCCTTTTACGCTGCTGCTGCTGCTGCTGCTGATCTCGTCTCTGCTCCTGCACCGGCCACTGAGACTTGACCAACTCCGGACATTGTCGTTTTAGATGCGCTGAAGACCCACATCGGAAACAACGCCTAACAGCAAATGCTGACTCCTCACCGGTAGGCTGCTTTTGCTTCACCTCTGGCACGGTATGAGAACTCCCTCCAAACCGCCCACCTGTAGAAGCCTCTGCAGCAAACGACCTTTCTTGCCTCTTCTGCCATTCTTCAATCAAACGCCCAGTAACGTAACTGACTGATAAATCACGCTCCTGTATGCCTTCTAGAGACAAAACTAAATTGTCCCAGCTTTCCGGGAGAGAACTCAAAATAATAGCCACCTTCTCCTGCTGGTCTAACGCACAGTCTTTTTCCTGTAGCGCAGTAAATTTTAACTGTAAACTGTGTAGGTGTTCCTGCATTGTAATCCCAGGCTGTAACATTGCCTTGTACAATGCCTTGCGAATGAACAGCTTGGAAACCGCTGTCTCACGCACATGGAGTTCTTTAAGTGCTTGCCACACACCTCTAGCTGTCTTGATTCCCCTCACATATGGCAACTGGGAATCTTCCAGCCCCAAAACAATTGTGGCCCTTGCTCTTTGGTCTTTATCGAGGTCTTCATCATCAGGCTTCGCGGGAAACTTACTCACCACTTGCCAGAGACGATCCCTCTGCAGCACTGCCTGCATGCGTTCCGACCACAGCAAGTAATTGGAGTCATTCAGACGCTCAAAAGCCATCTGAACTGGTTGTGAGGCCATCTTGAGAGCGATGTCCCTGGAACCCGGAACCAGCTACTCACGGCCACCGAGAGAGAAAACAGGAACCACAGCACCCAGCACTCACACGCTGCAACTGTTGTCCTTGTGTCCACTGTGTCACCAGCTCACAACAGTCAGGAACCAACCAGTGTCCATCTGCTGCATCAACAGGAACAACAACTTCTGGAACTACTGGAACCAACACCGTTGATGCTGACACCACTTCAACTCAGGCTGGCAGCACAATACCCATAACCTCTTGGAACTTTGAAGTGTCAGGCATAGCTCTAATGGCTTTAGCCCAAACGTAGCAGAGTTTTCCTGCACAGCGAAGAAGCTAGTTGAGGTGGAAATGACTAGTCAGCTAGACTCAATAACTATTTACAGGATTTATTAAAAGGAAAAATAAAACCAGCAGAGTTTCTGCATACAAAACAAAGCAAAATAAATCCTTTCTTTCTCTCTCTCTCTTAACCATACACAGCACTTCTTCTCCTAACACACCCTCCTAACACAAACTGTGCTAGCATTCCTAGATAACAGAGTTGAGTGCTGGTCATTAACCAATCAGAGTAAGTAGTTTCTAGGTCAAGCAGACCTTGGCTTTCTTCCAAGAATAAATTGACACTGCCTTGAGTTAATTGTGTGAAGCCAGAATCTGTAAGTTTTCGTGAGAATCAATTAACAGAAACAGTGTGTCCAAAGCTGAGTAACATGTGGTGTTATCTTTGATATTTTTCTTACCACATTATCCATGGATGGAGAAAAACTGAATTAAATGGGGGAAACATGTGGGCTGCCATTGGATGAGGACAACTTTGTGTGGGATGACATGAAAAACATGCACACATGGCATGCATCAATTTACACTGTGGTGTGTATGTATCTGGAGTGCAATATGTTCAGTGTAAGATATTAGATACCAATGACAAAACTGCACAGGTTGGATTTTTCCTACTGAGCACATGTTTCTACTAAAACTGTTACAGCAAAATATTTCTATTTCACAAGCTCATGAATGATAATGGAAAGCAAATGATAAATGCTCCCATCTACCCTACAACAGTACATCCTAGATATTCCATAGGATAGCTGCTTCTACCTTACATTACAGACAGTTCCCCCTAGGACATGTTTTGTGTCTTGGGGGCCTAGCACCCTTGGGCATTTTGGCCTCAGTACAATATGCAGAAACCTTTATATCCTCCTGTGTGTATTCTGGAGTCTCTCTGTCCTCCCCCACCCAAACTAAGATTCTAGAAGGGCGTCCTAGCAGGTAACATTTAGGAAAGACAATTGCCAAGACACTTATACAGTATATGCATAATTTTCCTGGCTGAGGTGAGGTCACTTGAAGCTATAGCTGTAGTTTGGTGTTACGTACTAGCTCAAGAACACAGAGTACAAGCACAAAGCTTACCCTCAACAATGAGAAAAAATTAATGTTTATGTGTGGTGTGAGATATATGTTACTGCTCTGTGGAAGCTTCCATCGGATAAAAAATTCAATATGAAAATTCTTCAGTTAGAAGGAAGATGTTATAAATATGGAGGAAAACCAAGACCAGTGTTGCATGTGGATTATATCTCCTCTCACTCTTTTCCTTATAAAGTAATTGACTTGCAAGTATCAACGGCGTTCATGAGTGGCATTTGGTATTTATATTTTAATCTGAATTTATTTATTTATTATATACTGGTGCATTAATTTAAATAGCTGCTAGAAATGGTCAGTTGTTGTTTTTTTATTTGTCATTGCAACCCCTTACCTTTATTACCTATAAGTCTTCTGGCACTGCAGCTTTAAGAATAGTTGTTGAAAAACTTAGAGGAAAGCTTTTAAGTACACCCAGTGAATATTATAATATCTTTGCCCCTGTTAGTTTTCTTATCTTCCTTGTAACCACCTCAGGTGTTCAATCTGCTCTGAAATACAAAATAAAGCCTTTTAGAAATCAGGCAACTTTCAGTTAAAATGCAGAATTTCATGTTGCTTTGTCTGGAGTTTCTTGAAAATAAGAAACTGCTATTTGGTTTTACTTAGAGAACACTTCAGTTGTTATAGTTACAAAAGAAATATTGAAATATTGAAAATGTGAACCTAGTGCATGCCTTAAATACTTTTTAAAAATACTAATAGCAATATGTTCTGATACTTAAATGATGGTATAGCAGTAATCATTTGCCCCTTCCCTCCCCGATCTTATAATTGGAATGTAGAAACTGGTTACCCTTTTGTCACAGAGTAAAGGTACCCCTGGCCATCAGGTCCAGTTGCGAACGACTCTGGGGTTGCGGCGCTCATCTCGCTTTATTGGCCGAGGGAGCCGGCGTGCAGCTTCCAGGTCACTTGGCCAGCATGACTAAGCTGCTTCTGGCGAAACCAGAGCAGCACACGGAAACGCCATTTACCTTCCCACCAGAGTGGTACCTATTTATCTACTTGCACTTTGACATGCTTTCGAACTGCTAGGTGGGCAGGAGCAGGGACCAAGCAACGTGAGCTAACCCCGTCGCGGGGATTTGAACCGCCAACCTTCCGATCAGCAAGCCCAAGGTTCAGTGGTTTAGACCACAGCACCACCTGCATGTCACAGAGTAGCATGGTCCAAAGGGCTGTGTAAACTTCCCTGACCAGTCAGCCTGAATCACATTGCTTTAAATGGCAGTGAGTGTCTTGAGTTCTTCCTCATACAAGACCTGACTTACAGAATTTGAGTCATTTATGTAAACGTACAGGACAATTTTGTATTCATTTGCTCTGGGTTTTAGTACACATGTTTTTAAGCTGTTGTGTAAAACTCCCGTTTCATATTGGTACACAAAGACTGATTTAAATGGATATCTGTTATATAACGGAACATCTTAAATACAGCAAATGTAATAACAACTGTGTTTTAGTCAATGGGATATACAAACTACTATAGGTATCTTACGTCTTTTTGTTAGTTTATTTCCATACAAAATGGAACTTAAATGTGGTGTATATGTCTTCAACTACTAGAAAAGTCAGAAAATGGGATCCAGAGTCCCCAAAGTGGAAACATTACCATATCCATAATATTTGTAGTACTACCATACTGCTCCCAAAATTGAAATTTGGAGCGCACATTATCCTAGACACCCTGCTTAACTAGAGAAAACTGAAAATTGTCCCTCTCTTCTTCAAAAGCAAGGGTCTGAAGTTTAACCCAAAATTGTTAAAGTACTCCAGATCAACCAGAATGCTGTAATTTGGTATACATGTGGTCCAAGGCATACTGATTACTAGTAAAGATGGAAACATGGTCATATATATGATCTCTTATGGTGAGATGTGACATTTATTTTGTAACAGAAGCCAGTACTCTACCACATAAAACTAAATGGTCTTAATGGGCATTCTAGGCCTATGGAAGTAAAGATCACCAATTAATTCATTTGTTTTTCTTTCAAATGATGGAGGAAAACATTGCCATTCCCCCCCCCCCCCAATATCTGCTAAGGGTGTAATAGGTGTAAAATTCAACTCTAGTACTTGGATGTTTGTCTATTATTGGAAGTACATTTGTGCATAATTCAGTGTGTAACCATAATTTTCTTTTTTTAAGGAATCTGCAGGAGGTGATATTCAATCTCCTCTTACACCTGAGAGTATTAATGGAACAGATGATGAAAGAACAACCCCAGAAGTGACGCAAAACTCAGAACCAAGGGCTGAACCAACCCAGAATGCATTACCATTTGCGCATAGGTACAGATTTCATTCACACATCCTTATTAAGTAATACGTGTGCACTTTATTGTTAAGACGGCCTCTTTCTCCATTTCTTTAATTTAAAATTTTAAAAGACTTAATGTTTGCAGTGTGGATCTGTGTCCAAAGAGGTGTTTGTGCAGAGGGTGCAGTGAAGGAGCCACACTATTACTAAGGGACTACTGTTCAGTATAAAAAGAAGCTTGTCTCTTCAGGAGGGAAACCACTGCAGCAAAAACAAGAAACTTCACAGGTTTCGCCCTCCTGTGTGCATAGCTCACTTATGTCTTACCCTTTTCTTAAAGTAAAGAAAAGGAAACGGAATAGAATGGCTGCTTTTGAGCTTCAACATTTTTTTGTCTGGGAAGCACAATACAGATGCCTCTGAGACTTTAATATTTTGGACTAAATGCAGATTAGAAGAAGAAGAAGGGGGGAAAGTAGAAGCTGCAACAAAATGTTGCAGTGTGGAGTGCTTCTGTCCAGGGTGCCAGTCAGCCATGTCAGAATTCTTAATTTCTTACCTCCTATCCCCTGTTTTCCTCTCTGCCCCCACACCCACTCACCCGCTGTTGGTCAGCAATCCATGCCTACTGAGCATGCTCATTCCTCACTGGGCTATTTTGGGGAAGTGGCTTTAAAGATTGCTTGTACTTCTGCAGCCCTTTGGGTTCCTCCCAGCTGGCAGGTTCCACCCTGTTGTGTGTGGATGGTGCTATTATGGCTACATAAGGATCCACACTAGGAAAATTGCGTTTGCTATTAATATATAGGATGAGTGATCACACTATGCTGCAACCTTTAACTTTCTAGTGTACAAGAATATTTTATACTGCTTCAAGAATTATTGGTCTAGTGTGTGTATTTTGTGGGTAATGAGAATTACTTCAAATTCTTGAGCTACGTGGTATTATTCACTTTTGCACTTAAAAATGGCACTTAAGCAGGTCTTGAATGTCAAAGGAAATGCTAATATCCAAAACTAGTATGTTTTATGGGAAAATATGACATTATATAATACCTTCAGCCTGATGATTAAAACATTGATGAAATCAGAATTGTGATACTTCACATGAAGATGAGCAGGCAGGTGTTTGACATTTATTATATAGTGAACCATCTTTTCGCATCTAGAAGGGCTGAACTTTAACTTTTCTAATGTAATTTTTATATATTGCACTAAAGCACATTAAGTTGAAGCAGAGTGTTTGAATTATTTGAGCTGCTGTAGTTTCCAATTCTTATCTAAAAATCTGTGCCCACCTTCTATTTTAGATAGTCCCAATCACTTGTGCAATGGGGAAAGAAGACCAAAATACAATCTCCTCATCCCCATATCAAACAGCTGATTAATTTGAGATTGCATACCAGTGATGAGAACTGTATATGCAGATATGGGTTCTGGATATTGCGATCCAGATTATGGTTAAGGTGAAACCGTACCAAATTTGTCCAGACACATTTACTACTCTAGCCATCAAAATATATAATCATGAGTTGAGCTAAATAACTTGAAAAGTATATGTTGAAGTGACTTTGGTAACCTATCTTGATTATTACAAAATAACCAATTCCTATTTATATTGTGGTAAATTGTGTCTGAAGACAGGAGTGCCTGGCGTGCTCTGGTCCATGGGGTCACGAAGAGTTGGACACGACTAAACAACAACAAATTGTGTCTTTTTTTTAATAACAATTTAAAAACTGTCACTCAGACTAACAGCAGATAATATTATTATTTTCCTGAAAATAAGTAATTGTACTACAGTTTAAACTGTATCATTAGTAACAGAAGTCTAAATCTGATCTATGTACATTTCTACAATATGTATACACACTTTAAGAGAGAATCTTTTACAGTATTGTGCTACTGGGCTTCAAAATTTTGACTTGGTCTTCCAGTACTGAACCTTCTGCTGAAACAAAAGAATATTTGTTGCCTGAATCTCATGTGAACAGTCTCTTCTTAAGTTACTTACAGCTAGATTTCACCAGCAAGTTATGATTTAATATGCAGAGGTGACTGTCAACATACTGGTATATGTTGTAGTTCAGTGTAGATTTTTATAGACAACTGCTTTGTTATGGACTCTTCTTGATGGAGAGAGTTTGTAGACTTTTAGAAACTCCTGGGACTTTCTTTTTTATCAGAAAGGTATGTTTCTTTGAAGATCAAAAAAAATTGTGATCACAAATACTTTGGTTTCTATTCTGTCAGTTAGGGGTGTGCGGGTGTATGAGGGTATGAGTGAATGAAAGGGTGGGGGAAGAATCTCAAATTGACTTCTGAAAATGGACTGTTGTGGTAATCGTGCTGATAGGAACATATAACTAACTGAGTGGGAGTTACATCCCCTGTTCTGTGGATCTTAAATGCTGAAGATTTATACTTACTGTTGTATCTGCTGCCCACTTTTTAAGAACAAAAAGGCGAAATTTCCAATAGAGCTCTTTCCCTGATATGAAAACTTTGGCAAAAAAATGTATTAATTGGATTTTTGGATATTTTTCAAAGGAGACCATGGGGGGGGGGGGGAATAGCCATCCTAGATGTTTTAAGTTTTTGCATGTGCATAATTTACTTATTATTGTGAAAGTTGGGGGGGGCTGCTGGAAAGCTAGCCACATTTATAAATTTGAATCCAATTCTGGATGCTTCTAAAATCAACCTTTACATTATTAAATGTTCATTTTACAAGAAAACCAGAGCACTGCTTGAAAACAAGTGGAATGTTGTTTAATAACCTTTAAAAACTGGAGATTAATAAGTAGGTTGGAGACAGCGTCTCAGATATTTCGGATGTCCTGTTAAAATTGCTTGTCAACACTGACTTGAAGATGTTCCTAAGTATCTTTTCAGTATCATAAACTGTGTCATATATCTTCTTATTGGAACATTTTAATATATAGTGTGTTTAGAAAATACATTGTAGGACTAACAGAAATAGATTTATAGTGATGTGATTGCTTGCCTACTTAAGTAATTGTTTTTTTCTGTTCAAAGTTTTGGCAAAAAAAAACCCCACAAACAAACCTGATTTATTGCCATAGTGAAGAGGTTCTTTCAGATCATGGATTTCTTTTAATTTTTATTCTCTGTATAGCAAACCATTTGATAATGCTGCATGTATATCCATTACTGTAACAAATTTGTTAAGACCCTGTTTCTCTCCTATGGGTTATTATTAAAGAATGACTATAGAAATTTACCTTTTGAAGACTGGCTTGCATTTTTTAAATATGTATTACGTTTGTACTGAGGCATTTATAACTTTACTGTTTAGCAAAAAGTGTTTTTTTTTTTATTAAAGGCTTTACTATATTCCTTAAATATCTTAAATTTGAATCCAAACATCATCTTCGATGTGCACAAACTTCCTATGTGTGTAGTTTATCCTTGCTTTAAATCATATAAATAAATGGTAAAGATAAATTGGCTTTTTACCTGTCCTTCATCATAAGGTCCCAGGGTAGAAGATTATAACAATATAATGGCACTGCAAGCAAAAATGTAGCAACCTTAGCCCAGCATTAATTTTTCTATAGGTCCTTTCCATCCTTGGTTCCTCTTTTACCCCAAGTTCTGTTCTTGCTCCACTTACAGTTGCATCAAACCCTTGTTTTGCTTACTGCTCCTTCTTCTATCAGCTACTTTGGCTCGTGCTCAGCATTCTTTGTTGTACAACACTCTTGTTTCATTCTTTCCCAGCAATATACAGCTTAGACTATGGATGAGTCTTTTTTCTATACAAAGAGCGGCAGATGTGCACATGAACAGTTTTAACTTTGTGAAACTGCTCCTGCAATCCACCAACTCCTAGCTTCTCTCAAAGGACCTTACATCTGTGTGTTCCATGGTTCCTATTCCCGTTCTCAGTTCTTAGAATGTTTGCAAATATGTTAAGGCTTCATCAGTTGATGCCAGAAGTTTCACCATCACCACAACCAAAATCCTTTTGTTAGGTCAATTCATTATCTTATATAAATAACAGCAAACTAGGCCTTATTAAATAGAAGAGTAATGCTTTGCAGAAAAAAAGCACTCAAAACTCCAGCTGGTCTGGTATCAGTGTTGTCATCCTTGTACATTCTGCCTTTTGTTCAAAAGTAAATTATTCAGGAAATTATCAGAATTTAAATTCTGAGCAATCTTGTTTCCTTCCTTTGCTTCATGCCCATGAAGCAAAAGTACTTCTGTATAAAGTATGGTCAACCCTTATTGGGATCTGGCCAGACATCCCAAGGGTAGCCCTCTTGCCTGAAGGGAAATGAGCACAGATATTGCAGTGCTAGTTTTCAGGAAAGATTTGTGTGGATTCATATGTTATGGGTACTATCTAGCAGCAAACAAACTAATTAAAAGCAATGGTGCCTAGCCACAAATGATAAGTAAAAATAATATAAAAGCCAGGGGAAAATTGCTGGAGTGTTTTATTTACAAATAAATACAAAAATTCAATGATAGAGCACATGCTTTTCATGCAGAAGAACCCAAATTTATTCTCTGGCATCTCCAGGTATGGCTGGAAAAGGCTCTTGGCCTGAAGCCCTGTAGTGAACCACATGGACCCCATGGTCTGACATTGTAGAAGGCAGGTTTCTATTATTAAACTAGTGATATATCTAAATACACGTCAGCAGACAAAAAGCACACATTATTTTGGAACTCTACATTCAGGGGATAGAGTTTAAAAACAACAATAATAAACATGTTTAATAAACATGTTGCTGACCAACGTTCTTAAAAACCATAATGCATTGTAAATATGTTTTAATTGAAAGTAGCACAGGAAACATCTAATAACAGATAGTTAATGCATTTTAATACATAGTCTTCAATGGCTCAAATTTACAAAGTAGTGTCATATTTCATTTTCAGAGTTCTCCTCCAGTTCAGGCTTGCATATAGTTACGTAGCCTAACAGTAGAAGCCTGTGCATATTTCCCTGGAAGTAAGTCCCATTATGCTTAATGAGGTTTACTCCCGTGTAAATGTGTATAGGATTGCGATTTAAAGCAGGATTTCTTCTCCTTATTGAATTGACTGTAATTTAAATCTTAAGTGATTTTCATCATACGTTTATCTCAATCATCTCATGAATATAACAAACATTTATTTGGATCTTAAGAGAAATTAATTCAAGGAAATTTGCAGAAGGAAAGTTTCCTTCCCCTTTTCATTTGCAGCAGTCTGCCCCCTTCCAAAAAGCATTTTGCTTTTATTAAATGTTCTTTTTAGAACTGGCAATTCCCTCCTGAACAAAACTGGATGGATCAGTGGGGAGGGGAAGGGAGGAGTTGAGCAGCTGGAGGAAAGCAGAATTTCCCAAAATTGGGCTTGGAACCAAAAATATGTTAAGCAAGTTTACAGAAGGAAAGTTTTAATTTACATCCCCTCACACCCCTTTATGCATTGCTCTAGAGAGTCCCTGACCCTCTTAAGAGGTTTTGCCTGGAAGGTGGAGAGGGCACATTTGGCTGCAAGGGGCGGGGAGGGGAAACTGTCCTTTCATGAACATCCTTGTTAGCTTACTTTATAATCCAGGTCTTTTGTAGAAGTAGAAGGATACCATGTCAATGCAGGGCCCTAATTGATCTTCAGCATAATTGAACAAAATATTTATTTATGCTTAGTGTAAAGATTTACACTGAGAGAGAAGTGCTTATAGCAGCGAATGTAAATGCTAAGCATGTACAGCAGGCAAATTTCTATCTACACCCCTCTCTGTTCTGCTCCCATACCAAACAAGAGTCATTATCAGAGCTTCGGGATATATCCTCTCAAGGCAAAACACACAAGGGTGTGAAGTAAGGTTGCTGAGTCATGTGGCTTGGAGTGAGAGGATACAACCTAGAGAGAGTCTCAAGAGCCAAAGGGAGTTTCCCAACCCTGATTTTAGAATAATTCAGTTGAAGCGGCTTCATTTATGGCAAAAAGAAAATATGCCAATAACAGCACTATGGGTTACACAAGACACTAATCATGTGGTTTTCTCTTGAGTTCTATATTTTTCCTTCACAAATATGGGAACTAGTTCCAGACCCTCTAAGTGTCCCTGTTTTCCAGAAGCCATTCCAGTTTTGATCTGATTTGATCCCAGAATGTCCCACTTTTTCTTAAGATGTCCTTATTTTCATTGGAGAAATGTTGGAGGGTATGGAGTTCTTTACCCCTGCGCTGGAATGCATTTGTGTTTTTGTGGCAGTTAATACTATCTTTCATGAGGAAGTAACAGTAAACGAGAAGATGAATTCAACTTGCTTACCACACAAACTGCTTTGAGAATATTTTGAAGGATAGTGGTGTATAAATATTTTAAATAAATAAATTTGTAAACAAATTTTAGTCTTGAAATTCTGTTATTAGCCAGTTGATCCTTTTGGGGGGCGGGGCAGATTGTATAGATCTATCACACACACTAATTGCAAACTCCTCATGCTCTATGTAGCCAATGTCACACTATCCACACAACAGCAAGTTACCACCAGAACTTTTTAAAAAGAAAAAATGGAGGCAAACAGCCCAGTGATGACTAAGCATGCTCAGTGGGCAGTGAATGCTATTCAACTGTGAGGAAATGAAACAGAAAATGTGGTGGGGGGTGGAATGGTTGGACCCTGAACTGTGCACTACAGAATTTTGTTGCAGGTCCCTTGCACTAAAACTAGTGGTAATCCAACATCGCAAGTATACTGTCCTATTTCTTCCTTCCATCCATAATGGAAGGAGAGAAGCCTTAGTGCAGGGGCTATTCCTACACTGAAAAGAATTGGATGGTATGTGTACTTCACTGTTTCACTGTTTGGAGAAGAAGTAAAATGACAGACTTCCAGGAAATTGTGAAGGGAAGGGAGTGATCTTGCTGGTTATAACCATTGGGGGGGGGGGGGAATGCCAAAGGGCCACATAACTTTAACACACACATGACAAATACTGTAAGAGAGTGCAAATGATCTGAGAGAACCTTTGCAGAAGCTCACATAATATTGCTGGCTATCAAGGAGAGAAGTTATGACCTTTTGCCTCCACCAGTATTGGAGGCATTATTGAACAGGTGTGACTCTCGTGCAGTTGCATTCATTATGGTGCTATTGATAGCACTTGACATCTCAGCGTCCAGGAAAGGCATAATTATTTATACTCCAAAATCACTATACCAGATGCCATATGAAATGTGGCTCTCTCTTCACACACATTTAAAAAATATTTTTCCCAATCTACTTTGAGTTAGAAAAATGCAGTAATAGCCCTATCAAAATATTTTTAAACGAAAACCTAAACATTTTAAGATGGCAGCGGTGTATGTATATAATGTGTGTATTAATTAAATAGTTCATTCAGATATAAATAAATAAAACTAAATAAAACAGCAGCATAGATTTATTTTAAATAAATGAAAATACCAAAACACTTAAAAAATAGCCCAGTCATACTTCACAAACAGCATTTAAGAGGCAGTGGCCCAAAATAATTAAGTTTTGAAATCCACTTAAAAGTTTGTGCCCATCTTAGTGGGGAGGAAACTTCATAACTTGGGTACCATCACAACAAAGGCCCTATCTCTTGTGTCTGGCAGCTGAATCAAGCCTAGATGCATGGCCTCTGAAGCACATTTTGTACCCAAGCAGGCTTGTATGAGTGTAGGCTGACCTTCAGGCTACTTGATCACAAACTCTTTAGGACTTTAAAATGTGCCAGTAACCAGTACAACTGGTACAGGACCACTGTCACATGGGACCAGAAAACATCTGGCAGGGAGGCTGTCTTCTGCACCAGTTGAGGTATCGGAACCATCATCAATGGTAGCTCCACTCAAGAGTGTCTTTCAGTAGTCCAGCCTAGATGTGACTGGTGCATGAGCAATCAAGGCAAGATCTGACCTCTCTCTAAATGGGATGCAGCTGGCATGATTCAGATTCTACTCTTGGTCACATAGATGCAGCTGGCATCAAATTTCAATCATTCCATGATGTAGAATAGTACAAAGGTAGCTCATTTGGGAATCCCAGGTTTACAAGAGCCAAGAGAAGATTTCAAAAACCCTGCATTGCATGCCAAAAGACAGCTAATAACTCAAGGTGTTGCAACTAATTGTCACATAAGGGATTATTTAACTAGCAACTATAGAGCACTTTCTATATTTTAAAGAAAGTGTCCAACAGCTTTTTATTGTGTAATATATTTTGTTGCCTTGAGCATAGAGAGAAGCAGTAAGTAGGGTAATCCAGTTCTTAAGCAGGGTGGCAAAGGAAAAGGAAATTTGTACATTTTCGATACCATTTATGTTATATTTATTTGCTGCTTTTTACAGCAAAGTGTCTTAAACTGACCCACAGGGGAAAAAATAACAAGAAACATTAAAACCAAATGTCAAAACAGCAGTAATACAAGTACTCATTCATATATAAACAAATGCTACCTATCCTCTTAAAAGATGAGCACAAAAGAGGCCGCAGGCATAACTAGTTACCCACCGAATTAAGGGCCAAAATTTGGCTGACATCTAAAAGTAGACCATAATGGTGCCAGCTGTGCTTCCTTGGGGGAAAGCATTCCACAAGCGGGAAGCCACCACTGAAAAAGCCTGTACTTGTGTTCCCACCTTCTGCATCCCCTTGGACGAGAAACACAGAGAAGGGTCTCATATGATGAACACGGTGTTTGGGTTGGTTCATGTAGGGAGAGGCGTCCCTGAGGTATTGGGGTCCTGAACCACATATTGCTTAATAGGTCAAAACTAGCACTTTGTTATGGACACTTACTGATAGCCAGTACAGTTGTGTCAGGATATGTGTTACGTACTCAGTCCACCTGGCTGTTGAATTCTGTACCAACCAAGAGCGGTTTCAAAGGCAGCCCCATGTACATAGTACATTGCCGTAATGTATACTGGAGTTTACCAGAATGTAGACAACAGAAGTCAGTTTATCTCTGTCCAGATAGCCATCTGGACTTAGCTGCATAGAATGCAATCTGCTCCACCAAGGCCAGTTGTGCATCAAGCAGCAGTAATGGATCCAGAAGTAGCCCCAGGCTACACACCTGCTCCTTCAGAGGGACTGTGACCCAATCCAGAGCAGCCATGGATCTGAGGGAAACACCCACTAACAGTACCTCAGCCTTATTCAATTAAGTTTCAGTTTATTTGGTCTTATCCAGTCCATTACTGAGGCAAGACACCAGTCTAGCAGAGTCACTGCCACGACTACATAGAATCGTAGAACTGTAAAGTTGGAAGGGATTCCAAGGGTCATCTAGTCCAACCCCCTGAAATGCAGGAATCGTAACTAAAGAGCCAGTGAGGTATAGTGGTTAAGAACAGTAGTCTCGTAATCTGGTGAACCGGGTTCACGTCCCTGCTCCTCCACATGCAGCTGCTGGGTGACCTTGGGCCAGTCACACTTCTCTGAAGTCTCTCAGCCCCACTCACCTCACAAAGTGTTTGTTGTGGGGGGGGAGGGAAAGAAGAAAGCTAGCCACTTTGAGACTCCTTCAGGTAGTGATAAAGTGGGATATTAAATCCAAACTCCTCCTCTTCTTCTAAAGAATCCCTGACCAATGGCCATCCAACATCTGCTTAAAAACCTTCAATGAAGGGGAGTCCAGCACCTTGCAAGGGAGTCCATTCTGCTGTTGCATAGCTATTACTGTCAAAAAGTTCTTTTTAATGTTTAGCTGGAATCTCCTTTCTTGTAATTTGATTCCATTGGTTTGGGTCCTACCTACCAGGGCAGTAGAAAATAAGCCTGCTCCATTTCCCATGTGACAGACCTTTAGCTATTTGAAGATGGCTATCATATCACCTCTCAGTCTCCTCTTCTCCAGGCTAAACATACCCAACTCCTTCGACTGTTGCTCAAAAGTCTTGGTTTCCAGACCCTTCATTTTGGTTTCCACCCTCTGCACACTCTTCAGCTTGTCAATATCCTTATATTGTGTCCAGAACTGGACACTGTACTCCAGGTGGGGTCTGACGAAGGTAGAATAAAGCAGTACTATTACTTCCCTTAATCTGGACACAATACTTCTGCAGCTGTGATAGAGCAATGTATCACCAGCACATTACTGAAAATGTACTCCAGAGCTCTGGGTGAGCCCATTCAGTATAGGAAAACCTAAACCTGCAGCACTGAGGACTGTAGGGGCTGAACAACACCCACCCCCCATCACCAGCCTCTGAAGATAACCATCCTGAATTGTATTGGAGCCTGAAAAGCGGCACTGCCTACCCTCAATTTGGATAGTCACAAATACTGTGGTCAATGGTATAGAAAGCCACTGAGAGATCAAGGAACAGTAACAGAGACACAGGCCGCCTGTTTCTCCTAACAAAGGTCTTTGTGACCAAGGTGGTTTCCATGCCCAAGCTGGGCCCAAACCCTGATTGAAATAGGTCTGAAAAGTTAGTCTTACACAAGAGAGCCTGGATCTGACCTGCAGCCATGCACTCAAGAACGTTGCTCAAGAAACAAACATTGGCAACTGGTCACTAATTGTTTAGATTTTATGGATCCAGGAAAGGTTTCTAATGAGTGGTCTTACCATCACCTCCTTTTGGCAAGCAAGGACCACCCCTTCTTGCATGGCCAAGCAAGCTGCTGCCTCCTTGTTAGATTTTACCAGCCTTGAAGAGCAAGAGTAAGAAGAGAAATGGTCACCTGTGCTGATGCCAGCACCTTGTCCACATCCTCGTGCTTTACTAACAAACTCTGGATGGCTCTTGAGAATCACATGCTAAAATAGTAGAGTCAAGGTCTCAGCTGATTCAAGTGATTTTATCTTCAAATTGCTCTGCAAACAAATCACAGCAAGCCACCACTGGTTTTAGCTCAGCTAGATTAGGATTTATTAAATTTGTATACTGCCCTTCATCTCAAGATCCCAGGGCAGTTCACAACAGATAAATACAAAATGAGAATACAAAATACTTTACATACTAAATAAACAAAAGGAAAAACAAACCAATAACCCACAAACACATTGCAAACAAAGTAAGCTTTATATCACCTTCATTGCCACTGAGTAAACTTGATAATGAGCACTCACTAGTTTTCTGTTGCATTCGCCTGAAGATTTTCTCCACTTGCATTCAAGTCATCTTCCAGCTTGTTTCATTGCCCAAGGCTCTGGTGTATACCAAAGAAGCCAACAGGGTTCTATCAAGTGGCAGAGGGAACTCAGGGGTTTGTGTCAGTGGCCCAGATCATCCATGTTTTCTACAGGCAACCAGGGCCAGTCATATCAGCTGGAAAATCCTCCATAGGGTCTGGGAACTAATTGAATCCTTCAGCCTTCAAGGACATTCCCCTGCCTCTGTGGAGGGAGAAAGCTGCTGAAAACCTAAAATGCAACAGGAAGTGATCTGATCTTGACAACAGACTGGATCACTCTCCGATCACCCTATTTCTGCTCAGTTGATGAAATCAGATGTATAGGCTATGGCCTGCTACATGTGTGAGGTCAATGGCCTGTTGAGACAGTGCCATGGTTGTCATGGCAGCCATGAAGTCCCAGATTTAATGGCCTCAACAAGGATGCCAAAGTCCCCCAGAACCAACAGTCTGCATCACCTCAACACCATATCTATTGTTTTAATTTTTTTTTGTTTTAATGACCTTTACTTATAATTTATTGTTTTATTATGTTGGTTAACTGCTTCAAGGTTGTTGTTTTTTTACAATCAAATGGTATATAAATTTTATGACAGATGTAATGGCAAACTGTGGTTAGTTTACAAATGAAAGCAAATGTTTCTATCTTCCTTGAGGTTGAGCAGGGGAAGGGAGAGTACATGGGCCTTGGGCTTGTCCAAGTCATTTTCCATATTGCTAATCTTTGGCTTAGGCATACTTTCAAACTCTCTCTTTGCAAATTGTAAGATGGTTAACTAATATAATGCAATAATTTTTTTACTAATTCCTGACCTGTTATTGGAGAATGTAACAATAGGTGTTTTCATTGTTTACTTTTTATCTTCTATGATTAGGTATGAAAATTCAAAAAAATCATTCACATATTCACAGTCAGATATTTGTCTTCCAAAACATACAAAGCAACCTTATATTGAGTCAAATAATTGGGCCATCTGCCCCACTAATGTGGCAGTGGCTCTCGGCCATCTTAGGGAGAGGTCTTTCCTAGCCTTGATGTCCTTTTAAGTGGTGAACCAGAGTTTGAACCTAGAATCTTCAGCGTGCAAAATATGTGCTTATCTACTAAGCTTCCTCCCACCCGAATCCCTAGGCAATGTGTTTTTGCATCATGCTCTACTTTGAAAAAAATAATAATCATAGAACTTGGGAGGGACCACAAGACTTGCTGGCTTCTAAGGACAATTGTATAGGCATGAGCCAGAGAACAAAAATAACCCAGTGATGCTATGGTCTCCACTATTGTGACAACTGTTTTTTTGTCCATAGTTCAGCAATCGGCAAGCACTGGGAGGCAGAACTTGCAACACTCAAGGGTAACAATGCCAAGCTTACAGCAGCTCTGCTCGAGTCCACTGCCAACGTGAAACAATGGAAACAACAGCTTGCTGCATATCAAGAGGAAGCAGAACGTCTACACAAGCGGGTAAGTTTAAAGCTTTTGACTACATATTGTTAGTGGATCTGCATGTTATGAACTAAGAAAAAGGTGCAGTAAAAATCTTCTGGTCATCTGACAACAGCATTCATGCAAGCTGAGCTTTATTTTCTCTTCTGATGAAATATATTATAAAGTATTCATGTAATAAATTCTCCCGTAGTAATAAATTATATATTATTATATTATATAGTTTGAGTTTCATCTAACAAATCATATAAATATGTATTACTAAGTGATGTCTATAGCGCTGGGTCAGACGTATAAGATTAATCTAGTGTACTTGGACTTGCCTGTATGTGAGTCACTTTAAACCATAGCTAAGCATTATTTTGGTTTAAAGGTGAATGTGCAGTGTACTGGTGCATGGGGCTAAAATCGTGGGCAACTTTGCTTCTCTTCTTCTCATGCTGCTGCTTCACTGCTGGAAGCTAAACCATGGTTTGGTTTAGCATTAGGTCTCCACCTGGGCTCATGGTTTTTCTTTCTCCGAACAAACCATGAGCTGCAACCTACTGTAGGTTTGATTTTGTGAGCTTGTGCCCATTAAGACGACTGAAACCAGTGCAAAATAGCTGGAAAATACATTCTTTATTCATGGAGAAGTGCAGGGGCAAACTATCTCAGTCCAGATATTTGGCAGGTACAGAGTCGTTTTGTCTGAGTATATATATCTGCCTTGTGAAATGGTAGCAAGCACAATTTTTTTCACTTTATATACTGCATTGATTCATATTCAACCGAGCACTAATTCGATAAACTCATAATGTAGACAACTGTGGATATTCAAAATGATCTGCTCTCTTTTTCATCTCTTGTTGTTTCATTTATCCTCTAGTTTGTACATTCCTCCCACTCTAAACTATATTCTCTCTTTAGGTTTGTTAATAAGATAAACTAAGGCAAGTTAAGTATGTAACTGCATGAATTAAGATTCTGTAAGGGTGAAAACATATGTAACATTTTTAGAAGAGCATTTGCCCAGGAAGCACATTCACCGCATTCAGTTCAAACATACCTTGTTGACCTCTGGAGGGAAATAGCTCTGCAAGGATAAAGTAGAAGCCTGCAATGTACTCTTCTGCCCAGCTGTTCATCTTGGTGTCATACAGAAGTAAATACTCCTAGAGAAGTTTTGTGCTTATGAATTTTTTCCCCGTCTTCAATTTATGAGTTGACAAGTGAGCAGATTAAAATAAAATTAAAAAGTGGATAGCCATCTGAAGTATGGGAGGGAAGGTCAAGAATGTTGGCTGAGCTCACGCATGATTTGTTGATATGTGTGTCTGTCATTTCAGCTGTAGAGCTGGAAGGAAGCCAGTCTTGCATTGCTGTTAGAAACACCCTTGGTACTGTTTTGTTACATCAAGTTTTATTAAATGTGTTGGAATTTTGGGTGGGTGATGGTTGTAGACAAAAGGGAGCTGTATTTTGTATGCAAATCTGTTAAAGCCCAACATCACTGGATGCAAAAGATTTTTCTATGCATATCCCATTCTCCAGGGAGGATCACTGCAAAGTATTTATCCCAGCATGCCACTGTGATAAGAACCTTTCAGAGGATAAAGGATGGAAGTTCTGAAACTGTCTAAGGGGCAAACTACATATCATATGCAAATGTTTGTAACAAATCCCTGGCAGCTGCATTTCTGAATAAAAGTGGGTTGGGAGGGGCATATCTTCAGTCGAAAAGTGGGGAAAGGCTTTTAACCCTTTCCCTGACAGCTAGCTTCTCAAACAAGGAAATACAGTGGTACCTTGGGTACAGATGCTTCAGATTACAGACGCTTCAGGTTACAGACTCTGCTAACCCAGAAATATTACCTTGGGTTAAGAACTTTGCTTCAGGATGAGAACAGAGATTGTGCAGCGGCAGTGCAGTGGCAGCAGGAGGCCCCATTTGCTAAAGTGGTGCTTCAGGTTATGAACAGTTTCGGGTTAAGAACGGACCTCCAGAACGAATTAAGTTCTTAACCCGAGGTACTACTGTAGATATTTGCATCCTGATGGTAATCAGGATGGTAATCAGCTAGGATAATTTGGAAAAGAAAAGTCTGTCTGTTGGGAAAAGGCTTAAGCGCCTGCTCCCTGTCTAATGCTTCGCTGCTCAAAATGGTTCTCTCCCAAAGCCTATTTTCTTCAGAAAAAGTGGCTGGAGGAGCAGCATTCACATGCGGTTCTTTTTGTCTCTAAAAGACTGTAGTCTTGTTCACACTTGTTTCACTAAAATCCATCCAAGCAAGATGTTTCAGTAAGCTTCAATACTGTTTTTTGTATGGACACAAATTGATTGACAAGCAATATTGCTAAAAGTCCTGTAGCCTTCACAATGCTTAGTCGTTAACCCTTGATCCATCCACTTTTCTGGGAGCAGCAGACTTCAAAGCTGTAAGGATGATTGAAACAGGTACATCAAGAGCCTCCATAATATTAATATAAATAAAAACTTCAGAATATTTTACAGGTACAGTAAGAACTTTGTGGCCACTGTAGGTCAAGTCAAGTCGAGTAACCTTTATTGGCATCACATAAGAACATTCGCTACTGTAGGTGTGGGAGCGTCTCTCATTCACCATGAAGAAACTACACTGTCCAATTCACTCCAGATGTTTTTAAGCGTGTTCATGTGCCTATAAATACAATTTAAACTTAAAGAAATAAGAAAGTGTGTATTTTGCAAAAGCTGGATTTGCATGTGATACCTCCTTGCCACATTGTTTTCTATAGTTTTCTTTCCTTCCTTTCCTAGTATAATTTCTCCTTTGTTTTGTGAAATTATTGACTTAAGTTATAATAACAGAGGGTTAGTTATGAAGTTGGCTGCCTGTTTATGCTGAGAAATGTGTGTAAACGTGACCATAAATCACACCCGGGAAGGCTCCTGCAGTCTGCTGTCCTCTTTGGGAATTACTAAGCCTAGCTGACAGACACGGCCAAACTAATAAATCCAACTCTCCAAGGAGACCTAGGACATGTTTGTATTTAAAAAAGCAAATCAACTTCAATTTGTGATCACCTCAATAGCTGTAGAGGTGAAGCAAAACAGGGTAAAGTTGGGAAATCAATGTGCCTATTCCTGTAAAAGGCTGACCACACACTGTTTGTTTGTTTGCTTCCTGCCTTCCTGTGCTACTTCCATCCTCAGCAGTAGCAGGTTTTTCTGGCCCTCTCTCCCCCTGGCATAATTGGTCCTCAGGAATTCTTAGTAGGCGACAGGCAAGCCTTAGCAGAGAGCACAGGTTTTGTGGCATTTTTTCCCCTTTCCCTTTTCCACCTTGTCATAAAACTATGGCCCTTTACTGATATGCAGTGTAAAACTATCCATGTATATGCCAAAGGAAGTCATAATGTACCATATTTTTCGCACCATAGGACGCACCGGACAATAGGACGCACCTCGTTTTAGAGGGGGAGAACAAGAAAAAATAATTCCAGCGCCCCTTCAGCAAAGCAGCAGGAGGTGCTGCACAGAGGGGGGGAGAACTTTCCCCCTCTTGTTTTCCCGCTCTAAAACAAGGTGCCGTTTAAGGTGCGTTCAGGCGGCTACCTTGGAAGCCTGGAGAGCGAGAGGGGTCGGTGTGCATTGACCCCTCTCACTCTCCAGGCTTCAGGTTCCTTTCGACCTGCTCTTTGGGGCTGGCGGGGGGAAGCCTACCACCAGCCCCAAAGAGCAGGTCAGGGAGCAGCGGAAAGGCGCAGCGGAGAGGCTCCTGCCATAGCCACGCGTCACCTCTCCAGCCGGGAGAGGGTCGCGGGGGGCTTCTTTAGCCCCGTGCGCGCTCTCCCGGCTGGATAGGTGACACGTGGCTATGGAGGCTCCTGCCATAGCTGCGCATCACCTCTCCAGCCGGGAGAGGGTCGCGGGGCTATGGCGTCTTCGCTCCATAGGACGCACACACATTTCCCCTTCATTTTTGAAGGGGGAAAAGTGCGTCCTATAGAGCGAAAAATACGGTATTCAGTGGTGCTTACATCCAGTTAAGTGTGCATAGGATTTCAACTTCAGTTTTCTTTGTTTTCAACTGGCATCCTTCTGCTGGTGGAAGACTTTGATCCAGTGAAGGCTCTTGTCATCAGAATGCAGGGAGAAACTAAGTTTGCTGCTTCCCCTCCTTCTGTACCCACACTGTTGCGAAGGGTCAGCTGGTCTCTAGAGCAGATTTTGCATAGCGATATCCTCAAAGGATGAGGGGAAAAGGGGAAAATTGTCTCCCTTACTGTTTCGCTTACAGAAGCCTCTACTGAATTAAAGAGGCTTTTGTTAGCATGGGGATACTATTGGTTATCCCTTAATTAAAGCAGTTGAATATTATATATTAAATATATTAATGCAATAAAGCATAGTGTAGTCCTTCCACCCTCAGCCAGGTGAAAAAAATGCCCCAAAGCACATATTTGTTCATAGTCCTTTATTGGCATTACTGGAAGACTTAATTTGCTGGGGAAAGTGTGTCCCTTGTTGTTTTTCCTCTATTTGTCCATCCAATAAGAGCTGGAATTGTAGAATTTGAGGTTAGCCATGCACATGAGAAGAATCCAGTTAATGCAGAATCTTACCATAGTTGATACATTCATATTGTAGGTGAAAAAACAAGCTGCTAAATGTGTCAGCTGTTCTGTGCGTGTTTTGTGCCCAGTACTGTTTAAATTGTCACAGGCATTCTGAATATTCTACATTCCACTCGGAGTGTTTCTCCCAATTCCTGCTTCAGCTTCTTGCCCAAGTATCATGAATGTTCTAGGACAGAGGATATTGTTTTAACAGGTCCTGGAACATCAGTTATAATAAAAACAAGCTAAGGAAACAGAGCAAAACAAAATTTCATTCATACATTTTGCCTGGGGCCATTATCCTTTTGTTTGTTTGCTCCCACTTTCAGTTGTACAACTCTTGTACTGCAGTGCTATGCAATTACTTGTTTTGTAGATTTTGAGTGCTGTATATACAACTTACCTTCCATGCATAGTTTAAGTTGATCATTCCCTCCTGGATACCTAGAAATGTGACCTATAAACTTAACAAGCCAAAGGATTTCCATTTCAACTGATGTAACACCTATTCTCAATTGGAGTTTTAGAAATAGAAGAACATTTATAAATGGGAGCTCCACTCTATTTTGCTTCTTCACATAAGGCAGAGGTTTTCAACCTTTTGAGTCCACGGCTCCCTTAACCAATTACATTCTTTCTGCAGCGCCCCATGGGGCCCAGGAGCCCAGTTACGTCACCTCTTGCCTGCAGAGCTGGCAGCCTCTCACTCTTTTTCAAACAGCCTCCCACTTGGAGTGTTCCCTCATCCTTCTCCCCTCTCCTTGGGAGTCCTCTAGGCGGCAGCTGCTGCTGCCCTTGGCCTCTAAGCCCCGCCCCCCACCCCAAAGAGGTGCCTGCCAGAGGCACCATTCGCCTGTAGATCTTATAGCCAGGCTGCTGCAATAAACAGCTGTGCAAGCCTTTGGGAGGCAGAGACACAAGAGAGCATCAGTGGAGGGAGGGATGGAAAGAGGGACAGAGGCCAGTGTTGGCCACGGCACCCCTGACCATCATTCAAGGCACCCCAGGGTACCACGGCACACCAGTTGAAAACCACTGACCTAAGGGATTGATTACATACAACAGTGCCTTCATGAAAGTACATAATTATATTACAAGTTGCCTTTTTTAACCTAAGGGAAGTTTAAAAGCAACTTTGGATATATCAGGAATGGATAAGCAGAATTAGATAGAAATTGTTATATGGGTCTTCTATTCATGCTTTGCTGGATTGGGGTTTAAGAGTAATTGTGGATTCTGCTGATACTACCCTTATTTTAAAGCAACATACTGGTTGTATATTATAAGCACATTTTGTAGAGAGTTCATATTTTCTTGTGTTTAGGTAAATTAACTAAATAACTAACTAACTAACTAATCAACTAACTATTGGAATTCTACATGTTACCATAATGTGTTAAGGTTAAAAGTGCATGCAAAAATGGTTTCTACACTGAAAATGTAAATTCTAAGCTTTCAGATATCCTTGGACAATTTTTCAACCCCCTGGCAATCAGGAATTGTCTAACTAACATCAAAGAGACATTGCTTGAAATATAGAAAACTTTTATTTGAATTGCTTGATATTTGACTTCGTTCTTCATGTAATGAGTTGTGTGATGTTTCTTTTTCCTCTCTCTTTTTAAAAACTTTGTAACAAGAGCCTTGAGATTTGTATTCTGATTACCGTATTTTTCGCTCTATAAGACGCACCAGACCACAAGACGCACATAGTTTTTGGAGGAGGAAAACAAGAAAAAAAATATTCTGAATCTCAGAAGCCAGAACAGCAAGAGGGATTGCTGGGCAGTGAAAGCAGCAATCCCTCTTGCTGTTCTGGCTTCTGGGATAGCTGCGCAGCCTGCATTCGCTCATAAGACGCACACACATTTCCCCTTACTTTTTAGGAGGGAAAAAGTGAGTCTTATAGGGCAAAAAATACGGTAATTTGGAAATCTGGATTAGTCTTCTTTAGCAATACCTTTTAACATAGTAAGCACACCAGCATCTTTTAACAGCTTATTGCTAGAAGCCAAAGAGTAATTTGGTTTATGACAATAGGGCCTAAATCCAGTTAGAGTCATGTGTGCTGTCAATAAACCATTGTAATTATCAGATGATCAGGACCAATACATTGGCAGTAGATCCTAATTAATGGTTTTCTGTGAGCATGAAGATGTCTCTGGCTTCACTACTCCCATAGCATAGGCAGGAGCAACAAACCAGAATCCCTGGTTTAGCATGATGTCCAAAGACCCAGTATGAAACTGATGGGACTTATATTTGAGTTCACAGTCGGGCCTTTTGTGTGCAAAGAAGGCTTAGTGTGCTGACTGCACTGCATAGTTGAGTAGTTGGCCAGCAGAACTGTTCCATGTGGTGAGAGGAATGTTGACATCTGTCCCAGGGAATAGTGTTGGAACCATGGAAGGCCTGCTGTGATGAGTTTGACAGGCCTTTGAGGATAAAAGTACTTGTTTTCATGCTAAGTTTAGTGCCACCATTATTATAGAGCCAGGGAGCTGTCCACCAAAACATATTGCCCAATCCTGTGGGATTGGTTTCAGCGGATGAGGCCTGAAAATATGGACAAGGTGCTTGCAGCTCTTTAGCCTATAATATGTCCCCCGCCCCCCGGCAACCCCTGCCCATCATGGCTTATTTGAGCTGGTCTGGGTTGAAGGTGGGAAGGTGAAATTATTATTATTATTATTATTATTATTATTATTATTATTATTACCCCCATCTGGCTGGGTTTCCCCAGCCACTCTGGGTGGCTTCCAACAAAATATTAAAAACACAATACAGCATCAAACATTAAAAACTTCCCTAAACAGGGCTGCCTTCAGGTGTCTTTAAAAAGTAAGTTCGTTTCTTATTGCCTTGACATCTGCTGGGAGGGCGTTCCATAGGGCAGGCACCACTACCGAGAAGGCCCTCTGCCTGGTTCCCTGTAGCCTCACTTCTTGCAGCAAGGAAACCGCCAGAAGGCCCTCAGCGCTGGACCTCTTTGTCCGGGTTGAACAATTATTGCTTCTACCCTAAAAAAAAAGTCCTGGAGTTGCTAGTTACAGGATTTTTATAGTAGCTATGTCACGGAAAACTCACTTTCTACATCTCAGGCCAGAATTACATGCCAGCCAACTAATTTTTCTATAGGAATGTGAGATAGGCATCATTTTCTCTTAAGCCCCGTATCTGTCATATGCAGCACTGTTTCCATTCTGCTGCAGTTCATTTTCCATCATATACTGTTATTCACCTTGCTGTCTGCTGTGGGAAAATTTCATAATTTGCGTAATGAATTAGAAACTTCATCTGCATGTAAAGACAGGCTCTGGCGGGTTGAGTGGATGAGACCAATAGTGGGTCCAATGGTCAAGAAAGTAGTTGAATAGTGCCTTGTACGCCTCCTTCCAACAACTCCTTAGGCCCAGCTGGTACCAAACATATTGCTGTGCTTTCCTTTGCTCCACTTCAGTGAGACCAAGAGAAGGATCTTGTCGTCTGGGCAGCCCAGGATCTCCATACACCCTGCCCAGGCTTGCATCCCAGGGAGGTCAATTTGGTGGCATGACCCTGCTTTGCTTTAATCACAGAGAGTTTCTTCTCTATGAAAAGGGATACAGTCTGCCTGACTTCTAGTTTCCCTCTTCTTTTTTAAAGGTTCAACTCCCCACCGCCTTCTGTGAGCTCACATGTTGTGGTTGAGCTGTTTTTATTAATTTCCGTTTTCTCTTTCTTTACAAACCTCTATACTTCTGAGTACCTAGGGAGTCCACAAAGCATGCAGAAATTACAGCCTTGTATTTGAGTGGCCCCATTTTGCTTCCAAAATGATAGGCGCTCAAACACCTGAGCTTGCTATTATGTGGAATGATGATAGTTAAATGAGACCTTTGAAGTTAAAAGCAGTATGCCTCTGAATACTAGATGTTGGCAATAATCAATGGAGGAGGTGTGTTTCTTTCATGGCCTGCTAGTGGGTTTTCTGCAGGCCTTTGGCTGGTCAAAACAGTGCCGGATTAGATGAGCCCTCTTATCCAGCAGAGTTTTTCCTTTGTGCTTATGTTTTAATGCCCTCAAGTCACATTCAGAGGATTTGGCTGCCGTTAAATAAAAATTAGCATTGGGCATAATCCAGAGAAAGTTAAGCATGCTTATGAGTTGTTGAACTTAGTGCTACATTAGTATTTAATTGTACAGTTAGGTCCCACTGAATGGCGCAATCTATTTTTTTTTATATATAAATATTTTATTAAATTTTCAAATACATAATAAACAATATACATACACAAAAAAGCCAGAACAGATACACCAAAAAACAATATAGAAAGAAAGAAGTAAAAAATAATAAAAAAAGAAAAAACAAAAGAATAAAACCAACCATTCAATACAATTTTTTTATATAACTAACTGGACTTCCTCACATCTCCTTTACCCTGCATTATTTATAATAAAAATATCAGCAAATTATTACCTTGTTTCATACCTTATTTTATACTTTCCAAATATTCCAGTTACAGATAGGTAGCCGTGTTGGTCTGCCATAGTCAAAACAGAAAAAAATTCCTTCCAGTAGCACCTTAAAGACCAACTAAGTCAGTTCTTGGTATGAGCTTTCGTGTGCATGCACACTTCTTTAGATACACTGAAGAAGAAGTGTGCATGCACACGAAAGCTCATACCAAGAACTGACTTAGTTGGTCTTTAAGGTGCTACTGGAAGGAATTTTTTTTGTTTTCCAAATATTATACTTCTAAATTTAAGATAATTTTTATCAATTACTCATACCTTAAATTTAAACATAGTGTTGCTTTAAATTTCGACCTTTTCTTACTTATAACTTAATTTTCTATTTTACAAAATCTATTTGCTGGAACTGAAGTTTTCTAAATCGTGCAAATACTTAACATTCATACAACTTATATTGTTTTTGTAAATAGTCCTTAAACTTCTTCCAGTCCTCTTCCATTGTTTCTTCTCCCAAGTCTCGGATTCTGCCGGTCATTTCAGCCGATTCCATATAGTCCATCAATTGCGCCTGCCACTCTTCCAGTGTGGGCAAGTCTTGTGTCTTCCAATACTTTGCAATAAGTATTCTTGCTGCTGTTGTCGCATACATAAAGAAACTTCTGTCCTTCTTTGACACTTTCTGGCCGACAATGCCCGACGCAATCTAGAGAAAGTTAAGCATACTTCAATTCTGTTAATGTTTTCTGCAAGCACCTGAGTGACAACATGCACATGGTCTGTAGAATTGATGTTTAAATCACATTGTTTTAAGCGTCCATTGGTTTTGTTGTACAGTGCTGGTGGAAAAATACAGAGGTTAATTAGAATTTTGGGTAAGTCTTTGGGTGGTAAAGGTTTATGAATTACTAAAGTATAGGGCGGTGTCAGGGAACTGCCATCAGAGCCAGAGGGAGAGGGAGGGCTCCAGAGGGGTTCAGGAGAACGTCCCGGGAGGGCGAGAAGCAGCCCAGCTTCTGGGGAAGGAATTCAGCGTAGCACCAGTGGAGAAGGGGGGCAGATGGGGGAATTGGCAAGGTGGCTCCATGACTCCTCACCGGAGACCAGCGGGGAGAGCACGGGTCCTCCGCTGCCCACACCCTCCCTGCGCAGAAGGCTTCCACGCAGGGAGAGTAGGAGGAGACTAGGCGTCAAAGAGCTTCTTTGCTGGAAGAAGTTCAAGAAACGCCCACTGACGGAGTCTGCCAGCGATTGAGACAGCCACGGGTGAGTGGCTGTCCGGACAGAAAGGGTTCACCCAGGTAACCCAGCCAGGTGTGGCGTCGATTTACGCACGAGCAACCCCTAGAACCATTACAGGTGGTATCTAAAGAAGAAGAAGAAGAAGAAGAAGAAGAAGAAGAAGAAGAAGAAGAAGAAGAAGAAGAAGAAGAAGAAGAAGAAGAAGAAGAAGAAGTAGTATGGGGTTAAAAGCTTTGTGTGAATCATTTTAGCAAACTAGTTACACATCATTCTACTATATAGTGTCAACTAGAAGAGTGCAGTTTGAAGGAGAACAGTCTTCATAATTAAATAAGCCATTCTTAGGTTTATATTTATCACTTTAATTCCCAACCAACCCATTATTTGATTCAAACTTTGCCACTTTTAGAAGCACTAGCATCAGGCACAGAACTTAAACAGTGCTCCACCATCATTTCATAAAATACTGTGCAAAGCTAATGAAACCATTTCAATAAGTGTTAATGCTGTGATACAGATGCTTAGTAAAGCAGAAATGTCCCATATGGTCCTATAATTGTATATTTATCATTTGTATTTATTTTTACAGGTGACTGAGCTGGAGTGTGTTAGTAGTCAAGCAAGTGCGGTCCACACACATAAAACAGAATTAAACCAGACAATACAAGAATTAGAGGCAACGTTGAAGAAAAAGGAAGAGGTACTTGCTTGCATTTGTTAATTGACTTTTTAATAGCCCTGATTATTTATCTCATACACCATTCATAGTATTGCATTAGCTTGTATCAAAATACGGGTTACAAAAATAAGTTGTCTAATTTGTTGTTTTTTTATTCTGTTGACTAACATCTAGAATGAGATGCAAAATTCTTTGCACAGGGAAAACCATTTAGATAAATATGGGTTGCTTCCCCACCAAAACACACATTTCTTTCAAAAGTCAGTAGCTTTCCTCTGTCCTTCCTAGAAGTGGGAAAGCAGGCTGACAAACAGGCCATAACTCATTTCTAAAAGATGGCTTTTATATACTGGTTCAAAGTGCCTGAAGAGTCAGGTGTATTAGAATTAAAAGTACTTCCTCTAGTGATGATGATCGGCAGACTGACCCCTGCAGTATGAGGCCATGCATTGGTGGGAAGTTCAAAAAGCGTCTTTGTTGCCTTTGGCAAAGCACACTCACTTCCCCAAAGAGTGAATAATAGGTAGGGATTGCTTTTTATATCACTTCTCTAGTCCTAGAAGCACGCTATTATTTCGCTGTCAGTAATTGGCGCCAGATGTTTCAGAGGACAGTTCAAGATATCTCACTGCAGTTCCGAAATAGCATGCCTTCGGGGAAGTTTCTTCCTAGTCACCTAACTGGTAGACTTTTATTGCACAAAGAAGTGTTGAGTTGTTCACTACTTCCACAGATGTCTACTTTAATTCTTGAAATCATTCTCTTCACAGAAGGCAAGTTAGGCTCTAAGCCAACGTTATTAGTATCTAGCCTGACTAAATGATTCCAGTGTTGTTTTAGACTTCGTCATGAATTGTTGCATATATTTCATTACAATTCCTCTGGCTTTCTTCTTGCTATAAAATAGACAGTTGTTCACAGTCCCTTGTAACTGAAATTTCAACTTTGTTCTTTGCAGCGTTCCCTCCCTGGTGTCTTTAGCCCTGAGAAACTGGCTCTCTGGCAGCCGATTCTTATGACTCAATTTCAGCTATTGCTGCATAATCATTAGCAGATTTCTATGCTTATGAACCTGAAGCACAAATGATGCTTCCTACTGGGAACTGTGCATGTTTTGAGAAGCATGCTGAAGTTCAAAGCTCTAGGGCTGGCCAGATGGCTCTCAGGGTGATACAGTTTGGCCCACTCTCCAATTCTAGTTTCACTGCATAAGTACCTGTGAGAAGTACCAATGGGTTCTGCAGCATTGGCAACCCTGTCTTGTATGTCCTGATTGGATGAGGAGGATTTGTCCAGGATGAAAGTTAGGTTGACTTTGGATAATATGCTGTTTTATCCCCTTTAGGAAATAGAAAAATTGAGACAAGAAATTGACAATGCCAGAGAGCTTCAGGCGCAGAGGGACTCTTTAACTCAGAAGTTACAAGTAAGTTACAGGGCGAATAGGGTTGTATCTGCTTGTAGGTAACAATAAAAAAGGGGAAAGAAGTTGGATAATTTTGGATCTTGAAGACTTGTACAGACAGACAGTTTGGGGGTGCAGAATAGCCCCCGCCTCCTTACTTCTTTGATGGGGCTAACTGCGTTCCTGCAGTGTTTGTGTGAACATTGTACAAGTGTGATGGAAGAAGGGAAGCTTTGTCACTGTGCAGGGAAAGCCCGTTCACGTTAAACAAACAAACAGATCATGAGGATGAGTGTCCTAGTGCTGAAGAGAAGGACTGTACATCTTTCAAGGGGGGAGCAAACAAATAAAAGAAGTGTGCTCTGGTGTGGGTATGTGAATTCCCTTTCAGACTTCCTTTTCTTAATAAAAGGTTACATACCGGTAAGTATTCCTAGAGTTCCAGGGTGGTCCAATGTGTGGCCCTATTTTGGCGGCTTTCAGCAACATTTGATGTCCCTGTACAGCCCTCACTTTGCCTTCCCAAAGCTGGGTAAGCAAAGGTGCTGGGCTTTGAGAAGGAGGTGTGAGGGCTCTGACAGGCTTCTGGAGTCCCCCTGCCTCCTTCCTAGTTGGCACTTTCCCAGCTTTGGGGAGGAGGTGGGAGGGCTCTAGGATCCTGTCAGAGCTTTATGCCTCTTTTCCAAAGAAAGGCCCTTAGAGTTGAATTTCCAGATCACTCCAAGATCAGCAAAGCATTGCAAGCCCACGAGCACAAGCTGTTCGAAGATAATCCTCCCATCTCATGCAGACAGGTCAACAGAATGCTCAGATGCAATATGTTGCCCCTTGAGTTACTTGGGGATATTTGATGGTCGGGAACATGGCAGTGTATTTTCTTGGGAAGAAGCAGAAGAGGGCTGTCTAGAACAGGGAGGGTTGGGGAACATGTGCGCATTTGAACATAGTTGCGCTCTGACCGCCATCATCCCTGACCATTAGCCATGCTGGCTGAAGCTAATGGGAGTTGGAGTCCATCAACATCTGGAGGGCCAAAATAAAGCCTTATGCTGATGCTTTCCTGAGCAGGTAAAAATGCTGAAATTAGTATCTGGAAATTTGGACTGCATTTTATATTTCTATTGAATGGCAAACAAGCAAACTTTGATAAGCAGGTAGGAGTAATTTCTGCTAGAACACAAACACTTCCTCTTACATATCTGTTGCAACTTATGCTGGGAATTTTAGCGTTCATAGCTTTTGAAGCGGCATTCCTTAACAAATTGCTGCAGGCCTAGATGTCTTTATCTCTTCAAATGAGCGTATGTTTTAGATCTTGATTGCCTGTAGATTCTGTGTTCTCAAAACTGACTGGTCAGGTTACTTGGAGATAGCAGCAAGATTATATACACACTCAAATGATGTCATGGTCTGTTATTAGCCAAATGCTGCACAGTGCATTTTCATTTGACATGTATGACCATTCAGTGGAATCTATGCCCTTGACAAACTTAAAAAAGAATCTTAAATGAGTACAACAAAAGAATCCTTTGCAAAACAATTTTACGTGGTTACATGTTCTTTCCTACAGGTAACTCGTATCTTATGCTTATTTTATTTATGTGAACACAGCTTTGTGTGGGGCCTGGGGAAGGATAAATAAATAAGGAGCAGAGGAAATCCACACCCACACCCCGCCATGCAAAGCTGTGGTTGTGGACTTACATGGCTTTGGGAAGGCGGTGTGAGCACTTTGGCAGCATCCCGGAGCCCTTGCACTGCCTTCCCAAAGCCAGGCCAGCGCTAACTTTAGGAAGGCGCTCTTGCACACTGGCAGAGCTCTTCCACCCTCCCACAGCCAGGTAGGCAGCCTTACAACTTGGGTGGGGCTGGTTTCAGGGGCTTCTGGCTTTACACATTTTTGCATATATGCGTGGACTCACAGAACTGAACGCTTGTGAAAGATGTGAGTTATCTGTAAGTGGGGGGGGGGGAATTCTTAACTACCATTTAAAATCCTTTCCTTCCAGTAGCACCTTAAAGACCAACTAAGTTAGTTCTTGGTATGAGCTTTCGTGTGCATGCACACTTCTTCAGATAGCATGCACACGAAAGCTCATACCAAGAACTAACTTAGTTGGTCTTTAAGGTGCTACTGGAAGGAAATTTTTTTTTTTTGTTTTGACTATGGCAGACCAACACGGCTACCTATCTGTAATTTAAAATCCTGTTAACAATGACCTGGCTCCTGACACTGCCAAAAACAAAGTTTTCCTTTTAAATCCATTTGTAATTAAATGATGCTTAAATGACTAAAATATATATTTACTAAGATGCTAAATCATATTGTGTAGGCTAGTCCATGCATCTCTATCTATCCTCCTTTCCCTTCCTAATTGTATGTGAGGCAGCAGCGAAAGCACACTTCTGTCCATGCTAATCATGGTATATAGCATGCGGCCCTCAAGGCCATTTTTGTGAGCACTCTGATGGGGTCCTAGACTCCTCCTTCCTCCATCCCAAAGGCTAGTTAGCTCTTTCCCAGCTTTGGGGAGGGGGTGGGAGGGCTCTAGGACCCTGCCAGGGTCTCTGTGTTTCAAATTTTGGCCTCGCCTCTGCCCCCCAACCAACAAAGCAGTGTGGGGCCTACAGCTTCTGGGTCAAAGTTCTGTTGCAGCCCACTTGGTATGAAAAGTTGGACAGCCCTGATGAAGATGCTATCCTACGTAGATACCTCCATTTAGGAATGTGAGCCTCACTCCCTATTTGTGAGTAAGAGATAACCCTGTTGAGCCTGATGATCATTCCAGCTCCATGTTAACTGTATAGAAAACTGATAAAGATAATACTGCATTTACAAATGACATATATTGCTTCTTCTTCTTTTTTTAAGGAAGTGGAAGTTCGAAACAAGGACCTAGAAGGACAACTGTCTGACCTAGAGCAGCGTCTGGAGAAAAGTCAGAATGAACAAGAAGCTTTTCGCAATAACTTGAAAACACTTTTAGAAATTCTTGATGGCAAAATCTTTGAACTAACAGAACTACGAGATAACCTGGCCAAGCTAATAGAATGCAGCTAAAGAAAACGGGATTTCAGTGCCAACCTTCTTAAAGATGCACTGTCTCTCTTCATAGGACTTTGTTGGGCTCTGCATCAAAGTTGCACAAAATTAGGAAAACGCTCCTCCAGGAGGGCCTGTTTTAAATTTTCAACAATATATTTCAGTGTAAAATTTTAGAATTCAGCTTGTAGCTAGTTGGGGAAAAATAATAACTTGAACTACAAATTACCTCCTTGTATATAATTGGCCATAGATAACTCGAAAGATATTAACAGTAATTGAATGCAATCCTTTTCTATTATTAGCCAGTGAAATAATGAGAAGTGCCCCATATGGCATCCCTTTTAGTGTTAGACACATTGTAGATGATCTGTCTTATTTTGTTTTTATTTTGTTGGTTAAGACACTCAATTGCTGTGTTTTGTGCAAGAACTTTGCGATGACAGCCCTCTCTTTTGTTGTAATCTTAATAATTTCTCAGGATATTTTGCACTGTTAAGAAATAGTGCATTACTAATTAATTCTTGCCAGGAGTGAGAGAGAGTTGCATCTTTAATTCATACCTAGTGAGTAACTGCTTGTATAGAGTTCTTCCCTTTTTTATACTGGAAGATACTGTATTTATTTACAATGTTCACTCTGGTGTTCACTAATATTGTCCAGTGTATGGTTTACTTTTCTCTATTTAAGTTCATGTATGTAGAAGTTCTGTGTTCCATTTTGAAGCCTATCTATGAAGACAGGTGAGTCCCTGAAAAGTATTTTCAAGTTTGCTATATACAGATAAGTATCCATCTAGTCTTATTTATTAATACCACATATGTTTAATATTCACTGTTACCAACATATGTTATAATAATTCTTTTAACCAAAACTTCTTCAGAGTAATCAGTGCAGCTTGTTATAGATATATTGTGGATATACAGCAATTGCCAGGGTGTTTACCTTGCTCATTCAAAGAAACTGTATAACCACAGGAAATTGGAGATCTTTTCCCCTCCTCTTTGAACCTTCACATCACATGTTTATCAGAACCACACCAGGCAATATTCTGAATTTCAAAACAGGAATTGAATTCAGTTATCCTCAGTGAACATGTTTTTAAGTTGTTTTGATGTGATTTACAAAGACTTTTGCCAAACATGTATTTCTTTATATATATTTTTTTATTTTAAAGGGGAAAAAATGAAAGGTAAGCCAAGTGTCAAATGTCTGCTTACTGAATGGGAGTTGCATTATGGGACAATCTTGCTGTAAATTGTCTAATATTGGAGAGGATTTTTAAAATGAATGGGGGGAAAAATCAAACACAAAGATGCACTGACCTTTTCTTTACACCCAAATTAATTTGAATGTTAAATGCAAAATCCAGCTTGAATATAAACTCTGTACAATAGATTTTTTTTTCCACTTAAGGACTGCTATTCAAAACTAGATAATATAAGTCGGGTTTTTTATGTGTGTACTGTATGTATATACTGTATAATACACGCATTCTAATTTGTATTCAAAGTGGGAGAAATACATGGTGGGTTAATTTATAAAATGCCATTTTCTTTATCTGTAATTTAACAGGTGTCTCCTGAAATGTCAGGATTACTGTTTAGCTAACAGTAAATTATCATGTATTATACTGTATGTACTATACACATCATTTGAGTTTCATCCATATTTTAGAGTATTCTGCCACTTATTTTATTTATTACTGGAGAAAATATTTGTTCATTGCATTCATAGGTATCATAGGTAAAAGCTTTCTATGGTGTTTTTTTTTTTTTATAGCTAGATGTTAAAGATGTGTAACTTTATCAGGTCCAGGACAGTAGTGATTACCTGATTTTAATTTACCTGGAGAAGTTTGTACCTGATTCTCTTGCTATATGAGTGTCAATTGGAAACACCTTCAGAAAAGTATAAAATTGGTGTAATTGTAGGAGGAATGAAGTATGTTCATGAGTGTTATTAATTATAACAAGTTAGAACAGAAATTTGATGGCAAAAAATGTAACATTATTTTTAATGAGATCAAAATTTTTAATACAATGACATTTACATGTGGGAAAATAGTTTACAAAATATTTCCACTGAAATGCTGTGTATATGTGTGGTACAAGAAATTTATTTGTATATGTACACATACACACACATGTATATACAGTACATGGAAAAATTTAAATGTGCACATTTTTAATATTTTCCTATTGAAATTAAATTTGAAAATTGGAAATCAATATTTGAGAATTTCTTTTCTCATGTATATTAAGATGCTTGACTTTGGGTTCTTTTGTTTGTAAAAATAAAATCTATGAGGGCTGCACCATTGAACTCCCAAAAGTCATCCAATATGTATATGGGATAAGTGGAATTAAGTGCACATATAAATAAAATCCTATTGTTAAGAATATTTTAATGTTCATTTACGGTAGGTGGGTGTTTAGAAATTGTATTCTAGAAATTGTATTCTGAAATTCCTAATTAGGTGATCATACCTACTTTAGCCACTACACTTCTGTATTATTAAGGTAATAATTGGCATAATGGACAAAGTCATGTTTTCCCCAGAGACTGGTATTACATATTGTATCTATCTTAAGAGAAACTGTGGGAATATATATGCCAGAAAATGTTGGGTACTGTGGACAAACAAACAAATAAGAAATTACATAGGAGAACAATTACCCTGTGTACTTGTCATATGACAATTATGGAGACTTGTTTTAAAAAAAACCACCATTCTTTTAAAACCCAACAAATACAGTTTTTATTTTGAAATACAATTGCTGTTCTGGAGAATGTACTTTACTCAATTTTTTCTTCTTCAGCTCTTTTTAAGTATTACAAACTGTTCAATGGATGGCAGCATTTACCTTAATCCTTCAGGTGCTACTGGATTTTGAATTAGAGTGTCATGTTGTGAAATTCTGACTTTGACATAAAAAGGTTTTATAAGTACATCCCCGTCTGGAAGTTGGTTATTGGAGCCTCTTTCTCATAACTCTATTCCAGAATATTCCCCCAACACCTAGTCTGGATTCAAGTAGATTAATTGAAACAAATGTGACTGATGTCAGATGCTTTGAAATCAATGGGAATTATTAGTCATGAGTAACTTAAGTCCAATTGGTTTCTATGGGTCTACTGTAATCATGACCAAGTCTGGTTCCATCCCAACAGTACCTCAACTACAGCACAATCTTGCACATATATGGAGCCTTAGTAAGCAAGATGGAGCATAACAGAAAGTCCGATTGATTGATTGATTGATTGATTGATTGATTGATTGATTGATTGGTCAGGTCTCCAAGAAACCAATTGACAGGCAATCTGGAGTTTACCGTGGCCAATTTCCTCCTTGCTGCTTTGTGAGATCCGATTGTAAATGTAAGGTTGGATCCAGAGTTGCCCTTTGATAAATAGAAGGGATGGCAATCCAGTGAATTGCCAGGATGCCCCTTTCCTCACCACCATCATCACCCCCCCCAAGCCACCTCCCAGCCTGTTCTCCATTGGTTGTGGTGAGGACTGCAGGGCCTGCTCCCTTCCAAGGCCTTTTCCAACTGGCCCAGGCCCTCACTCTCCCAGCTACAAAGGGGAAACCCAGTCAGATGGGCGGGGTACAAATAATAAATTATTATTATTATTATTATTATTATTATTATTATTATTATTCTCCCCTCTGGTGCAAGAGGCCAGCTTCTTTGGAAAAGGCTGCACACTCAATGTCTGGGCTTGAGAAGCAGTCACCTACATATCATCTGCAGGAGGCAGGGCCTCCACCTTGAGCTCCATTTCAACTTCCTGCCTTGTGGCAAAAGGCAAACCCTGCCCTGGGCACAAGAGCCAATAGCAAGAAGAAGAAAGAAGGCAGCAGCCGCCACTGTTCATCCCCCACCTGGAACACAAGCGGCTGCTTTGGAGGCACCATGCACTCCTTCCATGAGAACCACCTGGGAACAAAATTCTGCTCATAGGAAGCCAAGCCAAAATAACTCTTTAAAATTCTTACATGAGAATAGATAATAATATAATTCATTAAAGTTAATAAGGATGTGGTTTGAAGGACACCTACACTTGAACAGCTTCAATTAATTCAGAATTAATTCAACAAAACATGTATGGAACTAGACAGCAAATTAGCTTTTCCCATCCTTTGTTGCAAGCCAGCTCCCTACAAAATCAAGGTTCCTTTTGGAAAACATAAGTAAGTAGAAAAATTCATTTCCATACTGTACTGGTTCTTAGATTTTTGGGCCAAAATGGCAGTATTATTGGACAATTTCCAATAGATTTTCTGATCCTGGCAGAGAGAAGGGGGTAATGGTTAGGGAGACTCACATAGAATACTGCCAGTTTAATACTTCATAGCAACTTTGTAGCAAGCAGGTCTTTCGTATGAGTAGTCCGGGTGGGTGGGTGGTCAACTAACCTGTTGCACAGGATCTGATTAATTACACACTGGAACTCATAGCAATCTGCAGGGCTTGTTAATGGTTCTTAAGTTTGGTCTCAACAGCACAAAAAGAGCTTGAAATTTGGTTTTGCTACCAGGGAAAAAGGAAGCATTGCTGAGAGACTACTAGTTCTGTACATCTGATCATAGCAGTGTTCTCAAGCTCTGAAGACATAGCCTTGGAATAAAGAAATCAAAATACATATTGGTGTCTTGACTTATGTTTGCTCTTGTTGTAAACAGTATCTTACAAATCTGGAAAATAATCTGTGAAGTGGCACCTGTGCACTTGAATGTGCAGACTAACAAATGTATTCTCTTGTGTTAAATCAGATGTACCAATTTACACTTACACTTGGGGGGAAAGAACAGACTTACCAAGAGTAATCCTAGGGACATTGTATGACCGAGGAGCCACCACTTCTTAAGCCTGATCAGGTTCACATGAGCCACAAAAGCTGGAATGCGCTTTCCCCTCTTCTTTTTGAACTTGGTCTTTTTATTATTTCTCCCATTGACGTAGTTTGTCTGAGGCATGTCAGGGGACTGGGGGGCAGGGATTGGAATCATGCAGATCCAAGACTTCCCCCAGAGTGGTCCTTTTCATTCCCTGCCAGAGTACCATCAGTGGAGTGAGAGCAGCAGAGCTTTCTGCCGCTGCAATGAAGAGAAGGGTTCCAGGGACATACTTTCTCCTCAACCTTCAGACTTGCCTCATTGCCAACAAAGAGGCCCACAACACACAAGGTTGCAGCATCCCTGGTCAGCCAGCTGCCTCCAAAGGGGACTATCCAGGACTGGAACCAGACTTCAGGGGTCCCATGGTGTCCTGATGAGTCCTCAACAAGCACACACAACCCCTGCTACTCCCCTATAGCCACATTATTTTTCCTTGATGGCACAGGAGTGGCTGCAACACATTTGCTGCTCTCCCCATCAACTCTGCATGCAGTGTGAATGGGACTCAAGTGTGGTTCCTATCTGTAGTGGTTGCCCACCATTTTTAATTTATCCAAAATGAAAACTTTTGTTTTAAAAGTTTTACGTCTCATTAAGGGAATCTTGCATGATGGAATGAGAGGGTCAGAACTACCTGTGATCCTTCGATTGCAATGAAAAAATTATCTTCTGACACATCAGTATAAGAATGTACAGAAAGTTGATAGGGATTGCTTATGCCTAACATAACTGTACAATATTATACTAGCATGTCTGCTTCAGAGCTCCACAAGTCCTTTACATGAATGTGAAGGAAACTGTATTCAAATAAATATCCTTTATTAAAGAAAAAAAAGGAACAACTTTTAAGCACCAAAATTTTTAAGTATGTTGTTACATTTCATGTACACGAGACAAGTCATTCAGGACTTTGGGTATAGGTTTGAATTTCGAAGCCATGATAGTAAAAAACATGAAGTACAAAGCAGTACAATAAAGTTGCAAGAAGGCTGCACTTAAAGGGGAAAAAGCAAAAGGGCAAACAGTTAAAACTTTTAGTTTTCAAAATATTGCTAACAATGCTCTTTTTGTTTATACTTCGTGCTTAATACTTTGGAACACTGAGCATTATAAAGATATTGCAAGTTTGCTGGAGCATTTCAGAAATGCAATGTCCATTTACAAATGTCCATTAAATACAATTGTTTTAAAGAAGTGCAGCACAGCACACCGATTTTCATTCTTTTTGCACTAAGTTAGTGAATGGTGAATTGGTTTTCTTTTTAATTTTTTAGCTGTTCAAAAATGAGGCGTTCCATTAATGTTCAACAAGCTTTATCCATGCAACATAATCAACAGCCTTCTACATTTCAGCAAATATGTTAACACAGCTCTGCTCTTGGCAACTCATAAAATGACAAACAACAAGTGGGCTGTAGCCAAACAAATGTAAGACTAAAGACCCAAAGTTAAGATGTGGTAGTGGGAGTTCCATGACAGGCTCCCCTGAGGTTTGTTTTTTTAAAAAACAAAAAGGGGGGGGGGGGTTTAAAAGCAATCAGTAAGGGAGAGAATTAATTTGGGCCATAATGCTGCTTTGTTTTTATCTCATTCCTAAGTTATTATTTCCCCTATTTAAATCTCCTCTTCCTTTGAAATTGTCATTTACTTCACTGAGGAAACATACAGTTTCAGGGGGCAATTCAAACCAGCAAAATAGAGCAGCAGGGAAAGGGTTACAAAAAATGCATCACAGTCCAACCCCTATATGGGAACCTTGTGGATGCTTTCACCTTTTAAAAAGAGCCATGCAAGATCTGGTCCTAGTTCTAATGTCCTGCCTTGTTGAGGTTGAAGTTCTGCATCAAGTGTGTAGACACCGCATGTGATAGTCATTCCTAGACTGTATGATTTCTGAGTACATGAGGATGAGTGCTTCCTGTAAGATTTTTTTAAAAACTCCCCACATATAAAGAACAAACACATTAGTCTAGGGGCCTCCCTATCTCCTAGCTTTCAATCTGCAGAAAACATTCTCACTTGTAATCTGCCATAGAACTGTCTATATATCTGAATCAGCTCTGAAAGTAATAAACTCACATTTCCAAAGGAGGAGTGGGGAATAGGACAATGGAGTGGAGAAAACAGTTTGACTACAACTCCTGTCATACCTAACAATTGTCCATGTTCACGGGAGTTGATGGGAGATGTAATCCAGCAACACCTAGAGGACCACAGGTTAGCCACCACTCGACTATGTGCAACGCAGCCAACTATTCTATGCTCATACCAGCTAAGCGCCCTTCGCAGCACCGCATGCCAAATCATACAAGCTTGGGGCTGTTCAGGGAATGAGACGACTTCCAGGATTATATCCAATGTGAAGTCAGGTTGACATGCCCCTTCACTGCAGGAGATTGTTGTTGATCAGTAACGTCTTAGCTGGGCTTGCAATCCTTTTTCCTACAGGGAAGGGTGCTTCCCTTTCAACTCACGCCACTGCTGCCATTTCCAAATTCAAGATAATGCCTGGTACATTTGGAAAGAAGGCACTTTGTGCCTGGCTCAGATATAATACTAAACCACGGTTTAGCCAGTGTCACGTGAACAAGCCTGCTTAAGAGTTTAATCCTGGTTTGTTTCAACAAACCATACTTTAAAACTAACCACTACTTCAGACCTACCAACAAACAGTGATTTGTTTAAACTAGACAGTGAATATATAGGAGTGTAAGTCCAAGGTTTGCAGCTCTGTAACATAAAGCTATGGCTTAGTGTTACATTCAAACCGGCCCTTGATGTTAATGACAGCTTTTTTAAAAAATGAAACATTGTTTTTATGGTGCTGCATACAAAAGGCTTTCTCCCGTTGGCTAAAATTTATTTATTTATGAATGCCACTAGTGATTGTGGCTTAGTTAGCCCTTTTCAGATATTCAGCCCAAACATATGAGGGCAAAAGATGTGTAGGAGGCTGGGGACAAATATACTAGTCCTGCTTCCACTTCAGCCATTTGCATGTTTAGCATCAAGTCCTGAAGGAAGTCTCAAAGTGCCCCAAAATCTCTCTGCAACCAGGAGCCCAATCTCAACCATGAGGATGCTTATTGGCATGTTGAACAGGCTTAGAAGCTCCCCACTCAACCTGGCAAGGTATTGGAGGGGGTGAGCCCACCATGTATACCCCTGCCCCCCCCTCTTTTAGACCTCACATGTTCAAGCCGAGTGACCAGAGGTTCTGTTTTACCTACAATTAATGGTGGGGAGGGACCACTCTAATCTGCAGCCCACTCTTCAGCTCCTCCTGGGAATAAAGCCACAAAGAAAGTATTTTCTGAATTGGACTCTTAATCACAGATAGTGTGAACACCCATACTAGAAAACAGAATAAATAAAATTCTGATGCCCAGGTCTAGAGAGTACATAGGCCAATAAAGGCCAGGTATAACAGGCTGCTAGCCACACTGACCATGTTCCACGTCCAGTAGTGGCCAGACTGCTGCTGTGCTCAGGTCTTGCTGCCATGCTGCCTGTGCTCAGGTCTTGCTGCCATGGGCAACTGGTTGGCCACTGTGAGAACAGGATGTTGGCATAGATGCGACATTGGCCTGATCCAGCAGGCTCTTCTTATGTTTATCTGCTTGCTGTTAATTTTTATGCTCAAAGCTAGGAATTCCCAGGAAATGGTCTTAAATAGCAGAAAAGGTTGTGCAAAACCTTCGAAAACAGCCTTGCAAAATAGAACGTTCACCATGGCCCAAATTAGATTTTAATTACGTAAGATTTCATGTAGCAATTAATATACATTATTTTTTGTTGGAAGCTTTCAAATGAGTTATAGCATAAAACCGCTAGTGCTTTCTTTTTCAAACCATCACACACAGTAACAAAACAATGTGCTTTTCCCTACTAAAGAACACTTGGCCCCGATCCAGGGAAATGAGAGTGCAGCAAAAGGCTGAGTGGCTGCTGCTTCACCACAGAGCATCAGCCTGCCTAAGGCATGATCGAAGCAGTCAGAAGAGCAGGACACCATATTGAATCTGGATGTCCCCTTTCATGGTGGTTGGTGCTGCCATCTGCTTCCATGAATAGATTGCTAATAGATTAGGGTCAATGTTGATAGCACACAACTATTGACACTTGACTCTAGTAGCATTTTAAAATTCCACATCCTCTCAATAAGGTGCTTACATCTCTTGCAACAAGCATCTCTTATGCCTCCTTTTCAATAAGCTTATTTGCTTGTTAACAGTTCATCAACACTAAATATACCTTGTTTCATGCTTCTGGGTTCGTTATGAGTAACACCAAATGACAAAAGCATTACAGCGAAAATAAAAGAATGCTCATAAATCCAAATAGTTTTACAGTTCACTCTTTAAAGTCAGTGCAAATAAAAAGAGAACATTGACTTTGAGTGAAAGTTTCCCCCCTTTTCACTAGACTGTGACAAAAATGCACATGATTCTCTGAAGACAGTGTCTACATGAAACACAACTCAAAAGCAAAAACTTGGAATGCACCAGCAAGACATAATTTAGTGATGTTAATTTGTTTTTGTGGTTACCAATTTTATAATATAAGCTGCTCTACTCTGAAAAGCTTTACAAGAAAATGGTTGAAATAAGAAGCAAAACTATCTATACTAAAGAATATAGTCAGTGTACAAATAAACCAAGCAACTAAAATTAAAGACTTATGGGATCATGCTGCTGTTCAGCATAATTTGTTTTTCTAGTGGAAATAAAACACCTTGGCCCCCTTGCTGCCAAACTGCCAAACACACGACTCATCACCTCCTGGCATTTATAGTTCCTTGAGCTAGTCTACCACCAGTTCAGGGGCATCCAGGTAGATCACTACATTTCTTGACAGAATGCATTGTGGACAATAAAATGAGAACAACGGCTGCAGTACAACCATGTACCGCAGTCAGTCTACAGCATACGAAATACTGGAATGCATATTTTCATGCATACTTGTCAGCTGCATAGATTTAGGTGTGAATGCCAGTTCAAGCAGCATTCATCAATAATTTTTCTTAAATGCCCATATATTTGCTAAGTCTGCTGCAATAAATGTACTAGACTAGAGTACTCTGAGTTCTCAGCTGGTATGCAATGGCTTCAAGAAATAAAATTAGGAATCACTATTAATTAAAAGCAAAAGCAAAACATGTGAGAATATAATTATAAGGAATTGCACATAGATAAGATGGACAAGGCCTTAACTTGACAAATTTGTGTAAAATGCTATCCAGGCACTACTGGCACCCAGATTCATCTCTTCTTCCTAACAGATTATGGGGGAAAACTATACTCGGTCTAAAGGAAAACTCTGGATAGGAGATCAGCCACAGTACAGTGGTACCTCGGGTTACAGACGCTTCAGGTTATGCGTTTTAGGGTTACGCACCGCGCCGAACCCAGAAGTACCAGAACGGGTTACTTCTGGGTTTCGGCGCTTGCGCATGCGCAGAAACACAATCTGCGCGTGTGCAGACGCGGCGCTGTGGGTTGCAAATGTGCCTCCCACACGGATCACATTCGCAACCCGAGGTTCCACTGTACAGCAGCCAAGTATGTATAAAATATGTTCCTCTGAAACAGCCATTTTTATAGCGCTAAAAGCCGGTTTTATTTTTTTGCATTAAGTAAACTGTCAGAAATAGTTTTTTTTTAAAAAAAACAAAAACAAACTGGAGCTTTCAAGGTAAAGATTCCATATATACAGCCTGAACATTTCACAATCATCTTGAGAGCTTTATAAACTTTCCATATGAATTTAAAATTTATAGTTGCAAAAGAGTGTTAGCGTAAGGAGTGTTACTCTCAATTTTCAATAAGTTATGTCTCCTTGATTACGTGAATTGCCTAGCAAAATTTGCCATTCAAAGCTCCTGCTGCAACTGATTGTGTAAAGCTTTACATGATCCATCTCATCCTAATTTTTAGAAGTTCGTGTTTTGGGCTACAACTAAAATTTCAAACACAATATATTATACAGTGGAAATCTGGAGTGTGACTAAATGGAGGTGACTAAATGGCAAAGGCACACCAACTACATATATTATGGTTTATGCTAAAGGTCAACAGTTATATTTTGCAGCTATTTAATTATTGCCACCACCAAATCTTGCATTACCTGTGACTGTAACCACACAGTGCATAATGCGATTTTGGTTAATATGCAGTAACTTGGAAAGGAAATGGGTTGTCTTGTTTTTCAGAAAATTAATGTTCAGTTCCTAATACAGTTCTTTGTCTCCCCAACAGAAGGCGTTCTCACAATAATTGAACTCATGCTATTCTCAAGCTTACCTTTGGGAAAGGACAGCATTTCAGACTATATAAGGCAATAAGCTTTTTTTTAAAAAAAAAAAGAAAAAGAAAGAATGGCAGGTATCCCGATAAAATATTTCTCATTATTACTGGCCTAGGTAGTCACTTTTGCACACCCAAATATTTCCAAGAGTTGAGCTGGACTGTTACATGTATTGTCAAGTATTCAGGGTACTCCCAAGTATTTTTAAAAGGAAAAGGAGCAAGACATTTAACCTCTTACTATGAAAGGTGAGTGGGCTTACTAAATCCATTCCATCCAATATGCATCTACTTACAACAGGGAAGTGAATATAGTAAATCATTTTAAAATGGATATTTCCTATCATAAGGGATCATAGTTTGTCAAGCACAAGATTCTCCTACAAGCAGAAATTTTCACTAGAGAGCATTTTAATAAGGGTAAGATTAGCCCTGGTGCAGAAATACTATTCCATACAGTACTCTGTTATTAAAAAATGAGCTGCCTGCAGCTATTAGTCATGCTGTTTGGGATTACGTTGCTTTAGATATTCACTGTACCAAAGGCTGTGCCTCCTTTAGACCATTATACAACCAGGGTTAAAAATGAAGTGTTTTTCAAATAAGCAGGCTGTTACATAATTCAAATATTTTAACAATGATAGGAAGAATGAAAACTGGAAAAAAATTATAACTTCCACAACTTAACAGTAAAACTGGATTTCAGTTTTGAATTTTCTTTAAATAAAGGTTCCTTAGAGTAATCAAAGAACAGTCAAACTAATAGACAAAAATAATTTTAAGTATTCTCATTACAAAATATTGCTTCTATAAATAAAATTTTATGTAACTTTATTATCTATCACTCAGTCCTGCAATTAAAATGTTTCTATTTATACGAGCATGGGAAATTCTAATTTAAAAATACAAGATGTACACAGTATACATGGCCTTCTAAAGGGTTTTGCTATATGCCATTTTAAATGTACTAGGCTGTAAACAATACATTCTTAAGTATATGTATTCCACTCTTAGGGGGCTTCCTGTTATTCTGTAGAGCCATTTGTTCCCATTTTCAAAATAACTTGTATTTTGTACAATGAATAGTTAAAATGCATTATATCTCTGAAATCCACTTCCTACATGACAAATATAGTGAGAAATAAAGACCTTTAGGAGACTTCCTGTTGCTGTAATAGAAGCTGATGTGAAAGTAGCAATTTGTTGATTAAACAGTGAAGTCTTCAGTGAACCAAAGGTCAGATTGCATACCTGTCCTGGTAAATTATGCTGGGGAAAAGCTCTGCTGCAATAGGTGCTGATTTAGTGTTTCACACGACTGTAAAAAGTGAGTGAAGAACCAGAAATATCTTGAATGGTTCGTTCTCCTCAGTGTTCTGCAAAATACACATCTAATAAGGTAGTTTTTGATCCCATCAGAATTTTGTACCATAATTTTAAAAAATGCATTTTAAGCTCTTCTGCACATATCAAATTGTTTGTCAGATGACGCCTTTCCCAGACTGAAGGTGGTGATCAAACTGTTGACTATGGATGTTCAGAAGTGAAAGGAAAATCATTATTCTGTGGAATCCTCACCACCTGTTTAAACAAACAAAAAACAGCTGAAGGACAAACTGTAAAGTTGTTTTTTAAATCAAATTCTATTCCTTTAGAGGCCGCATCAAAATGTGCTTTTCAAGCACCTATTCCTCCTTGGCATCTGAGTCTGCAGGCCACATTCTGCGACAGGCTGCTCTAGCTGAAGATATGACAGAAACAAAATTATTAGAAGACAAGGAGAGTCTTAGCCCTCCCAACAGCTCATTAATATGATTAGTCTTTCCCTCCCCACATCACCTGCTTGGAATACTGAATCAAGAGGACCCTTTCCTCCTCTGCCCACAACACGAGTGCTAGTGTAAAAACTCAATGTCAATACTCCAGTTATATACCAGGGCTGGCAGAGAATCTCCTGAGAACCTGAGAAGAGTTGCTGCCAGTCTAAGTCACCTGTACTGGGCTAGAGGGACTCATGAGCTGACTCACTGTAAGGCAGCATCGTTTAACTCAGGCATAGGCAAACTCGGCCCTCCAGATGTTTTGGGACTACAACTCCCATCATCCCTAGCTAACAGGACCAGTGCTCAGGGATGATGGAGTTGTAGTCCCAAAACATCTGGAGGGCTGAGTTTGCCTATGCCTGGTCTAACTACTGTACATGAAGATCTGTGGATGAGTGGAACATTTGTTGCTTTAATTTATGTATGCTTTACTTTTTATAGAGATTTTTCCACTGCAGATTGATTTACAGAGTAAATTAATAATTTCATCCTTTAAATTGATTTCCCCTTTATGGGAAAACTTGCCTTGCAGACTTTGGAAGTGACCTTAATTTTGATTAAATATATTGCAATTAGTTATTGGCATGCCAATTCACACATTAATCCAGTAGGGTCACCTCTGTCAAATTGGTAACAACCGTGATGAGACAAATCTTACATTCCACTAATGCAACATATGTTTCCACCTGCAACCCAGAAATCAGATTAAGGTTTTCACACAATTTTTCACTGTCTTAACCCTCTCCATGATCACAATCTTTTCCACTTTGTTCATGCTGTTGATTCAAACAGTCAAGGTTTGCATGCAAATACTGCCTTTCCAAATTTCCAACATCCTGAAAACGTATCACCATTTAAGAAAGATGCTATAAATGGGAAAAGATCTTGCTTTTCTAAAAAAAAAAAAATGTCTAGAGCTTTTGTTCAAATAAGCACTAGCATCAATATATTCCAAAATTCCATATCACCAAACTGTAATTTAGATGTTTTAGAAGAGTTAGGGAGGAATATAGTGTGCATCTCTCCTCTCCGATTAAAACAATGGAATATAACACCCCTAGCCAGCCAGCTCAACAACCCAGAAAAAAATGGGCAACAGATCTCTGAATTAGGAAAACTCCTCCCAAATCAATGACTAGAGAGGAGGCCACGTCATATAACTTTAGGAGTACTAGCTAAGACACACTTTGGTAAAAATGGAAGCAGCAGAGGCATCTGTCAGTCAGAAGTAAGGAAACTACAGTCATGCCTTGGGTTGAATATGCTTCATGTTGAGCGTGTCTGAGTTGCGCTCCGCGGCAACCTGGAAGTCACGCGCATGCGCAGAAGCGGCGAAAAGCAATGCGCGCATGCGCAGATGTGCCGTCGCTAGTTACGTTTGCTTCTGGATGTGAACGGGGCTCCGGAACGGATCCCGTTCGTATCCAGAGGTACCACTGTATACCCATTCTGACAAAGAAAGTTTCCTTCAGAGAAATACCTTGTGAGAAGTTCCAACTTTATTTTCCCATATGCTCCCCCCCGCCTCAATCCTACCTTAATGAATATAGTTCTGGGATTTCCTAAATGTACTAACATCCTCGTCTCCTCTGTGAAAGTTCAGGAGGGTGGCAACACGAGAGCAGGCCTTTTCTACTATGGCTCGCTGCTCATCTTTAGGTGCCAGGCTAAAACATTCCTCTTTTTCCAGGCCTTTGGCTACTTAAACAATATTTGGCCTTTTAAACTGTGGGGCATATTGTTTTTTCTTGTTACTATGGTATATGTATTTTTGTGTTTTTATATTGTAAACTGATTGATTAATTTTATTTATTTTTATTGTAAACTGCCCTGTGTTGCTCAGGTGAAGGGTAGTACAGAAATTTAATAAATAAAAATAAATAAAATTAATCTATTTATGCACAGCAGTGCTCTGCACTGAAATATTAATATACCGAAAAGTGCCTGAACTTGAAAATGATTTATTGCTAATAAATATTTTGGATAAAGCCTTTTTGTGTTTTAGTCTAAAAGCAGAAATAAACCCAGATACATTAATCTGCCTATTTTGAGCTTATACAATGGCTGCGGATCTTAAGCCACACATGCACTTCTCTTGTGTAAATGTAGGAGAACTTAGGCACATTCCTAACAAGCATCTACTATTATAGGTGCTGCTACTATTTGAGGAAACTAGATATATACCAAAAGAGGAAACATTACTCCTTAATTTTCCCAGTCTGTGCAAGGCAGGTTCTCCTCTTCATCTTCAGACTCTGGTGATGCTTCCTTAATTCGCCGTAGTGCTTCATGGATGCTGCGTGTCAAAGGGTCATCATCAGGTAGAATTGTGAATGATTCTCTCATAAGGTCCTTTTGCACTTTCTTCAGTTTCACACCTTTTCTTATCTGTGCCAAGATGTTATTGCTGTCGTCTTCATCAGGGAAAGGCGGGAGATTTCTCTGCTCAACTTTCCTCAGGTGGAAGCTACCACGTTTCAAGGAAGCCAACACCTCATCCATTGGGGAACTCACTGCAGAAAAGTAGAGTTCAGTAAGCACGACAACTTTTCATATTTTATGGTATGAAATTTCAACAAGACATTCACAAAAGCCAAGGATGTCTGAAATCTCCTTTTCCTCTCCTCCTCCTTGCGGCTCCACCTCCACTCCATTGGGTTCCCCAGCCCACAAAGCACATCTCCTACATGGAAGGTAAAAAAACCCTGCTATATATTTCTAATGCACTGTTTCTACAATTCTGAAAAAAAAAATACATTACAGTGGTGCCTCGCAAGACGAAATTAATCCGTTCCGTGAGGCTCTTCGTATAGCGGTTTTTTCGTCTTGCGAAGCAAGCCCATTGACAGCTTAGCGGATTAGCGCTACAGCTGTCAAGCGGCTTCCAGCGATCAGCTGTTAAGCGGCTTATCAACGGAACAGCTGATAAGCGGCTTAGCGGCTTAAGAAAAGGGCGAAAAAAGCGAAAAAAACCCGCGGGGGGATGCAAGATTTTTTTCGTCTTGTGAAGCAACCCCATAGGGGAATTCGTTTTGCGAAGCGCCTCCAAAACAGAAAACCCTTTCGTCTAGCGGGTTTTTCGTCTTGCGAGGCGTTCGTCTTGCGGGGCACCACTGTATTTTCAGATCACAATAATCAAGCCCATAAGAAAGAAGATCAAAACAATTGGAGGATTATGAAGTTCAAAAGGTGAAATGAAGCTACTGCATCAAGAGATGAGCCCCCACTGTTGTCTTTGGTTCTCACAAAATGTCCGGCAAGTATCTGGCTCAACTTTCTATGTTAGGACAATGCAGCTGGTATTGAGGGAGGCTGGTATTCCTTAGAGAGCCAACCCAATCCCTCTACATACCCAACTGCCCTTGTGTACAGGGGCAACGACCAAACCTGGACACCTCCTGGTCTACCTGCCCACACATGCATGTCCACCTAGGGAATGGGTTGGACTGTGCCTTTAATTTTTAAGATCCACTGTATCATGTTTATTCTTTTCATTTAAAAACCACAGATCTGCTAAGATACACCACTTCCTACCGGCAGAGGTGTGGAACCTTGTTTTTTTAAAAAAACTTTCGGTACTAGTACAAAATAAGTACTCTGAGCTGTGGACTAACACCCTGTACTCAGGGCATTGAAAATGTCATCATTTATTAATTAAAATATACCAACACCACCTTTCCCATTGTTCAATGTTGGCAAAACAGAAATCAAAATTTGGATAAAAACCATCAACAGAGTTATCAAGAGTTTTCATTAATTCCACCAGCTGGAGTCCAGAGATCTACTTCAGGTGTAAAAACTTTTTTTTCCCTTTTTTGCCACCAACACCCCCTCCCCTGGGAAACATCACAAAATGATATTAAAAGACCCCCCCCCCCAGTTTCAAACATGATTTGGGGAGGTCATGTTCAAAAATCACACACCATGCTCTCTTGGGGGGTAGGGATCCTTTAATTTTATTACTCAAGGTAAGAAAAACTGCTTTTTCTTTTCCCTGAATCACATTCAAGAGAAATGAAGTTACCTCTTCTCCTCTGCAAACCTTCCATATCTCCCATTTTCTTTAGTTTCTTCTTGGCACTGACCAACTGGCTGCTATCAAAGAAATGAGCTGATGGTGCTATGGTGGTCAGCAGTGCTGGCTTCTCAGTGCTGGGTTGTTTCACAGGGCTACTGCTCTTCTCAGAGCACTGAGTAGACTCTTCCTTGGTGGGCAGAGGTGGTGGCGGCGGTGGTGGTGGAAGAGGAGGAGGCAATGGGGCCTCATTAACTATATTGGGCTGAAGTTCATTACTGAGAAGAGCAGGAGGAGAAGGAATTTGAGAAAATTCAGAGATAACGCCACAGGGAGGTGAAGTATCTTCAAGTGGTCCTAAATTTCTAGACTCCTGGATTTGTAAAGGTTGTATTCTTTTTTCTTGCCCCACCACATCAGTCTGTGTAGTTACAGGTAGCGACAGACGATTATCAGCACATGAAGTTGAACTGGCTGTACTTTTTCTTCTTGCATGGGCCAGTCGAAGTCTGGTTGATTTGAGTATTACCTGTCCAGGATAGCGCTTAGGAGGGGGGGGGGAAATGAGTTAAAAATTAGGCAAGCATCAAAAGCATGGTGACTAACAGCACAATTTTAACCCTGTAAACTCAGAATTAAGTCCTACTGAATTCAATGGAACTTACTCCCAGGTGAGTGGGGTTAGGATTGCAGGCCAAGAGACTTATTACTGCTAACCTCAACTGCTCACATATAATTATGATTCAACCCTTTCAAAATTGTCAGGTTAACTTGTAAATTGAGAAACATAAACATGGGAATTAATTAATATGAAGAGAAGTATAGCACAATTTTTCCTAAGAGTAATTCCAATGTTCTTTTCTATTTTCTTGTGAATATGAATATAGTTTAATAATTAAGAAGGCTTGTTTCACACATTATATAGCAATGATTTATGGTTGCCATCACATATACAAACAACACGAAGCCATAGCTAATGCATGCTCTCTGGAACAAGTACTTGTGTCAAAGGCGCTATTATTGGTGGACAATCATATATGTATATGTATATACATTATATGTATATGTATATGTATATGTATATGTATATGTATGTCTATGTCTATGTCTATGTGTGTGTAACTTACGAAGCATCAGTAGAATGTCTCCCTTCTTCCATTTACCTGTTTAAATGTTCGAAGTCTGTCCAGTGTTATCTGTCGTTCCTGAGTAACCCATGAGCTTTTTCTTTCTTCTTCAGCTTGCAACTGCTCCCTCTTCTAAGAATGAAAACAAAAAGATGAAAGTCGGGGGTTAGAAACACCAGGCTGGGAGGACGAATTTGGATGGAATAACTTTCACCCACTACTGCTTAGTCCCAGTTAACGTTAACTTTTTTCTTCCTTTCGTTAGAGGTTTTAAACCAAAATCTCTTAATCCAGGCATCATACACAGCTTGTCTTTGATGAGACAGGAAAATGGGGTTGTTAATCTTTGTTTTCATTTTAATCACCAGGAGCTCGATATTAAGTGTAAAAAGAGTTGCTTTTTGCCTTAGGAACCATAAATCTTTGGAACCCCCTGAAGAAACGTCACTACTTCCACACAACACCACTTCTTGTGGACAGCTTTCTCTTTTCTTTTTTCTTTTCTTTTCTTTTCTGCCCTCTGCCTCTTCTCATTCCAGTGCAGAAGAGATCTCCACACCAACCACCCATCGAAGTCCAGCTTTGCAAAATAAGGACAGGTACTAAATCTCTCTCCCCTCTCCTGGCAAGCTGACCATGTTCTTCCCCACCCCCTCCACAGGACTCCAGTCATCTACCTTCTTCCCCTCTCCCTCTTCCCCTGCCCCTCCATCCTTCCATCCCTCCCCTCCCCTTTTTCATGTCCCCAGACATCCTACTGCTCTCTCTCTCTCTCTCTCTCTCTCTCTCTCTCTCTTTCTTTCTCCTTCTCCCCACCCGCATTTCTGCTTTCTTGAGGTGATCTGCTCTTTGCCAAGCCCTTTTATTCTTCCTTAATAGTTCTGCTCCTTTACAAAAATGGAACTTATTTCAAACCATGTCCCAAAGTCATCCAATTGCTTTCTTCTTGCCCTAACCCCTTCCCAAAGCCTTCCAAAAACAATATACCAGCCTCCTTCTTCTTGACAATTTCCCCATCTCTTCTAAAGCAACTGGCCCTTGGCCCCAGTCTGTATTAATTGATCCCAATCAACCCCTTTTTTAATGAACATGCTGATTCCCTTTTATTGTAATAAATTGTTTGAATGATACCCTGTGGTATTCTTTGACTCCATAAACTGCCAGGTATGGGACATGTTCCGGTCTCCATGTCAAAAGATCAGAAATGGCTTGTCAAGGTTGCATGTGAAAACGACAAGTTTACAGGCAAACTGTATACTTCATAACATCTGTCAGTTAGCTTCTAGCTAGCTGTAGGGTTGCAGCCATTTTTATTTTTAAAATGGCAGTAATTATCAAATACAGCATTCATTGCTTTGGAACAAGAGCAGGACCAGACCGGTCATAGATGCAAACTAGGATACCACCAGATACCAAAATTATAGGTGAACGTCCCTCAGCTGCATCATGACTTAGAAAGAGGCATAACCTGCATATTTAGACTCCTTCATGCTTTTAGAAGAAATTGGGATTCTAATTTATGTTAGTGATGCTGCTTAGGAATCTGTAGATAGTAGTTAGTGCAGATAAACTAATGTAGAGCGTAAGATGACAATGGTGATAAATTATGCTACAAACTGATATTTTTCTGATGCTGTATTTTAATTGTATCTTATTACAATGATTTTATATGTGAGCTTCCAGAGTACAATGTTATTGCGCAGCTTTATAAAAAATATAGCAATTTTGAAAAAACAGAATTGTGGTTAGTAACATGAAAAATGAAACCAATAAAATAATATTCTTGTCAGCTCTTGGTCATTTAAGATACAGTTCTTTATCCACTTACCTTGGACCAAGTGTCACTGAATTCAAAGTGACCTACTTCTGAGGAGATGTGCATAGGATTGCAGTGTTAATGTCCTATTACTGTCCTACTGTATATTGCTCAGTATACAGTAACATTCAAAAGCAAGGCGGGGGGATTTAAATTTGCTTAAGTTGGGGGGAAACCTTGAGCTGGAAGCTTATTTTAATATTAACCAAGATAAAACTCACAAACTGTGCAGTATGCTGTGACTCTTCTTCACTCTGAAAGTGCTGCAAGAATTTTTCATGATGTTTTGCAATGCAGATCTCCTGTCAATACACAAGATACTGTATAAGATAATAATAATAATAATAATAATAATAATAATAATAATAATAATAATAATAATATATTTATACCCCGCCCATCTGGGTGAGTTTCCCCAACCACTCTGGGCAGCTTTCAATCAAGTGTTAAAAACAATACAGCATTAAATATTAAAAACTTCCCTAAACAGGGCTGCCTTCAGATGTCTTTTAAAGATAAGATAGCTACTTATTTCCTTCACATCTGAAGGGAGGGCATTCCACAGGGCGGGCGCCACTACCAAGAAGGCCCTCTGTCTGGTTCAATTGAAATGATCAATAGTAATCAAGCTAAGAAGGTATAAAATGAGTAGCACAAAATAATTTCAGTCTAAACACAGCAACAAATGTGAGGTTTGTTTTAAAAATATGCTTTAAGTATTTTCTGTATGTTTGTTTTTTGAAAACCCGGAAAAGCAGTCACTGGTAAGGCGTAGATGGACACAAAAGTCAACATCTAGACTAAAAGAAAGCCACAGTCAGGATAGGAAAGAAACTAGATATGCTTCGTGAAGGATTTTGTAAAGGGAATACATAATAACAATTAATCATGCCCTGGAAAAGAGTGTGAAACCTTATCCAAGTTTATGCATTTCAGTGAGTTTGTTGCAAAGGAGATTTCAACACAGCAAAGTCACAACTAGGAGCAAATGGGCAATTGTGTGGCTTTGGAAACTTGTGCAGTTTTCTGTATCTTTTTGTAAAGTGGGTCTGTGTTTGTGGAATCTGTAGCCTCAGCTTGACAGCCTTAAAGGTGTCAGTGAGTTTATAGAAACAATCCAGAGTGTGTGTGTGTGTGTGTGTGTGTGTGTGTGTGTGTGTGCCTGCCTGTTTGCTTAATAGTTTAACAAGTTTGCAACATCCATTATTGTGAATTCAAAGACACATACAGCATTTATTTCAGAACACATATATCCACTGGCTGCTGTGCTGATTTAGTTTACTGCAGGAAAACCTCAATCAGTACTAAAATATTCTGCCAAACAGTGTGTACAATTTCAGCATTTAACTCCTATTAGCAATTTATTTCAAAACTAGCTTTCCTAACACCAACAGTTGCTTGATACAATAAACCAAGACTACCAGTGCTTAGCCAGCAGGTGGTAGCACCGGGATAATAGGAAACTGTTTCCACAATGATCCCATATCAACCTATCAAGACATTGTCAGGAAGGTAACATTACACATAAGTAGCTGTTATAAAGGTACTATGAAAAGAACTACACCATCCAAATAAATACACACACACAAGCTCTAACCATAGCAAAACAGACACCACCTATGAACCTGAGATCGCTGCATGTAGGAACAGGATACATGCCCACTGTATATAGTAACACCAAATCACCACTTTGATGGTGCACCCCCTAAAAAAAAAGCTGAACAAAATATCCCTCCTCTGTCCACAGCACACAGCTTACAGAGGAAAGTGGGTGAAAAATTAAAAAGGCAATTCATGTGTGAAAATCTAGAATTTACTCCCTTAACTTTAAAATCTAATGATTAGATTCTTTGGAAGATAAGGATGTTAAATTATGTCCATAACTTTGCTTACAGCTGATCAAAACAGCAATATATTAGCTAAAACTCACAGTCAATTCAGGGAACAATAGTATCACTTCTATAATGCAGCTTACGGCAAGAAAGCAAGTACTTACAACTAGGATTATTTTGTGTACATCTCAACATATTTTAAAATAAAACATTTATTTTAAACTGCAGGTGATGGCCACCCTAGAGATGCTGAAGGAAATGGCTTTACCATGGTAAGGGCTTTCCCCACTCCCACCCACAGCCCCACAATTTGAGCCCTAATGTTTGAAAGTAACATTTTGTGAATCAATATGCTTCCCAGTAATACTACGTTTGGAAATACCATTTTTCACACCCACATCCTGCTGCTAGTGGCCTCCCTTCCCTTCTACTACTCCCAGGTATTTTCTTTCCCATCCGCCTCCTATTCTAAATTTCATGTTTTATCCATTTAACTTCTGCTGCCCCCAAATCTTTATTACCTTTTTTCCCTACAACACTTTGCTGCATGTAAAAGAAATAGGTTCCTCCACATTAGGGACAAGGAGTTTTGCCTAGTTTGTTCTTGATACTCTATGCTAACTTTATATATGCAACAAAGCAAAGGAAAACAACAAAATATGCAACACACACATCACCAGTAGACTGAAGTGACAAGACTCTTCCCTTTGTGCAATGTACTTTTCATTATTACCAAAACAAAACAAAAATTACTGTCATTACAGTGCTGGGGTGGGCTAAGAGGTTTAAAAGTCCCTGACAAGAATGCAGGGACACGGGTGGTGCTGTGGTCTAAACCACTGAGCCTCTTGGATTTGCTGATCCAAAGGTTGGCTGTTCGAATCCATTTGATGGTGGTGAGCTCCCATTGCCCTGTCTCCAAGCTTCTGCCAACCTAGCAGTTTGAAAGCACACCATTGCAAGCAGATAAATAGGTACAGCTGCAGTGGGAAGGCAAACAGTGTTTCTGTGCACTCTGGCTTCCATCATGGTGTTCAGTTGTATCAGAAGCAGTTTAGTCATGCTGGCCAAATGACCCAGAAAGCTGTCTGTGAACAAACGTCGGCTCCCTCGGCCTGAATTGAGATGAGCGCCACACCCCATAGTTGCCTTTGACTGGACTTAACCATCCAGGGGTCCTTTACCTATTACCTTTTTACCTGCATTAACCCTCTACCTCACCCCATATGAACTGATCAACTAAGAAGAAAGCGCACACGACCAATGGTCTGGTCTGATCTAAGGCAGCCCCCTATGTTCCTGTGCCAAATAGGCAAGGAACTCTTTGCTGAGTAGTGAATGAATTAGTGTTTTACCTTTTTATTTCTGAGGTAGGCTTTCTTGGCTGAAATGCGCCCACGCCTTGCTTCTAGCTGGCGGACTTTCTGTTGCAATTTCTGTAGCTCTTCTCTTTGCAAGTGTATAGATGCTGCCATATCTTCTTTTTCGAGCATGGCTTCCATACTTTCATAGGTATCATAATACACTACTTCATCTCTTTTCTCTGTTAGAAAATACTAACAATTTTAATAATTTTAAACATGCACACACACAAACTACACAATGCAATAAAATCTAGATCAACCTTCAGTTGTGATAAACAGAATAATGTAGAAATAAGTTGTTTAATGATATTGGAATGGGTCAGAGCCAGAAGGGCTTGAGGGTTATAGTCACACAACCAACACTGATCTAATACCACACAAAATCCCAACTATAGTGTGACCAGAGCAGGAAACAGGAGCAACTAATGGAAATTACATTAGAGGTGACTGAGACCAAGGCTACAGAGGTATTTTCTCCCAAACAGATATAAGGATTGTGGTGGCAAACTCCACTCAACACAGAAGTTACATCTCTCATCACCCTCAATAATAAATTCAATTTATCCAAAATTTTGACTCTAGCTGGGACAATCTTTGATACCTCAGAAGGAGAAAGAAATCAAAAGCCAAACAGTTAAGGCTACAGTTCTGTCAGGCTTACCTGAAAGTGAGCCCTATTGAATACAGTTAGATTCACTTCTGAGTAAATATGCATAAGAACTGGAGTGGGAAATTTGCAGCCGCAGGATAATCTCAATAACCAACTTGTACTACAGCTGCCTATGGCATATTGTTATAAATAATATACATGTAAAATGAATGTGTCACCTGAAATAAGTCTTTTGATGCTTTCAAGTTGTGCTGTCAGCAGCAGTTCTTCACACTTCAAAATTTCAAACTGTACTTCATACAACTGAAGTTGCAGGTCATAATAATCAGATTCAAGTTGATCCAAATGGGCTATGGCTTCTGTGCCACCTTGTAAACTCTGCATCTGAACAGGAAATATATAATAGTTACAACAAGATGACCTATTAAATCTTAACTCTGTCACAAAACGTTTACAAAACCTCCTATCAAGAAGTATTGTGAAGCTATTGAGCTTTATGTGGGGGGGTATTGGTTTGTTGTTTTTATTTTAATTACGTCTTTGTGGTTTTATAATTTGATTTTATGCTGCGAACCACCCTGAGACCTCTGGTTATAGGGCAGAATATAAATTCAAATCAATCCATCAATAAAATAAAACAAAACTATTTAAAGGCATTTTAAATGAAAAAGTATACTAATACTTCATATGCATCATCTAACTCTCCCCACTTTATTCAAAGGGACTTATATCTCCAATATGAGGTTAATAATATTGACCTATATTGCAAGCCTTTTGGAATGACCGAAATGTACATAATCACACTGAACCCTTGGTGTGAGCTGTAAAAATGCTAAGTGTAACTATTGTTTTATAAAACTAAAGACAGCCACACAGAAATTTATTTTCACACCGAAAAGCTTATTGGAATAAAACAAGGGCTGAAGAAAAACAGGACACTTTTTTTCTTCTGCCCCATGAAATACACCCTCACTTTTGGCAATTTTTCAGACTGCAGAAATGGGAACAACAGTATTTGTATAGAGGGAAGTCTCCCTGGCACACATTCAGGTGCCCCGATGCACATGATGTTCCCTTGACACTTGAATTTCAGGCAGCAATGACATCACAGAACAGGCTCTTCACAGCCCCCAAAGGCTGCTGCTCTGGTACCAATTATGGCAAAAAGAAAATCTCCCAAGTAAAACAGTGACACTGCCACACAATTATTTTCATTTCCCCTTGCTAATATTGTCGCACAACCAAACCTGACTAACTACATGAAAGCTAAGCTTTGGAGAAATCTATTGAAGAATTTTTTGGGTTACCAAAAAAAGCCCTATTTTTACAGTAAGTGGAAAATGTTTTCCTGTGAACATGCAGTTTAGCCCTTAATGCAATGTCCTAATATTCTATTCTAGGTACCTATGCTGTTTTACACATTTAGAGAACTACAAAGACTACTTGATGATTTGGCATTTCTAGCTGTCATCACAAAGACAAGGCCTGGCAGCTGAACTGCAAAACAGGATCTGGTATGCCTCCAAGAAAACTCTTCACTGTTCCTTTCACACTATAACTACCCATATTCTCATGTATTTATATACAAGTGCTTAAAGGAAGAAACTAACTGCGTTCATGGGTTAAAAAAAAAATAGTTTAAATGTATTTGGTATCAAGTAAAATAGAAACTCAGTCTTGTTTTCTTTCCTTGCATCAAAAGTCTTCATCCGCATTGTCAAATTAGGACCCAAAATCCAGCAGGGACTGCTAAATAATGCAATCAAGGGACAAAAAAATCCCTAATTATGTTATTAACAACTTTTATGAGTGATAGAACTACAACAATAGTCAACATTATTTCAGTATGCCATTTTCAAAGAAGGGACCCAAATTTTAAGCACAAATAGTTAAAGCAGAATTATCTAGCAAAAGAAAAGCACACTGGAAAACATTTTTTTAAAAAATGACAGCATATAGGACACTATGGCAAGATTGCAAAGTGTAACACAGAGAAGGAAGAGATGTCAGAGAAGCATCAGTTCCCTCTATAGGGCATGACACAAACCAGAGGCTCAAGAACCAGAGAAAATATCCAGGACCAGATATAAAGAGGCAAGTAAAGGCTGCCAACAGAGGCAGATCCAAGGTGGGCCTGGAGTTATTTTAGAAGGAGCATTCATAGCAAATATCCAATGATCCATTCTCTGGATAATGTCTAGGAGTTCTCCAGTGCCACCATGGGACGTGCCAAAGCTCAGCCCTTGAGGACGGGAAACACTTATCTACCCATGAAAACCAGGAAGCAGGAATAACCTTTTAAAGTACCTTTCCCCCAAACATTGCCTCAGCTAAACCATTGTCGGTTTTATGCTTGGTAAAAGTGGTTGGAGTAGCCCATATAGACCTTGCACATTTCCAATGAAGAGGCATTATCAGACCTAGTAAAAAGAGCAGTAACATTAAGGGGTGAAGGGAGATACTAAGCTTCATATGCTGTAGTGATTCAGGCACTGAACCACCTAGATTCTAGACCATGTAGAGAAGGACATCTTTTTACCCAAAGATATGGAATGAAAGATGAACAGAAAGTCAGATTACTGAATTAGCTAAGTTATTTAGAGATATATTGTGAGAGCCCTTCAAACATCTGGTTAATGCCCTGGCCACTCTAATGAGAGAGTTTAGGCAAAAGGAAGAGAGCAATTTTTCCTGCCAACAGTGAAATGAGGAGTTCACTTTAGGCAGGAAGGGAGGCTCAGTTGGCGAAAATACTGAATCCAAATGAAAAATGCAAAAACAAAACAAAACATCCTACCCACCCAAAACTATTGGACAGGACCTCAAAAAATCCTCCTGTTTGTTCTGAGTTCCCATAATGTGCTCAGTCTTGTGGGACAGGAGCTTGGACTCCCTGCGGAGGCCTAGTTCATTCTCCCCTACACCTTCCTCAGTTGATCTGATGTATTGTCCATAGGCTAACATGGAGTGAAGGCAAAAGAGGCTGCCAAATGACTGGAGGGGAAACTAGATGGTCTTTTCCAGAGCCCCTAGGGGCAATATTGAATCTAAAACAATCAGGGCAGCCAGTGGATGTGACGAGAGTGGAACTTGGCCCACAGCACAACTTTGATGCTGGAAATCAGGAGACCAAGCACATTTTGTTGGCTAGACTGTCACAATTAAAATGCATCTTGTATCTTTAAACATTGTATTAGTCAGTTGGCAACCGCAGTAAGCAGAAGCACTAGAGGCCAACTTGTGTATTTGGCAACCTTGTAAGTACATGTTTGTTAGATAAATTTATGTTCAAGCATTACTTATAATGCTTTTAAGAACATGCATCTTATCTCTTTATTCTATTATATTGTTTTGAAAGTTAAAGTTGCATTTTCAACCCAGTTGGACTGAAAATTTGTTTGTGAACTTTGCAGAACAGAATGTAACAACTTTGATAAGAAATAATACAAGCCTTAGTGACTTCATGGAAACCAGGAGTTACATATGTGTTTTTATGAGAATGATTTCCCTTAAAGAGGGCTAAGAAGCAAAGAAACAGATGTAGTCTAGCAGATGAGCGAGCCGGCAATGTGGACTTTGCTATGAACAAATGGAGGATGTTCCTATGCAACCAAAGAGAACAATATTGAAACAATTCAAACCTGGATCTTGGCAGAGAAGAATGATGTTTTCACAAGCCAATTGAAATTATAGATTCTATGGGAAGGAACTTTTGTATGCCACAACACATGACTATAAAAACAGTTCTCTCTTAATATCAACCCAGAGAAGGAAATATGGAGCAGAGAAACCAATGGTGGAGAAGATCAAGTAGAACTGAGAAGGCCACTTGGAAGAAGCCAATTGGGAAATGAATTACAATTTGAAGAAAGGATTATAATTCAGAGAAGATTTAAAACTGCAGAAATCCAAAGAGGCAGCAGGTATCCACAGTCCTCATGTTTTTCCTATTTTTTTCTTACAGGATCTCTAGCTCAGATCCTTGGGGTGTGGGTGTACTCCATCCTCTGTGTGTGAGTTTAGGGTTAGTGTGCTGGGTAGGGTAGTATCTTCACTCCAACTTCTATTTCCCTTTTCCTCCAGAGTCAATCTTCACAAGGGAGAGAACACCTCACTGGGTAAGTATTTTTAAATAATAAAGCTTTGGGCCTTCATTTTTGGTCTGGTTGTTTGTCCTTGTATTCCCTTGCAAAGGAAGACCACAGGCTGCTATCTCTGCATTCCCTGTGCAAAGAAATATCCTGAGTTATCTGTTTTTCAGGCCTGATCACTTTGACACACACACATAGCAATGCTGTTGCTCGAGGTTTACTATCCAATTCCATCCCCAAACTGTGTTGTAACAAGTACCTCCCTCGCTTGAAGCAACAAAGGGGACCTGACCAGCAGGTTGTCTAGATAGGAATAAATGTGAATACCTTGCAGACTTGATGCAACACCTTTACTATCATTATCTTTGTGAAGACTCTGGGCAGTGAAGCAACGTTGAAGGGTTGGGCTTTGAATTGGAAGTCCCTAGAATTTATTTTCAGCAAATACTATTACACAATAAGGATGGGTGTAAGTTAAAGAAGAGTGCCTGGCGTACCTACATTTGCTGCCTCAGCAATCTGTCCTCAGTTAAAACCATTGGTGGAAAGGCAACAAGTATTGGAAAAGTAAAAAGGAAAGCAGAGGCAGGGAAAAGAACTGGGGATAGAGCTGAAACAACAGTTTTTACATTTCTATCATCTGACCTGTCTATTAACAGCAGCCTTAATCCATGATTATACTGAAGCATATAAACTAAAACAGCAGTTTTTACATTACTATCATCTGACCTGTCTATTAACAGCAGCCTTAATCCATGGTTATACTGAAGCTTGTCACCCAGAGAATCTATGTATATAATAGCATGCACATTTATTTAAAATAACTAATGCACTAATTAACAACAAGCATGTTGAAACAACTTGTGTGCTTCAAACTTCCAATGAATTACTGAAGTAGTATTTATTACTATGTCTGGTAATAAATTTCAACATGAATAAGCACTTTCTTTGATAAATGTCCCTCAAAATGTTCAAGAGAATCAGAATCAATTAAGTGAGAGAGACGTAAGTCAGATTTTGCAGTGAGTCAGTTGTACAAATCAGTTCATGTTATTCCTTTTAAAATGGAGCTCTGGGAAAAAACAGAAAATGCTCAATATTTTTCTATACTGGCTGCAAATGGAGACTACAGTTTTAAACGATGCCATCAATGTGTATGGCCACTTCACAGAGTTTTATAATCAAAAAGATTGCTCCTGACTCAAGAGCTTATAAGCTGCATTTTGACAACATGGAGACAGTGGGAAGAAAAGGAAGAAAGAAAATGTGGTGAGTGTCACAATAATCTAATAAAAAAATGGGGCACTCCATATTTTGAAGTGATTTTTTTCTATACAAGGATAACTTCCAAGTGGGGGAAAATATTCATGCTATCTTGCCATTCAAATTTTCATAGAAAGTAAATCACAATTAGCTCCTGCATTCTTGAAAGATAAATACATTTATGTAAAAAAAAAAAATTCAGTCTCTCCAATAAGTCAATGTAGTAGCGGATTTTATATTGTTTTCAAAGCAGTTTGAGGTAACAAGCCAATTTATTTTTGTATTTTAAAAATCTAACTACTCTAAAAAATTACCTCTTCTTTTAACGCATGTTTCTTCTGTTCCAAACAGATTTCTTTTGCTCTCATAAGCTGCAAAGTCTCCTTAGACACCGCATACTGAAGCTTTTCCATTCGTTCCACTGCTGCTGCCCAAGCTGCCTTACCAAACTTTTTCTGGTCTGCTCGCATTCTATCATATACAGCTGTAAAAAATGGTTTTTTTAAAAAAAAAAGCAGATTTGTCATATATGGAAATGTTTCATATTTCATTACAAAGCTTGGACTTAAGCATATGTTTGTGTAAAGAAATAAAACAAAATCTTTACTGCTTAGCCAAGGGCATAATCCTACACAGAATCAGACAGAGAACTTTTACGGGGACTAAGGTTGGGCAGGTATGGACATAAATTAATTTACTGCCCCCTAAAGAAAAGGTATGGTATATCCAAAAGCTACTATATATTTTGGAAAATGGTTTGTATGTCTGTCCATTTGTTCTCTATACATTCGGACACCTTGGCACAAGAGTGTCTGAGGTGAGGGTGGCACTCTTTGTCAATGTTTGGACGCCAGATGCCATTCTGAATCAAGATGGTGAACCAAAACATGAATTTGGTTGAACTTTTTTGGTATAGTTTCAGACGCATCTCAACATAACATTGCCAAACACAGCACGAGGGGTCCTGAGGGCAGCAAACTTTGTCACCATTTGGATGCCATTTTGAATCAAAATGGAGGACTGAAACGTCACAATGTTTTACATATCCAGCAAATTTTGAATAAGTATTTTCAGATAACCTGTTTTGCTGTTTATTGACAGATCCTGAGAACAGGGATACATTTCACAAGGGTTTACTTGTGAATGAACTATTACATTGCTTCTTATACTGCATCATTCTACAAGTTAATTAATTCACAAGAACAATTAATTAACAAATTAATTCACAGGAACATTAATTAACAGGAACAGACTAACGTATATGTTAGAAGTTTACAAAATCCCTTCACTTTGTTAGCAGTCTATAGCAGCAGTAATGTAAAGATCTTTCAACATCAATGTAATTTTCAGTCCGAACATACCCAGTTTACAAATCGAATCACAAACCAAGCATGTTTTTTAAAAATCTAAGGGATCTCTCCAAATTTAGTGTGAAATCTCAATACCTCAAGACTGAGAAAGAGTTGAGTAATTGGGAGGCTATGAACACAAGAAAGAATTGGAACAGGATGCATAAATGAATATCAGGGCCTTCCATTCTGAGAAGTGGCCAGTACACTATAATGCATAGAAATACTATCCTAGGAGGGAAAGGGAGAAAGAAGAGGTGAAGAGGAAGGAAATGACTCTATTAAAGCCTATGCCAGCCCCTTTCCCTACTACTATGAACCATCGTGTAAATGTTTTTGAAGACTTTGAGGAAGGAAGGAAACTCTGTAAGATTCTCACTTTTCCAAAATGATTAAGCTTCAAGAGCCAAGAACCATTGCATCAATCCACGCTGTCCATATTGTACAATGGACTTTGTACAAAAGCAGCATGACTGTCTCCATGGAGGCAGCCCGCCATCTTTTTCCATACAATGTTCCTGGGAGATTCTCCGTTACAATGCAAGGAAAAATATGGCTGCCTCCCTGGGTACAATACCATCTCTCTCATTCTCTCTCCTTCTTCCTTAAACAAAATCATCATGTTCCATTGCTAGCATGGGCAACACTGGACCCATGTTAATGCATTTTTTCTGGCCATCCCAGACAACTAGTATGTGTGTTTAATATAATAATAATAATAATAATAATAATAATAATAATAATAATAATAACAACAACAACAATGATGTAATGTTAGACTTCATATTGTAAGTACTTAATGAAAAGAATGTGCTAAACCTGTACCGCTTTTTATAATCTACATGGAAGGGCAGATTTAATCTACAGATGAATACACGTGAAAAGTGACACAAACCAGATGAAGTCTTATTTGTCCATCTCTACTAGCAATTCATAAAAAAGCAATGACAGTGATTTGAGACAAAGGAAGAAGGTGCAGCTATAAGACCCTGGATCATGTAAATAAGACTTCCTAGTTCTTAAAAGGCCTTTATTGGAAAACATGAAGTAGTAAAACTCCATTACCTTTCTGTGCTTTTGCTGTTATTTCAAAATATTTAACAGTGAGGTCTTGAATAGAAAGCACAGCCATGTGGGCCTTCCGCTGCCAGTCTGCATCTTCTTTCTGTAGACTCTCAATTCTTCTAGGTCCCAGGTAATCATTCTCTATGGATATCTGAAAATAGATCAGTCCCTTATATCCACCATCAAAGCTTAAAGGCTGCATGGAAAACTTCAAAAAGTTAAACTGTTTAACAATTATGATATAGATGAAATAATTTAACTGGGAAGGACAGATGAATGATCATGTGCTTTCCGGAACTGCTTAGAAATAACTTAGGAAGATAAATCTCACGAGCAAATGTTTCCTAAATTATTTGCTCTTAGCTACTAATCTGAGTAAGCATTACAGCATAGGTAAATCTTCATAAATTTGCATTGGATCAAAATATGAGAAAGGGACTTTTTGAAGTGACAAGCTCAGTCACAGAACACTCATTTATTCGGACATCTGTTGTCTACCAATGGAAGGACTCAGGTAATAGGATGAGAGCCATCCTTGAGATAAAGGTTTGGAAAGGTGAACAATGCAGCTTCTTGCTGAGAATTCACAAGCAATCAAAGCTCCCACAGAATGCTACTGTCTGGAAGGAGAAATTTCCAAGACATAATTTGTACTGAGAGGCACTCTGCAAATCAAGTATCACATGAGCAGTTGCACAAAAATCTCACCCTACTTCTAATGAAAAGCTTTTGCATGGGTCTGCAATTGTAATATATCACTTTTCTGTGGGGAGAGCATGCTTAACTTGGGCTGTTTTTCCTCACAAATGAAAATGATTAGCATGTTACTATGGATAACATGCCATTCATATATTAAAAGCATATTTTGGCATATCTCCCAATCTCTACCCCTTAAATGATCTAACTGATTTGGTTTGAAGAGATTTATAAAAAGGCGTATTAGGAAAGCAATCTTACTCATTAAACACAATTATACCCTGTGTTCCCTTATCCTTAGGTAAAGGTAAAGGTACCCCTGCCCGTACGGGCCAGTCTTGACAGACTCTGGGGTTGTGCGCCCATCTCACTCAAGAGGCCAGGGGCCAGCGCTGTCCAGAGACACTTCTGGGTCACGTGGCCAGCGTGACAAAGCTGCATCTGGCGAGCCAGAGCTGCACACGGAAACACCGTTTACCTTCCCGCTGGTAAGCGGTCCCTATTTATCTACTTGCACCCGGAGGTGCTTTCGAACTGCTAGGTTGGCAGGCGCTGGGACTCCCTATCCTTAGAACACTATAAAAATGTTAGAGTGCCTAGATTTTTAACTATTCCTTGTACAAAGGACAAGAGCAAAATGAAACATGAACTTATCTTTGCTTTAACAAAGGTTTTATTACACTGGTAAATGAATTCGCACTACGGAAAATTTGATTGGCTGGTTCACAAAGTACATCCACGGAACTGTCTTTTCAAGGATCTTAGTATTGCTTCAGGATTTTCTATATGAAATGTGCTTGCATGACTATTAAAATTTAAATCCAACTTCTAAAATGGATTCTGGTGTCTCCTACATGATTCCAGCCTTTGTTCAAAGAGAGAGGCAACTGTAGGAAAATATTTTGAAACATGTAGGGCCAGTGGTTTTAAACCAGTGTGCCATGGCAACCTGGGGTGCCCTGAATGATAGTCAGGGGTGCCATGGGCAGCACCAGCCTCTGACCCTCTTTCCTCCTCTCCCTCTTCTAATGCCCTCCAGCGTCTCTGCCTCCCAAAGGCTTGCGCGACTGTTTATTGCAGCAGCCCTGGCTACAAGCTCACTAGGCAAATGGTGCCTCTGGGGCTGGCCAGGGGGTGCATCCCAGGCCCCTGTGGGGCAATGTGAGGAGGAACCTCTCTTTGGGGCGGGGGGGGAGGCTCAAAGATCAGGGTGGCAGCTGCAGCAGCTCAGAGGACGCCCAAGGAGAGGGGAGAGGAGAGGAGGCTGAGGGAACACTCCAAATGGGAGGGTGTTCAAAAAAAGAGTGAGAGGCTGCCAGCTCTGCAAGCAAGGGGTGAAATAACTGGGTTCCTGAGTCCCACAGGGGTGCCGCAGAGAGAATGCAGTTGGTCAAGGGAGCTGTAGACTCAAAAAGGTTGAAAACTTCTGATGTAGGTGATTAGCTACTAAAGCACAGTACCCTCCAGATGTTGTTGGACTATTACCCCCATTAGCCACAGTCAGCGTGACCAGCAATTAGGAATGATGGGAGTTGTAGTCCAACATTTGGCTATCCCTGTGCTAAAGACTCAAAACCCATAGTTGAAAGGTAGAGCTAGAGGTGTGTTCCATATGTCCCAGGGAAACTTTTTGAAAGATAAAATAGGCAAGCATTTTGAAGAACGAAGAACAGGCTCTGCTGAAGTGGAATCGACACTCAGACCCTGCTTGTGGGCTTTCCATAGGCATCTAGTTGACCACTGTGAAAACAGGATGTTGTATGAGATGGGCCAATGGCCTGATCCTGTTCTTATGTCCTTAGAGGCGTTTGCCTGTAGTGGCTGTATGCAAAAGCAGTCAGGTGCAGAGTGAAACATTTGCATATATCAAGAGTTCTCATATCTGAGGCAATGAAGGTAAACCTAACTCAAATGAGAAGGGGGGGGGGAGATACTTCACTGCTCAGTCCCTTGCCCTGCCTTGCATAAGTCTTTGCTCTAAACAGAACCTACAGCATGAAGCTTCTTGTGTCAAGGTGCTCAGGGGTACACTCAGAATGACATTAGGACAAAGCACTTCAGTAACACCTCAGGTGGTTAATGCTTCATTATAAGAAGAGTGGTCCCTGCCATCTTGTGAGAGGCAGTCATTACATCAACTCTAACATCAAAAGCTCTCCTTCGATGCAGACTATTGTAACGACTATAAATATCAACAACTATCAGCCAGTCACAAGTTTTCCCTTTGGGGGATATTTGGGGATTCCACAGGTGGTAGAGCAGAGCTTTCCAAACTGTGTTGCAACACATTAGTGTGTCGGCTGCAGTGTGTAGGTGTGTCACGCGAACGCTTCCCGCACTACTCCGGGGACTGGAAAGGGGTTAGTTTAACCTCTGGTTTGCTAGTAAAACTGAATTAATGTGTCACGAAATGATGCATGTCTAAAAAGTGTGTCACCAACATGAAAAGTTTGGAAACCTCTGTGGTAGAGGATCAATTTTAGTTTTTATGAGCACCATTAACTATCTGGACCCATTGTGATTTGGCACCCAAACACAACTATTTTTTTACATAGCATGTCAGTGGCTTTTTATTCTTCAAGACTTCTAGTCACTGGCCTATGGTTCTGCCATTTTCAGATGTCCACCTGACTTTTATTAGATCTCTATTCTGCTGCATATGGCTGCTGCCACCTGTACTGTTTTTATTGTTTTAACTGGGCCCATTTTTATTCTAAGTCACTCTGGATATTTTAACAGGAAAGCAGCACAGAATTTAGATCAATCAATAAAAGCCATAAAAATATGGAATTCCAAATTAAAAAAATTCCAAACTCTCCAAATCCATGCCCTAATTATAGATCAGATAGATAAGACAGGCAGAACATACAAGTAAATATGGAACTCAAACTTTCAAGAATTTCAAACAGAACCATCACAAGGTGATTTGAAAATGACCAAAATTTCTAAAAGACAAAAACAGATTATGCATAAACACATGTAACACCTTTTAAGATTTATATTCACATTATCTTCTTCATTATTTTTCAAAATAAATGAATTTAAATTATAAGATTTATGTTAATGTGTACCTTTATCTGCTGTCTTCTGAGCATTGCAAGCTCCCTCATATCTCGGAATGGCTGCAGTAAGTACTGATAAAGTTCTGTAGTTGCTTCAGCAAGAATGCTATATGCTTCATCTTCCATTTGATATAGTTCAAGCAGCTCTACCATGCTTTCTGTATTCTTGTGTTTCTCTAGGAGCTAGGTAAAGAGAAATAATAATACATCAAAGCATAAACACATTTTCCTGCTATCAAAATGCAACCAGATATAATGACTAATGTTTTAAAGTTTTGTATTCTGATACCTTGGTGAATAGCACCAGCATCACTTAATCCTACTTTCTCTCTTTTGCATAAATTTATAAAACTAAAAAAGGGTTAACTTAAAAGTAAGCCAGACTGAATTCAATGAGGCTAGATAAGTGTGGTTAGGATTGCAATCTAAAATATTTGATCTCCAATTTTTACTTCAAGCATGTAGGAAGTACACAGCATTAGGAAGGCATTCGAAATCATGGTCTAACAGAATAAGAGGAGTCTGAAACAAGCAAATCTCTGGCTGGGCTCAGTCTGGGCTACAGCGCCTGAAGTACCTCATCCTGTCCAAGTCAAAAAATAAGCTGGCATAAGCCCCCTAAAAGGGGTCTGGTGGCACAAGGGGAGACTTACTCCTATTCCAAACACTTTCCACTCAGTCGTGACCCAGCAACCCAGTGGAAGTTACAATGGCAAAAAGGGTAGAGTAAGTCATATTTTACTTTAAAGGCTTTGTTCCCCTCTGCCAGGCTTGGGCTGGCTCAGCCAGCAGTAGCTTCACTCCTAAATGGTTTCTGAAATAGGGGTAAGTTACACCAGCATAATTTATCCCAGTGTAAATTACACTGGCTTCCTTTGGAATGTTATACCCATATATTACTTACAATTCTATCTTTAAGTTTTTTTTTTGTCATTTAGCAAAAGACATACCATTAGGGACATGGGTTGCTCAGTCCCTGCTCCTGCCAACCTAGCAGTTCGAAAGCACGTCAAAGTGCAAGTAGATTAATAGATACCACTCCGGCGGGAAGGTAAACGGTGTTTCCGTACGCTGCTCTGGTTTGCCAGAAACAGCTTAGCCATGCTGACCACATGACCCAGAAGCTCTACGCCGGCTCCCTCGGCCAGTAAAGCGAAATGAGCGCCGCAACCCCAGAGTCGTTTGCGACTGGACCTAAAGGTCAGGGGTCCCTTTACCTTTTATACCATTTATACCATTTCTACACTGCACTATGTTTTTTGTTCTTTCTGTTGTTATAATAATAATAATCCATCCTGCTTTAGAAACCTGTGAAAACTAATTTTATGTAGAAGTATATAATATCTGTTCTGCATCATTTCCATGTTCTCTACAATTTTATGATGAAATCTTCCTAAAGTAGGAAACCTAGTTTGATAGAGAAGTAGAAACTAAGAAAGCCAATTTGTTTTTCTAAACTGTCCAGAGCTTGAAGATGTATAATTTGTCTGTAAATATTTAAGACGTTGAAATATCTCACTGCTAAACAAGCAGTAAAATATAAAAATACATAGCACAATCTACTCCCAAGAAGGTACAGCTGCCCATGCACAGGGGGGCTGCCACAAATCTTAACAGAGCGCGCTGTTCGCACTCCCATCACCTTGTGGGTGTGGACAGATTTGCCACACGAAGTACACTAAACATGAGTAATTTGTATCAGGCAAGGAGCTGTGGGAGGCGGACAGAAGCCTCCCATTCCCAGTCATGGCTTGGCAGATTGCAATGTGGGGGAGGGGAAGAAGCAGGGAACTGGGTTCCACTAAGTCCCATGTTGCCTTTTTGTGCACCTGCAGCTGTGCTCATGAAGAGGTGGATCATACTTTTAGATTATAATCAGGAAGAAAATTGAAAGAACATTGAAAGCACATTTCCCAACTTTCCAAGAATCCCAGGAACTGTAGTTCTGTGAACTGTTAGTGGTATATCACAGCTACCAGGATTTCTTTTGGAGGGGCAGGCGGCTTTAAATGTATGGTATGTATGCAGCCCCTGTTTTTCAGAGGCCAGGTCTACCCAGCTCAGTAGACTTTGCATCCAGGCCTCTGAATCAGGAGATGTACTACAGCAGATATTCTCCAACACTATGTAAGCAAGTATATACTGTACCGCTTACCCCCATCTCATGGTACCAAAACCTGAAGTGTTAGGTCCTTGAATGCAAAGTATGCCCAAAATCCTGCTCAGTCAAAGGACAAGAGCTCTTTATGTTTGTTCCTCCATATCCTTGTTCTTATCTTTTAATCAAGTGACTCAAACAACAATGAATAGCGCAAACCATATTCTAAAACCCTGAACAGGAAACAGCTGACCAGAGAGTTTAACTGCCCATTCTAAGAACTGCATAGTTCATATCAAGACAAAACTGGAATACAACTTCTCATGCTGTTTTATCTACCAATTGAAGTATAAAAACTCTATAAGGCTATGCCTTGATGTTACTTATTTAAAAGTAAAGTGTAGGTATAAGGGGAAAACAATATCCATGCCCCTGGCTGCTTTTTAATGGTTTTACAATATGTAATCAATATACAGAACTTAAAGAACTTTCATAAATGCTTACAGTGGAAATCTTTTCCGGACAGTCATTAAGCTAAATGATGCCAAGATAAGCATCTGATGGAATAGAATATATATTCCAAGATACAAGATGCAAGAAGATACTTGCATTTATTATTTGCACAATATTTATTTTATATTCTTCAAAGAAATCTCAATAAAACTGCCTGGCTAGCTCTGCTCACACAGCAGCGCTTTTGTATTTTAGCTCCTCCCCGAAGCAGAAGTACCCAGCATCTTATGACATACTACTTGTGAAATTAAGTAGAGTTTATAAACAGCTTGCAATGTGGTGTAAAGGTAGAAGGAAACTGGGACAAGGGAGTGGGAATTAGGCAAAAGTGTGCTGTGTAGCCAAACCCTCCACAGTTGTACCCACTGAATAAAGTAAATTGTTACACCAGCAAGTTATGGCCCTAGGCTATTATATGCTGCAGTGCCAAGTTTTAAAACGAAAGACGAGGCATAAAGAACTTCTCTAAAATATGCAAGGCAAATTTGTCAGACCAGCACACATTTTGTTTAATATGACATCTGTCTGACCCACATGGCAGCAACACTCCTGAGACATTATTCATTACTTTTTATCCCATCCATCCCTCCATGGAACTTAAGAGTGGCTTTCTACCCTCACAAAAATCAAGGCAGAGGAACAGAGACATGTCAGAGGCCACACTATTTTAACCTGGATTTTACACGTTCCAACCCTACTATTACCCACTGTTAACATATTTGCTACTTGATTTGACTACCTTGCCTAGGGAGACAGAATGTAGATTATACTATGCTCTCAAATACTCTATTATATTACTATTTGTAAATATCAATTATTTTTCACCAGTAGCAAAAAGTAGACATACAGTGGTACCTTGGTTGAAGAACAGCTTAGTTTATGAACAACTTAGATTAAAAACGCTGCAAACCTGGAAGTAGGTGTTTTGGTTTGTGAACTTTGCCTTAGAAGCAGAACATGTTCTGCTTGCTGTTGGGTGTGTTCCATTTATAAATTGAGCCCCCTGCTGCTATGGGAAAGCAAACCTTGGTTTAAAAACGCTTTGGTTTAAGAACAGACTTCCGGAAAAGATTAAGTTTGTAAACCAAGGTACTACTGTATATGGTAACTAAAACTGTGAGACCATAAACTAAATAAAGCAAGGGATGTACACACTTAAACCATACCCCATAACCCTCCAGATCAGAGCTATCCCACTTCTGACAGCACAGCTGGATATGATGAAAGAAATTTCCCTCCCTTTGATTTCCAATGAGGGGGGTATTAAAAATCCCCACTATATTGAGGACCACCAAACATGGGATATAATGTTAGCACCAAATCACAGCACACCAAACCCCCAACAGGAAGACCATAATTCAAATAAGACATATGACACGGAGTACAACTCTCTGTCCCTGTGTTACACTATTTAGAGCTGCAAAGGAGAACTTTGCATAAAACTGTCCTCAGAATATTCTGGGACATTATTAACACTTCTCTACCTAGAACCCTGAGAAGTACTCCTGCCTCAGGACTCTCAACACAAACAGCCAACACCCCACTCCACAACTAGAACTGCCAGGCTAAGCAGAAGTATAACTTCAGTATTCTCTCCCTTGTCTCCTACCTACCCCTTTTGCAATACAGTGGTACCTCGGGTTAAGAACTTAATTCGTTCTGGAGGTCTGTTCTTAACCTGAAGCACCACTTTAGTTAATGGGGCCTCCTGCTGCCGCTGCACCGCCACTACACGATTTCTGTTCTCATCCTGAAGCAAAGTTCTTAACCCGAGGTAATATTTCTAGGTTAGCGGAGTCTGTAACCTGAAGCGTATGTAACCCGAGGTACCGCTGTATATGAATATCAAATCTTGTCTGAAATGTACTGCTCTAATGCTGCTCCCTACTATCAACAGCAGGAAGCAGTGTCTTTCAAGCAGAGGAGAAGCACTTATTCCCATACAGTTAAGCTCCCAGTTGGCAAAGGCCAGGCACTCTGTCCCCAACCATCACCACTGCTGGCCAAATACTCATCAGCAGTTTGGCTTTAGAGGAACAACTGCATGCATGTTCTGGATTCCACTGCAACCCCCAAGGGATGGACACACTGTAGATACAGAGATATATAGATAAACACACACACACACACACACACACACACACACACAGTCACTGCATTCCTCTCCTTCCCACATGAGAGAGGGGAGCCTGAGGCATAAGTGCTGTCTAAACATACAGGTGGCACCACTCCCTCTGCTCCCACCCACGTACAGCCACTGAGTATCTAGATTCAGGAACGATGAGCGCCGGCTGAAGTCTATTGCTCATTCTCCCTGTCTCTCCCTTTGTTCTTCACAATCTCCCCCACAGCTACAGGATGAATTTTACACCCTGTTCTATGCAGGTCCCAAAGGAGATCTACACCATGACCAACAACAGTGACCAGGATGTTCCAGTTATTCCTCCTCCAGTTATTCCTCCTATATCTTAGCAAGCTCAATGAGCAACCGTCATGCAACATGCAAAGTTGTTCCTACCAATGGCGTTCCTGAGATAGCTCAGGTGGTAGAGCCTAGTAGCATGCTTAATCTCAGGGTCGTGGATTCAAGCTCCATGTTGCAAAAGATTCCTGCATTGCATGGGGTTGGATTAGATGACCCTTGTGGTCCCTTCCAACGGTACGATTCTAAGCATAGAGCTGGTGCTGGTGCCATGAGTGACACTGAACCTAACATGCTGCTATCTGATCAGCCACTGTCCAAGGCACAGAAAACTTGCAAGGGTGACTGATAGACATGCGTCTCTTCAGAGTACATTTCATCCTGGATAAAAAGGCATTGACTTTGCACAAATTTTTATCTTGTAACAAATATTAGGTGGCATTCTTAAACATTTTCCCACAAAAACACATATCCAAAAACTTACTGTTTACAATTCCAAACTTACAAATGGATTTCAACAGCCCTGCTTGCAAAAGAAAATCCCAAAAAAGATTACTAGCTCAAAGAATTACTCTTTTACTGTATTTTTAAAAATGCCACTCCTCTGTGAGGAGTTTACTTTCATAGTTAGTGTTATGGATGCTCAATTAAGAAAAAGCTGCAGTCAGAAACCTTAGTATTTTACTAAGCCAACGTTGTCAACAATAAAAGGAAAAAATGCAGCTAATAGGGTCAGGATGCCCAAGGCTGAAATTGTACATAATATTGGGGCATTTTGTTTTGTTTGAATGACAGTTCATTATTTCTTTAAAGAAATAAAGTCACTTATCTACAAGAAGACATGTAGCTGTTAGAAATGGAAGGCCATACATACTGTAATAAAGAAATTTTAGAGTAAAACTGGGTGAGCAACATTAATCCCTAGCCTACAATACTATTTTCTGGCCAAAGTCACTACCCTCACTACCACCACTAGGCAGGCCTGTGCAGCACTTGTCTGAGGCCCAGGACGGGAGTCTAGTTAGAATAAAGCTATAAACTCAAACAAAAAAGCAGCCAGTCCCTGGCAGTGTTCCCTGACCAGCTTAGCCATCTGAGGACCAAGGCAAGTGTATCCAGCTGCCCTGCTCCTCTGCACGGACCTGCCACTAGGCCCATAACCACTGACACGTGCACACATGAAGGATGACTCTCCATGTCATGGGAGCAGCTGTAACAAGCCAGAGCCTAAATCTAGGCTCTTGTGTCAGCAGCGGCTGACGACATATTGGAAAAACTCAATAATCATTGGAATGAAAAATTATGGAATGCTATTAAAAGAGAATCTATGTTTATCCCAGAAAAGGGTTCAAGCAGTAACACTTTATAGCAAGACAATTATTTAGATTAAAAGGACACAAAGTGCAAGAACTATAGAAACCCAGCCAGATGGGCGGGGTATAAATAACAAATTTTTATTTATTTATTTAGTTGTTGTTGTTGTTGTTGTTGTTGTTGTTGTTGTTGTTGTTGTTGTAAAGATAAAAGGACCCCTGACCATTAGGTCCAGTTGCGAACGACTCTAGGGTTGTGGTGCTCATCTTGCTTTATTGGCCGAGGGAGCCGGCGTACAGCTTCCGGGTCATGTGGCCAGCATGACTAAGCCGCTTCTGGAGAACCAGAGCAGTGCACGGAAACGCCGTTTACCTTCCCGCCAGAGCGGTACCTATTTATCTACTTGCACTTTGACGTGCTTTCGAACTGCTAGGTTGGCAGGAGCAGGGACTGAACAACGGGAGCTCACCCCGTCGCAAGGATTTGAACCACTGACCTTCTGATCCGCAAGTCCTAGGCTCAGTGGTTTAACCCACAGCGCCACCCGTGCGCCTTATTTATAATAATAATTATTATTATTACATCAACTATTAATAAATCTCTTCATCTTCTTAGAAGTATACCGTTCTAAACCCAACACAGATGTTTTGTGAGAACAGGCTTGCTTTATCAGATCTAGGCACCCATAGCCTAACACATCTTCTAACAGAAGCTATTCTTATGTGTCTGGGAAGCTCACATGCAAAGTACAATAAGAATAAGCATCCCCTATTATTTTTCTCTATGTGGTAATTAGCAGTTTGCTCCTTTTGAATACTGTGATTCCATATAGATGTCAAAACAAATGGTAAGAGGTAACCTTCATTAATTTTGAAAGATATCTAAGCCATAGTGCATACGTTATGACAACTATGAAGATGCCACCAAAAATGCCAACCCCATTAGTGAGTTCTGGATAACATTTTGAAGTACTCAATATGTGGAATGCCACCATAGCACTGAGAGTCTCCACATCTGTACTAAAAGCCACCAGTAACATGATATGAGAGCATGGAGAATCACATGGCAGTAGCACCCCACATGATGCACATGGAAGTTTCATTGCTTCTGAAAAAAACTACTCTTTTAACTTACACAGAAGTGAGAATTTATGACAGATACGTTGGAGTGGTAGACTATTACAACCTAAGCTCAGTTTAAAACATTTCAGATGAAGATAAGAAGTAAGCAAAGCATTTTAAGGCCTACCGCCCACACACAACACATGCCACAGTCTTTACCAATTCGGATTCTAGATTACTCTGGGCTTAATTGAGCAGAAGTTTTATCTCTTCTAAAGTACAAATGCAGTCATTAATGCCCATTCAAATTATTGATCCTCTAATAAAGTATTTTAATAAAGATAAAGCATTACAGTTGTTATATAAAATAAAATGACTGCTCCTCACTTACTTATTACATTGTGATTAAAGCTGCAGAAGGATAGATAAGGGTGAAAAGCCCGGAGTTACATTTACTAGGTTTTTTTAAAAGCACCTTGATCTACAATAGTATACAAATTTATACCTATTGAGAACAATGGGACTTACTGCTGAGTAGACATGTATGGGCTTGAACTGTAAAAATCACAGGTAGAGGAAATCACTTGGCTACTGAGCTGTCCATCTTGATCCCTTGGGCATGTATAGTAGGGGAAGATGGGGCTCGTCAACCTGGGAAGGTAGGGGAAGGAAAACTCTGATCCTTAACCTCTGCTGCCTTGCGCATTCATGACAAAGGCTTTGGGAGTAAACCCCAATGAAAAATCTGTAACTGATCCTTGTGCGACATTTTTGGGAGAGAAAAAAAAAAGACTAAGGAATAAACCCTACACAAATCTGGAGTAGAATACAGTTGGATGGCGTCTTGTATTCCTCCTTCCAGCAACTCCAGCAGTAAAGCTGGTGGCAAATGTATTGCTGTGCTTTCCTTTGGACCACATCAGCAAGGCCAAGAAGGAGGACTTGTCATCCAGGCAGCCAAAGACCTCTCCAGACACACTGCCCAGGCTTGTGCCCCAAAGAGGCCACTGTGAACACAGTGAAAACCATGTGGGAGGCAGCAGTTATGAGTTACCAGTCTCTGCAGCCACAGAGGGCACTGTGATTTTCCAGTGGTTTGACTTCATAGTGAAGAATTTAAGCAAATTATGTTTTCTTTTTAAACATAAATCTCCTGTGTGGGAAGAGAGACCAGAATTCCGCTCCCTTTGTGTGATTGGCCTTTTTTAAAATTACTATACTTCCTTTTAGCACAAATCATAGCCATTCTTTTATTTTCATGCCTTGAAGAACATTTACGGTGAAGTTCTCATATTTTATTTGTTTATAATTTTGAGCTTTCCAACCTGGATTCTAATGCACTGCCTCATTAAAAAGCATTGCATACGGTAATTTAGAAAGATTTAGAATTTAGCAAATAAATCTAGTACAGTACTGATCAGAGCAAGTTTTAAATGTTGCAGAGTTAAACTAAATGATATATTAACCAACTGAACAAAAGACTGGCAGTGTTAGCACTCTAAAACAATAAGAATTTTGTTCAAACAAGTTGAGTCATACATACAGTAGAATCTGTCGGTTAGAAAGAGTTTTAGCATAAGTCTAATAACACATTTTTGAATCTTTGTTTTCTGTAATGTTCTTCATTGTTTTATGCTAATAAAATATTATCTTCATTATTATTTATTAAATTTGTACAATGACCTTCATCAAAAGATCACAGGGCAGTTCACAATATATCATTTTATGAACAATGTCAACTTTTATAGTTTCCCTTTGAAACCAAGGCCACATTTTCCTGAAAGTTCTCCTAGCTTTTTAATCACACAAATGCCAGAATCCAGTATCTCTATCTGCATCTCTAGTCTTTTGAAAGCTACCGTACTTTCAAAGTGCAGGTGGCAAAAGTAACATGGAAGAAAATATATGTGAGCTTGGTTAGGTTCATATTTCAGGAAGAGAACAGAGTCTCATCCTGAAGTATGGAAACGCACTGCATCAGAATTACACATTAATATTAAATGGCTGTCATCTATTGTTCCATTATCATGGAATAACTTAGCCAAATGAGATATAAGCTTCTTGTTTCAAAGAAAGCCACTATCAAGCGTGTAACAGACAGTAGAAACCTGAGAGCCAAAGGACAGAGAGCTACCTAAATGATCTTCTTTCTTAAATATGAAGGACATTTTAATTAAAGATGGGTCAATTTACACCACATACATACACTAACAGAGATACTGACACCAGATATGGATTAATATTCACTGGATTAAATTAATTGAGTCACCAAGAGACAAGAGAGCTGCCCTGCAATTAAACACAATATCCTACCCAGTTGGATCATGTCTACACTACAGGTTGTGGTGGGTGGCACTGTGGTCTAAACCACTGAGCCTCTTGGGCTTGCTGATCAGAAGGTCGGTGGTTCAAATCCCCGCACTGCTCTGTCCCAGCTCTTGCCAACCTATCAGTTCGAAAGCACGCCGTGCAGGTAGATAAACAGGTACTGATGCAGCGGGAAGGTAAACAGCGTTTTGGTGCGCTCTGGTTCCCGTCACAGTGTTCTGTTGTGCCAGAAGCGGTTTAGTCATGCTGACCACATGACCTGGAAAGCTGTCTGTGGACAAACATCGGCTCTCTCAGCCTGAAAGCGAGATGAGCGCCGCATGCAACCCCATAGTCACATTTGACTGGACTTAACCGACCCAGGGTCCTTTACCTTTTTTTACACTACAGGTTAATTCACATTATTTTGGAAGGTTCCACACATTTGCCTTTGGTTCTTAGCATCTCACCTATTCATGTATCTGCCTCACATTTTCTCTTTCTCCATAAAGTATTTGTCCCACAGAACTACAGTAGAGGAACTGAAATTTTACTGAAGTCGTTTGCTTGTTACTATGGGTGGTAACAATTACTCTTACCTAGCTTTCAGTATGTATCAAAGTTTTTAGGCACTTAGGCAACCAGGTGTCTTCCACCATCCTTTTTTTTAAAAAAGGCAGAAGTGAAGTTTTGCATGTATTCATGCCAAAAGAATATACCTGTGGCAACTCTGTTTTGAGAAGCTGAACAGTTGTATATGGCCCTAAAAACCAAAAAAGAAAGAGGAAACACAAAAGGCACTGAATTTTAACCTAAGCTAGTAACTATTCATTACTATTCATACCCTGGCAGCAGCATTTCCAGGTCAACTAAATGTAAAATGAACACCAATTAACACCAAATCACCAATACAACAGATTTTCACTAAAGTTAGCAGCCTTCAATCAATGCAGATTATTAACAAAAATTAAATGAATCAAATCGCACCTTTCCTAAAAATAACCACAACCAGCATTTCCTACAAATGCCACCATACAATAAAAGGCATATAAGCATCAGGAGAACTCTGAAGCAGCCAAGCCAATGGGCTCTAGAATCACACTTAATTCAAGCCAAGCATGGCTTTCACATCATGCTGCAAAGTTTCACTTGACAAGCATGTTCGGCAAACAAGAGCAATTAGTTACTTGGGAAATGAGTGAGACTATTTTTGGTCTTTACCCAACCTCTTATTCCAAATACTGTAAATATGTATCTTCATGAAAAGCACAACTAGACAGACTCGTGAGGTATTCACACAATAGGATAACAAAGATCAAACTCAGAGTCGAAATACTGTGGGCAAAATGTTGGCCCTCTGGTTCAAAATTGACAATGTTGGAAACATCATTCACTAATTATCTTCCTCATTAAGTTCACTAATAATATGATTTCATCCTAAATGGAATTATATAAAAAAATCAGTATCTGTTGCAAAATGATGCATGTAATTTTTGCCCAATTAAAAAAAATACTAAGTATTGTTTGATGTATCGACCACCAACTATAAATCAAGAAAGCACAAGGTGAATAGAAGATATTGACTCACACTGATGCTGATCTTAGATGTAAATCTGACAGGACAATTTAGTTCTGACTGATTTTATTACAATCCATTTCCTTGTATTAGGAATAGTGTCTAGCTAGCAGAATAACTGGCAAACATATCCAAGTACCAGAGTAAACAAGTCCAGTACCCACCCACCCCACTGACCCAGCCAGTTAAAATAAAAACATATGACTCCTCCTTAAAAAGTCAAGATACCAGTAAGTACTGTATAAGAATACACCAGTTTTGGAAAGATACAAAAAGGGCCTTAGATACAGAAAGCCAGATCCTCTGGAAGTTTACTTGGAAGCACATGTGACTGGCTATAGATATAGATAGATATATAATGCACTGGATTCAGCCTTTAGCATCTTTCTGCCCTTCTCCGAAGTCTTATTTCCCCCAATAAAGACTTTACATGAAAATATAGTCAGGTCAGCAGCAGAGTTGGAGGCAGAAATCGAAGGAAAGCTTATACTGAGAGTAAGTTGCATGGGACTCAGGGGAACTAAGCATGCTCAGGATCGGGCTGAAGGGGTTTCTATTTTATCAGCACTGGGGACCTTCCTCACCTCCTGGATGCGCTTGCGGGCCCGCTGCAGCACTTCCTCGTAACCCTTTTGCCGCAGCTCGCTCAGGCTCTCGTAATACTCCTCCGGGTCGTCCGTTTCGGTGAAGAGCACCTGGGAGAGGATCTTCCACCCGCAGGTGTCCAGGCAGTGGCCCAGGTAGACCTGCAGCCGGCAGCACAAAGCGTCCATCTCCTCCTCCGACATCTCCGGAGCTCCGAAGAGGACCGTCCACATGCCCGACGGCTCCTCGGGAAGGACCGGCAAGCAGGGCTCCAGCTCGGAGCTCACCGAGCACAGCTGCTGGTGCACGGCCCGCAGGTCCTGGAAAGAGAAGAGGCCGGCCCAGCTGCACTCCTCGCCCAACGGCGCCTCGGTCTCCGAGGCGGCCGCGGAAGGCGGCTGCGGGGCGACCGCAGGCCCGGCGAGCGGGGACGGCAGCAGGAAAGCGGCGCCTCCCGCAGGCTCGTCTTTCCCCAGCTCCAGCACCTCGATGTCCTCGGCCGCGCAGGCCGCGGGGCTGAGCGGCGCCTTCGCAGCAGGCTGAGGCCTCCGGGCAGGGCTGCTCCGCGCCCGGGCCGGGCTCCTCTGCGGCGGCGGTGCCTCCGCCACTCGGCTGCCGGGGCTCCTAGGCAACGGCTCGGCCCGGGCGGGAGAAACCGGCGAGCTCCTGGCTTGGCCAGGCTCGGCGCTGCTCCAGGCCGGGCTGCTCCTGCGGACGGTGGGGCTCCCGGGCACCTTGGAGGAAGAGGCGGCGGCGGCGGCTCGCTGGTGCTCGAGGCCGGGGCTCCCCCCGCGGCGGATCTCCCTGGAGCCGCTGCGCTGCCTCTGCGCCGTCCGGTTGTGGCAGGTGATGGCGAACTTGCCCTCGATCTCATTCCAGGCCACGATGAAGACGAACTTGTGCTTCTCCCGTTCGTGGAAGGCGTGAGGCCTCACGGCCACCCAGTCCGCCTCCAGGGTCTCCTCCAAGGCGAAGGTGCTCATGGTGGCCGGGGGGGCAGCCGCTGCCCGCCGCCGCCCGGCTCCCTTGCTTCCTCACGACCACCAAACCGGGAGGGCGCTCAAGTCACTGCCCAGCAGCCTCAGCCATTTTAGCGGCGGCGGGCAGGGAGGGAGGGAACGTGAAGGGAAGGATGCGCTACTGGCGGGGCCGGGTGGGATGCGAGGGGAAGGGACGACGAGGGGGATAGGCTAAGAAGGCGCCAGAGAGTCGTCAGCGACTGCAGCTGCTGCTGCTGCTGCCGCCGCGGCGCGCGCTCCCCTCGCGCTCTCCCGCTCGGCTTTGTTGTCATGAGCCCGGCGGCGGCGGTGGCGGCGGCTCTTCTTGCTGCTGCTGCTTGCCTGCCGGAGACAATACGAGAGGCAAGTCAATACAGTCCCCTCACACAGGTACTTGAGGCGGTCACGTGGAGGCCCCGGATCTGTTTACAAGCCGCTGCGGCGGCGACGACAACGACGACGAGGAGGAGGCGGCAGCTGCGTTCCGGCTGCTCAGCTCTTGCCCCGCCTCCAGGACTCTCTTCTCCCCCCCCTCACGACACACACATACACTGCGCCCCGGCGCAGACGGCGACTCCTCCTCTCCGACGCCAGCCCTGGGTATGGGGAGGCGACGGAGCGGGGGGGGGGGGGGCTGCCGGAGCCGTTTGCACAGTCCTTCCCTCCCCCTTCCTGTTGTCTCCGGCCCGACCAGATTGCCTCCTTTCTCCAGTTTCTCCCTCTCCCGCCTGCCAGAAGCGCCTTCATTATCCCTCTCCCTCAAACAATGTTCCTATTATTCAAGCCACGCAGGCAGCGCACGTCAGGCTTAGCCTCCTGCTCCTCCCTCGCTGAGGGACTTGCACCGTACCCGAAAAGCACAATAACCTCACCGTCCTCCCAAAATAACAATACCCGTCGCCACAGCCCTTGTGCCTATGGAAAAGCAATTGCGAATCGTGGACCTGGTGTGTGCGAATAAATATGGTAGCCCAGCTGCTGGAGGCTCTCCTGACAGCTGCATTTCACAACCGCTTTGCGCCTCACGAGGACACGCCAGATTTCGCTAGTATGAATGTTGACGGTGGGTGTGTTATTCGGAGGGGGGTGGTATTTTATTCATTGTAAATGTCTATATTCCTAAATTAACTCTATTCATTTCAAATGAGTCTTTGTTAATATCCAAACGCTTTGGGAAGGGGATGTGTGCAACAACACAAATGGGCATTCATGTGCTACTGGTCAGGTGGTCAGAAAGCACATCTCTGATTCCCCTGGAAATCAGGAGGACTTAATTTTGAGCTGGTTTAGTCTGTAGAAGCTGTTTGGTACTTCCAGCACAAAAATGCCTGTCTCTGATCCTGGAATATATTGTAGCAGCCACACCAATCTCCAAGCAGCGCAAGATTCCAGGGCTCCAGATGCTTACCCAGCTTTGTGCTGCTTTTTGGAATGAGGTACAGCAGAGACTGTGATGTCTTTATTATACAGTGGTACCTCAGATTACAAACACCTCGAGTTACAGACTCTGCTAACCCGGAAGTGGTACCTCGGGTTAAGAACTTTGCCCCAGGATGAGAACAAAAATCGCGTGTTAGTGGTGCTGCGGCAGCAGCAGGACGCCTCATTAGCTAAAGTGGTACCTCAGGTTAAGAACGGTTTCAGGTTAAGAACGGACCTCCAGAATGAATTAAGTTCATAACCAGTGGTACCACTGTGTATGGTTTATTAACACAGGTATACAATGTGAGCCTACGGTGGAGGAGTTCACAGCATGAACACCCCAAAATGGTCTTGTTTCTCCCATATCTGCAGGCTTGGATTGAAATAGAAATCTTTAATGCCTTGAATCTAGCCCATTAGCAAATTGGCAGCCGATACAATATTTTCAACACACGTGTTGCATGTTGCTAGTAGGTTGCCCTGGAGAACAATCACACAGCAGTTTTCTGCACAAGCTGCAAGTGGTGTAGCATGGGTTGCCAGTGCCTGGGCAAGGCAAGTATGCTCTCCACCACCTGCCAGTAGACGGAACAAACGGGCAATAGCTTGGCAACCTACATGAGTGGCAGGCGTAGTGCCCAGTGAGCACCGAGCGTGGCAGAGAGCAGGTATATTTCTAAAGCCCATGTAGAGGGCACCCTAGCAACCAGCTGTTGCCCAAATTCACTCTTCAGTCTGCCCATGCAAACATTGGGAGATTTTCTGTGCAAGGGGGAAGGCACACTAATTTGTATTTAATTAATTAATTGATGATGATGATGATGATAAATTACGGTATTTATGCCCTACCCATCTGACTGGGTTGCCCCAGCCACTCTGGGTGGCTTTGAGCATATATAAAAACATAGTAAAACATTAAACCTTAAAAGCTTCCCTATACAGTGCTGCCTTCAGATGTCTCCTAAAAGATATAATTACTAATTATTATAATTATTTATTATGACTTCTTTCTTTCCTTTTTTTTTTGAAATTTTGCACCCCAAGAATTTTGCACGCAGGGCCCCTGCCCCTGCTATGCTCCTACAAGCTGCAGCTTCCAGACCAAATTCAAGGGCAACCCCAAATAAAGTGTATTACAATAATCAAGTCTATTAATTAATCTAGTTTCTAATGCATGCACCACAGTATCCAAGCAATCCCTGTCCAGGAGCAATTGTAGCTGGCACACCAGCCAAAGCTGACAAAAGACATTCAAAGACATTGAAGACACCTGAGTAGTACCCCCCCCAAGGAGTTCCCCTAAGCTATGCATCTGTTCTTTCAGAGGGAGTGAAACCCCATCCAAAGCAGGCAACAGACCATTTTCCCAGACCTGGCAGTCACTCACCCACAGGGCCTCCATTTTGCTAAACTTCAGCTTGAGTTTATTGGCTTTTATCCAGCCCATTACTGAGTTCAGGCAGTGGTTCAGAACTTGCTCAACACCTCCTGGTTCAGATGTTAGAGAAAAACAGAGCTGTGTGTCATCACCATGTGTATAACACTGTGCTCCAAAACAGGCTGCATACTGAGTTCCAAGCAGATGCATTGGCTACTTAGCAGTCCAGGCTCTAATGCATAGTGTTATTAGTTGCAAGTATAACAAACCTCTCCCAGATACCGCCCTGCAGCTTATGCAACTGAAGCACATACAGTCTTTCTTTCTTTCTTTCTTTCTTTCTTTCTTTCTTTCTTTCTTTCTTTCTTTCTTGATTTATATCTCTCCTTTCTCGTGTATTTGCATTATTCAGAGCATCTTACAACAATGAAACTACCACTTCCCTAATAAAACAACCATATAAAACCAAGCAATATAAAAACCAGCTCAACAGATATTAAAACACGCTCAGCAGTTTAAAAGCCCTAAGCAGTGTTCACCATATGAAGACTCATCTGCCTGACAAGATAAAAGCTTGCTGGTCCTTGAAACATCAGAAGATTATAAGACCATCTCCAGTTAAAGCAGCTGTCAATTGTAATCCTGTGTTTACACAGCAATGGGTTATGCCCTAGTGCAGGGGTTGCCAACCTTTCTGGACCTAGGGACACACCTGGAATTTTGAAAAAGTGCCATGAGTGCCAGTTACAAAATGGCTTTTGTGGGGATATGTCATTGGGGGGGAAATGGCTACAGTGGGATAACACAAAATGACTGCTGTGAGAACAGGAGTAATGGCTGCCCTATTTAAAAGAGCAGAAAAAGAGACAAGAACACAAAATGATGTTGGCATGCCACTCCATCAACAAGCATATTTCAGAGGGGGGTGTTCAATGTGGGAGAAGCTGAGCCAGTGCAAACAGGAAATGAGCAGGAAGACAAAAAAAGGGGATTTTGAGGGGATATTGACATTTCATGGGCACCATAGCAGGTACTGATGGCTCCTGCCATGGTGTGCTTTCCAAGTGTTTTTGGAAATATAATTTTTCAAAACACCCAAAGGCTGTTTTGAGGGTTGTTCCCAGATTCACTTATGCAAATATAAAAGGGAAAATGAGAATTAGTCCTGAGAATTACATTGGTAAAGAGAAACATAGTGAGTTTGCTTAATAAGGAGACTCCTGTCAACTGTGAATCATATAATAGCAGGTTATATTCTGGGACGTGGGTGGAGCTGTGGCCTAAACCACTGAGCCTCTTGGGCTTGCCAATCAGAAGGTCAGAGGTTCGAATCCGTGCAAGGGTGAGCTCCTGTTGCTTTGTCCCAGCTTCTGCCAACCTAGCAGTTCAAAAGCATACCAGCATGACCCGGAAAATTGTCTGTGGACAAAAGCTTCCCTCGGCCTGAAGCAAGATGAGCATCGCACCCCATAGTCGCCTTTGACTGGACTCAACTGTCCAGGGGTCCATTACCTTTTTACCAAGGTTATATTTTAATGAAATGATGGAGAACCTCACTAGCCAATGAATCTCTACTTCCCTTTCCTACAAGAATAGAAGTATCCCATTCCAACAATCATGTCCAGTTATGTGCACATATATTTGCCCTATAAAATAAATAGGAAAGACTGTACCAGGACACTCTAGATTATGGACTAATGCTATAATTTCACTAGAACAGAATACTTATTCCAAAAACAAAACAGAATTAGGTAATTTAGCAAGTAACCACAACTGGAAGCTGGTCCTCCAAACAGTAAATCAGGAACTGAGGGAAATGCCACAAACCACACAATATATATTATGTAATAGCTGCTGGGTACATTTATTTTAAAATGGAAATGTAACTCATTCATAAAAGAAAGGATTGACCAAGGTTAACTATGAAAACATTACTCTAGCACTGGTTGGGACCCACTATCTGGTCATGGGTTTGGGTCTTATCCCTAACCTTTATCCAAGGTGGGTCATAACAGCAGTACTATCACCATACAAACATATAACAATAACATTTTAGCGTTTCAGCACTGCTTTTTAGATGAATCTCCCAGTCTCCCATTCTTCAACAATAGTTCTTATAATTGAGGTTACAGATTTTGACATGGATATCTTCATGTCACTTTGCTTCCCAGCACTGTCACAATGGAAAACACTAACCCTTGCAACTTGGGAGGCGATGGGTTTGCTAAAGAAGATGGAAGAGATTTGTTCTCTGTTGTTTACAACTAGGACTAGAACCAAGGGTCCAAACTGCACAGAAGCGTATTTCAGCTAAATATTAGGGGAAACTTTCTTTGGTAAGGGGAGTTCAACAATGGATCAGACATCTTCAAGGGGTGGTGGACTTACTCTGCCAGCGGTATTTAAACAGAAGCTAGATTAGACAAGCATCTGTCAAGGCTGCTGTAGTTACATCCTGCATTTTGGATCCTGCACTGAGTAGCAGGTTGAGCTGCATGACCTCCAGGATCTCTCCCAACCCTATGATTCTATGAGAAGTAAAAACTATGTTGAAATATGGTGTCTAATTAACAGCAGGCTGGTATGTTATTAAGGCAAAACTTCCTTCTTGTTAACGCAGACACTGATTCATAGAAAACAAACAATATTATTTAATATAAATTTTTACCTCACCTCTCAACCTAGTTTCCAGGTGAGCATATGCTAATGATATACTATGAATAAATGATGGCCTATTTAAGCTTGCATATTGTATATTCATAAAAACATTGTGCCCGTGTTTAGTGAAACAAAAGGACCAACGATTCATCCTACCTTGGTATAACTGAGGAATTACAGATTAGATATGCTATGACATATGTGTCAGGAAAGTAGATATTTAAATGTTGTTCCATTTTGGCATTTTTAGATCCTAAAATACCGTAGTTATCACCTTATAGCACTTCTCTGAAGTAAAGCCAAGCTATCCTTTCTCCCCCCAATCTCTATCTGGTTTGACAAGTTATTTTGCCAGCGCTTTGCTGCTAGAGGTGTGTCAGAATTTTTGCATTCTTTTTCATATGAGGCAGTATATAAATGATATCTCAGTTGTCATACATTCCTGTTTGGTGACTTAGTATTGCTTGGCTTTAGGGAACTCTTTGTCAACAGAAGTACCGTATTTTTCGCTCTATAACACGCACCTGACCATAACACGCACATCGTTTTTAGAGGAGGAAAACAAGGGAAAAAACATTCTGAATGAAACAGTGGATGTATCATTTTTGTGCTTCATGCTGTGGCCACAGACATGTGATCTGATGGTGAATTTGGGCTGACCCAATGCAAAAATCCTGAGAATCCCTGTGCATCCATGGTTTGTAACCACGTTTTTGCACCATTGCAGCCCCAGGCAACAGTGGGTGCGTGATTTTGGGGGGGCAGGCTGTAGCCATGGACATGCTATGTGCTCTGATGGTGAATTTGGGCTGACCCAATGCAAAGATCCTGAGGATCCATGTGGATCCATGGTTTGTAACCATGTTTTTGCACCATTGCAGCCCCAGGCAACAGTGGGTATGTGATTTGGGGGGGGCAGGCTGTAGCCATGGACATGCTATGTGATCTGATGGTGAATTTGGGGTGACCCAATGCCAAAATCCTGAGAATTCCTGTGGATCCATGCTTTTTAACCACATTTTTGCACCATTGCAGCCCCAGGCAACAGTGGGTGCGTGATTTTGGGGGGGCAGGCTGTAGCCATGGACATGCTATGTGATCTGATGGTGAATTTGGGGTGACCCAATGCCAAAATCCTGAGAATCCCTGTGGATCCATGCTTTTTAACCACATTTTTGCACCATTGCAGCCCCAGGCAACAGTGGGTGCGTGATTTTGGGGGGGCAGGCTGTAGCCATGGACATGCTATGTGATCTGATGGTGAATTTGGGGTGACCCAATGCAAAGATCCTGAGAATCCCTGTGGATCCATGCTTTGTAACCACATTTTTGCACCATTGCAGCCCCAGGCAACAGTGGGTGCGTGATTTTTTTGGTGCAGGCTGTAGCCATGGACATGCTATGTGATCTGATGGTGAATTTGGGGTGACCCAATGCAAGGATCCTGAGAATCCCTGTGGATCCATGCTTTTTAACCACATTTTTGCACCATTGCAGCCCCAGGCAACAGTGGGTGCGTGATTTTTTTGGTGCAGGCTATAGCCATGGACATGCTATGTGATCTGATGGTGAATTTGGGGTGACCCAATGCAAAGATTCTGAGGATCCATGCTTTGTAACCACATTTTAAGTGGGGAGCGAAGGAAAAACAAAGAAGGGACATTAGAGGGGTGTGCAGAGAAGCAGCTGGCTAAGAATGCAGGAGAGGGATTTAACGGGAGGGAGGAAAGAAAGGCAAAAGTTTCCCCCCACCCAAGCCAGCCATCTCTCTCTCTCTCTCTCCCTCCCTCCCCCCTCTCTCTCTCCCTCCCCCTCCCCCCCCTCTCTCTCCCTTCCCCCCTCTCTCTCCCTCTCCCCCAGCAGCACCGGAGCTTGCCTGGAGGGGAGGGGCTTTCCCTGCTCTTTGTTCCGTTTCAGCAAACACAGCAACGAAACAGAGAAGGGTGGGCAGTAAGACCCTGAGGCAGAATGCAGGAAAGCAGCCGCTTCCTCTTTTCAGGTTTCGCTTCTCCGTGCAGCGTGCAGCGCCGCGATTTGATTTTTGCATGATTTTTCGGCTCCAGGGACCACACATTCGCTCTATAACACGCACAGACATTTCCCCTTACTTTTTAGAAGAAAAAATCTGCGTGTTATAGAAGGAAAAATACGGTATTTGTTTGAAGCATTCTTGGGGAATGTAACTTGAGCACATACAGGCACTTTTAGTAGATATTATTGTTTTTCATTTCTTATTTGTAATAAAACCTTTGTATCCTCATAAATAAAAATGAAAATGAAAAATGGAAACTTCTCTCGTTAATTTTACACATTTTCTCATCAAACATTGCATATCTGGTGAAATTTAAAATCAACTGAGTGATGCTTCCTTTATTGTTTCCCAAATTGTAATTATGAAGTGCATTGCTTCAATTTACCATCTCTCTGAATTATAATTATTCCAGAATTTCTTTAATAACAGTTTACTAATTAATTCAAACACTGTATTTGCTGCAACAAATTAATAGCTACATCTCTCAAATAAATTAATATAATCAGCTTACTTCCTTCCTTCTATAAAACTATCTAGCAATTTCAGCCAGGTACACTTAAAAGGTATCAGCTATGTGCGGATCTTCACTTGTTTTGGCTAAGGAAAGTAAAAAAGCTCGGTCTCATGAGCTTTTTTAGCTTGTCCATACAGCTATACAGTAAAGATGGATGGATAGATGGAAAATCCTAAACTGTCTTGGTTTTAATGGATGTGTCAGCAATGTCAGTACTATACATTGATCAGAATGGTTTTTTAAAAAGTTTATTTAACTTTACACACAGTATGTGGGGAAATTTAATATTCCTTTGTGTAATGAAACAACATTTTGTATTTACTGGATCAAAGATCACTGCATTTATGCAATATTAATGACCATGTGTCCTCATAATGAAAATGTTCTTTACTCCAAATTAGAAACATACTGTTGCACACAACCTCAATTTCAGAGTTGTGCAAGATTTCAGGGTTTGCAGGCTCTTTACCCTGGTTCTGTGTTTCCTTTTGGAAATGAGGAGCAGAGGAGATTGCGGTGTCTTTATTATATATGTTTTATTTACACAAATATACAGCCTGAGCCTACAATGGAGAGGTTCACAGCATTAACACTCCAAAAGTCTTGTTTCTCCATAGCCTTGGATTCAAGCAGAAACCAGCCATGGCTTTCTCTCTGCCTTACCAGATCACAGCTTTCCCCTCTAGCTCACATCACAGCAAGATCTGCATTCAAACCAGACTTTTGTTTTTCTCACTATCTAAGGAAACTGAAAGAAGGGCTCCAATCATTTGCCTTCTGGCACAGAGCCCCCTTTCCTCATTTCTCTGAATGGCCCATCAACCCAGACTGCATTGGCTATTTCACCCAATGAATCCATGCTGGATCCAGGAATCAGGAGGTCTTGCATTCAGCCTACTTCCACCCTACCCCCAGCAAGTGGCGTAGCGTGGGGGGTGCAGGGGGGCCGCACCGGCTGCAACATCTGGGGCTTAGGGTTAGGGGCGCAAATCCACGGGTTAGGGGGCGCAAATCCACGGGTTAGGGGGCGCAAATTACTTGCCTTGCCCCGGGTGCTGACAACCCACGCTATGCCACTGCCTCCAGCAAACTGGTCTAGCACCCACAAACTCATAAGAATACATATTGGAGCAGCCCTCAAATCTAGTGGCTAAAGGGGACTAGGACTAGGCTGAGGAAGCCACATTTACCACAGAACATCCTGCTGTGGCTCAACCTACAATGTAAAACAGAGAACAAAGGCATCAGATGAAGTGTGCTTGAGTCCACGAAAACTTATTTCATAGGAAATTTGTTAGCATTTAAGATATCACAAGACTCTTTGATTCTTTTTTATCAGTGTTGGCCAACATATCTTGAATGTAGAAGCAGTTGTAAATCATTGAATGACTGTGGGAACAGGAGATAGATGTTGATGTGTACTCTTCATGTGTATGTTCATCACAAGGTGAGCACGTGTAAAACCAGGGTCTAAAATTACCTAACTGTGCTGCTCAGCATGCTGGACAAAATAAATTGCTTGCCTAAAACCACAAACTGAGTACAAGGCGGTACAGGTGGGGGTCTTCTGAGCCCCACTTATTTGAGCCCAAATTTGCTGCTGCAGCATCCATTCCTGAAGGCAAGCTAATCAGAGTCTGAGATATGTGAAATAAAAAGGAGAGACCCCAGATCCCAAACTTAGGTGGAAGGTAAACTTCTAAGGTTTCCAAAGTACCATTTTCTGAAATGCTTCCTATTTTATTTACAAGCAAAACTTTATGGTCTCAAACTGTCAGTGCATGTATGACAAGATGGAATTAGGAAAGAGGGATTACATTTGTTAGGCACAGATAAATATTTTAAGCTATAACTAAAATGTGACTCTACTGCTGGTACTTAAAATGAATTAGGTTGCAGAGAGGCTTTTAAACTAACATCTGGAGGAAGGCTGACAGGTACTGAGTTCAGTTTGGGATGACTCATCCATCTGGCATGATAATAAACACACACAGCTAGCGTGCTCTAAAAATGGTTATAGAATAGAAGCTAACACTGTGTACTTAAAATCCAGTGAGAGGCAACCAAATAAAGTAAAGTGTCAGGTAACAAAATATACAGTTGATGGTTGTGTGGGTCACCTCACAGTTACAGTTGCTAGAAATTCCAGGCCCCTTAACCAATCTGGTGATCATGGCTTTGAAACATTAAAAAGAATTGGGGCAAAAGTAAACAAGGGAACAAAATTGGCTGACTTCAGCTCTCCTTGTATTGAACAGCATAAATGTTAAGAATCAAGGCAGGTCACTATTAAGTATTATTGATTCCAGATAATGATAGGTATTATTCTTCACATCAGTGATCTGAAGGCAGGCTCTTGTCTAAACACCTGGTTCTCAGAATTGGGTAGAAGGGATAAACATAGCGAAACGACTTGATTAAAGTAACTTCAGCCTACCTGAGATGTGCAAATCTCCCCCCAAATCAATATTAACACTAAAATTGAATGGGAATTTTTTTGTGTGTGCTTTTGAAAGGACTAGTTAAGAGGAAACATAAATGTATATTATGTGGTGGGTCCAATCTCTTCAAGCAACATGATAGTTATTTCAAACACTACAATAGAAGCTTAATTTAGCATATGCACCAAATTCTGCAAAGCATATACAGGACCAATATTATGTTTAAATACAATAACTGAGAATATGAAAGTGACAATAAAGTTGATTTTATCATATTGAAGTGTAAGAGTCTCCCATTCTTTGAATTAATCTGAGCAAAGAAAAGACAAAGGTAAGTGAGTAAAATGGAATATGAGATTTGAAAGATCAGAAACAGAATGAGTGGATCAGGATGTATGAAAGGAAGAAGCGACTATTAGGTTCTAGTGGGGACACAAGACACTGCGCTGGGCAATGTTCTCTCTGTCTTGCTACCTGAAGAGGGCACCTACAAAAGGTGCAGTCTACAATTCGGAATTGTGGCACTGGCCATCATTCTCAACTGGCTTGGGATTCTAGTCTCTATGCTTCCAAATAAACTTTCTCAATAATGGTAGCAACAGCAAATTGGGGTAGAAAATAATGCTAGGAAGGTATGCAATATAGCATGGAATTTCAAAGCCAAGGTTGTTATAGATATAGTCAAGGTGAAGCCATTTCAGCATCACCCACATGGAACCAGCTGGTCAATTTAGACCATGCAGGACTGGATCAAGGCAAGTTCTAAGTTATGTCAAGTTTAAGAGATGCCATAGCCTTAACAACAACAAACTGTTATTTTAACAGAAAGGACAATGAAAATAGAAATAATTAACTTTCATATTTGCATATAAACTGGTACATAGCTGAGGATGCAACTAAAAGCTAACAAAAATGTGTATCTTGCAATAAATAAGTCTATTGGTTTTCTTAACCAATTACATAATTTTTTTGTATTTAGAGACCCTAAACTGCAACCTACTTAGCCTACTTAATCTGAGACCCTAAACTGCAGCCTGCTTAGTTTGCACATATATCTGGCCCTGTGGACCAGCAACGATCACACGTGGGCTACAGGTGCCAGCTGCATGGAATCATCTGGAAGCGCTTCAATCTGGAAACAATTCCAGCATGTCTGGCTACCATCTGCGCAGCAGATTCACCTTTCCAGGTTTTGAACACAAGTCTTGAATATAGGATTGTGGTATTAGATTGACATGAGCCCAGAAATGACAAGGCAGTTATAATGGCCTACATTTCCTTCAATTAGTATGCAATAGCTTTGTCTTCCTTACAGTCTGAAGGAATGTATCTTCCATTACACAGACTGATTCCTCCTTTTATGTAAGTACTGTATTTGGTCCTCTTGTAAACAAACTTTGCTTCAGGAACTTTTTGGCTCCCCTGTGCAGTAACACAAAGAGCCTTTGTTATGCTCTGGTTAAGTCTGCCAATTAAAGGAAAAAAGGAGAAACGTTCTGGAGCTATGAACTAGTTCTGCAAAAGAGTTTTCTGCAAAATTATATGAGGCAGTGATGTTGCAATACTAATGCCGTGGGTCTATAGTACCGTTAACATTATTCTGATGCCACTTTGCTTAAATAACAATTTTACAATCCTGCTCTTGCAAGTTGTTACAATTGTTACAGGTTTTTGCTTCAAGGATTCTACCATTTCCCCCAAATTCTACAGTCTACAGTGGTTCCTCGATGTTCTAATGCTACATACAGGGATAATAATTAAATCTATATAATTTGAATCCCTTATGCTTGAATCCCTCAACATTTGTTTTATTTGCTATTATATGCTTTTACACTGCTGATTTTATTCGTATTACATTGTATTTTTGTTTTCAAAATATAGATCTATAGAATACTGCTAACAGGTTTGTAAAATATCAAGCAGTTTATAAATGATTTTAAATACATAACTTAAAAATAAAACAACACAGAATAATAAAGTCAGAGATTATCTAAACTTTCCTAACATCCAGGAACAGTAAGGGAGACACCAAGGCATATGCCTAATTCCTATCAATTATAATGAGCACATTATAAATCCCTTAATATAAGCCTTGTTGTTTTCTTCTAACATGCAACAATATGCCTAATTGTGTATAGACCCAGTTTGTATCAGGAAATGCCTTTTCTCTCTTACCTTGGCTTCCCTACACATCCTGAAACATCCCAGAATTCCTTCCACTGCTTTGGTACCCATGATCCAGACTTTTCCGTTCATGTTTATACATTACAATCATACCAAAGAGCCAAGACTTACAATTAAAATCACAATTGATCCCTACATTTAATTGTACTCAATGAGAGATAGTGGTGGCTTATTCAGGGCAAAAGCAATTTATAGTCCAGCTATTTTGGTGATTTTGATTAGTTTCCTGTGGTTATGAATTTCACTCTGGCTGTCCTAACATATTGGCTTGCAAGCTGATTTTGATTGATCATTGTTATTATTTCGCCTAACAGAATTGTCCTGCTGTTCCTTCCAAAAGCTACCAAAGAACAAAAATAGTTTCCTACTGAAGTAATTTGCATTTTTCATCAGTAAAAAAAATGTTTGGATGCAAGTCACAGATTTTATAGGTTTTACCCCTTCGCACATATCCTGGTCACATGTCACTTTCTGCCCTTTCTGATACATATAAAAATCTGACAACAGTGATGGATGAATCTCAGTTATTCTGGGTCTATCAGAACAAGGAAAGAAGCTGAAAACACCATGACAAAATAAAACCAAAGCATTAACAGCTAATAACTGTGTATAGTGTCAACATTGTACATAATGCCAAGCTCCTAAGAGGGCAAGGCCCTACTGGACTCCATAAGGCTGTTGTTTCTCAAAGCTGCTGCTGAAAGCCGGTGCCAAAGGCAAATACCTTTTAAATAGGGTTGCCACACTTCCAGGTCTGACCTGAAGTCCAGGTGGAGGGCTTGAATCTCCAAGTGGTACATTTAAAGAATAATAGCAGCAGCAAAAAAAGGTGTTTAACAACAACAACAACAACTTATACCTGCCCATCCGGCAGGGCAGGTAGGGCCTCAGCCTGTGTACCTGTTGGAGCTGGTAGACAGCTGCCCTGAACACAGAATTGACCTGCGCCTCCATGGACACCTGTGAGTCCAAAATGACTCCTTTGCTGCGCACCTGGTCCTTCAGGGGCACAGTTACCCCATTCAGGACCAGGGAGTCCTCCATACCCACCCGCCCTCTGTGCCCCCAAAACAGTACTTCTGTCTTGTCAGGATTCAACCTCAATCTGTTTGCCGCCATCCATCCTCCAACTGCCATTAACTTCTGTTTCTTTATTCTATAATGTTTAAGTTATTAGATTTTAGTTGATTTAAAACCTCTTAACACCCTTTGCCTTCTTTTTACCTGTTTGCTCATGTCTCTTATTTGTCTTCTTGCTGTCTTTGTTCTTCCCTAACTTTCCTCATAGCTAAACCTTGAGTCACTTATTCTCCTTCATGCTCAGCCCTTCTCTCTAGAAATCGCAGCCTCCCAGCATCTGAGCCTCTCCCTCCTTGCTGTTCAAACAGCTTTTAAAGTTTATCTCTTATTCTCCTGTGCCTTTGACCTCTAATACTAGCCTTTCCTTTCCTTAACCCACTTATTTTTGTATCTTTCCCTATTTTGTAAGGACTTATGCCCTCCATTTTATTGCATGTCAAAAGACAAGGTTTCTTCTGTTAAATGTAATTGGTGCCCAGTGCCCAGTTCTTCAGGCTTACTATTATTACTGTATTGTTATTATTTTACCCATCATTAGAACTTCTCTGGGTCCCTCCTCTTAGGAAGCCGCAGAGGGTGGTGACAAAGGAGAGGGCCTTTTCAGTTGTGGCTCCCCATCTGTGGAATGTTCACACCAGTAAGGTCTGCCTGACACCTTAAATGACATATTTCTGGCTCCAGATAAAGACTTACTCTCCCCACCCTCCCCCTGGCATTTTTTTGATTGATTGAGATCATGTTTTGTTATTAGTGTGCTGCCAAACTTCACATGACTGCTATGGGGTTTAGAAAATCTGAAAAATATTTACCATGGTATGTATGACTATATAACTCATACATGTTTGCAGGTGACACAGAGCATATTGCCTCTCAAAAACACCTATTCAATGCTATGTTTGTATTCTGTTTAAAGACATAATGAGAGGGCACAAAAACGTAAAAAAGCTATGCTGCATACATGGTAGTTAGGCTTATTCTAAAATTGTAGATGTTACCATGCATATATTCATACTGTAAATGAAAGTGCATTAGTCTGGTATGCTAATTAAACAAGACATAGGCATACCTAATTTTCGAGATGATGAATAAGGTGGGTCTCTTAGACTCTGAGGTTATTAATCCATCAAAACTATTAGAAACACATCCTTGTAAACAGCAACACACCTCTTTCTATTCCTTTCTGAAGCTGTTGGTTCATTTCTCAATGCAATAAACAATTATCCATTCCTATTTGCTGGATTCCTTGATTTGTTGAAATTCAAGTACACCTAAACATTAGAGAATATATTTTTATAGAGCAGGATTTTCCTTTGTGCTTCTTAAACAGGGTAAAGTAGTACACAAAACCAAGAGAACAAAGTCTGACTTCCATAAGATAAATGCTCTGTTAAAGGCATTGCTTCAATGTGTAAAGGTAAATTGTTATCCTAAATTAGCTTAAGGTAAAGGTAAAGGTAAAGGTACCCCTGCCCGTACGGGCCAGTCATGTCCGACTCTAGGGTTGTGCACTCATCTCACTCTAGAGGCTGGGAGCCAGCGCTGTCCGCAGACACTTCCGGGTCACGTGGCCAGCGTGACGAAGCTGCTCCGGCAAACCAGCACCAGAGCAGCACACGGAAACGCCGTTTACCTTCCCGCTATAAAGCGGTACCTATTTATATACTTGCACTTAAGGGTGCTTTCGAACTGCTAGGTGGGCAGGAGCTGGGACCGAACGATGGGAACTCACCCCGCCACGGGGATTCAAACCGCCAACCATGCGATCGGCAAGTCCTAGGCACTGAGGTTTTACCCACAGCGCCACCCGCGTCCCTGACTAGGTTACTAGGTAAATTAGCTTACTAGGGGATAAATCCCACTGGAAAAAGTGTGACTAATTTCTGAGTAAATATGCTTCTGATCCAGCTAACAAATACATCACACTAATGCACAAAGCAATATACACTTGCTTACAAAGTGTGCAGTTTGCCTCAAAACCCTGAGGTGTCTTTTGACACTGAGACCCGAATGTGCCCCTAAATTGGCATTCTATGAAGTCAAAAAGCATCACTGAGTATCATTCAAGCAATTTAACACTAATAATAGCTTTAATACCTTAAATGATTCATGCCTAATGATTCAAGCTGCCAGTTGCATGCATCAAAACACATAGGAACTGCAAGATGTAGAGAAATGGTCAAGGGGAAAAAAAGATGTTGACTAAAGATAGAAGGGGAAATTTTAGCTGGAGGTGGAGGGCATCCAGAAGGGAACCAGATGCTGACCAGAGCCACTTGCTTTAGAAATAGAGAGGAAAGTTGTCAGAAGAAGGAGAATGCAAGACTTTGTGACACGGCCAAAGGTTGAGGTGAAAGTGGGAATGGGAAGAAAGAGAGCAGGTCTACTCAAGAAAGAGGGACCTGATAGACACTGAAAGATGAAGATCAAAAAAGCGGACACATTTGCTGACTTCTACATTTAACTATGGATCACTAAGACTCTGATTTTACATACCCATGAAAAAAAGGACCTGTCCTGGAAAAAGAGGACATATGGCAACCCTAAGATGGATTTGCCAGAGGGATTAAAAGTCTAATCGTTCAGCCCGGACACTGAGATCCAGCATTCTGGCAGTTTCCACACTGCAGTAAATGAAGCTACAGGGAACCAGGCAGAGGGCCTTCTCGGCTGTGGAATGCCCTCCCATCAGATGTTAAGGAAATGAGTAATTGTATAACATTTAGGAAGCACCTGAAGGCAGCCCGGTATAGGGAAGCTTTTCAAGGTTTAATGTTTTACTGTGTTTTTATATATGCTGGAAGCTGCCCACAGTGTCTGAGGCAACCCAGCTAGATGGGTGGAGTACAAATTAATGATGCTTATGCTGATTAATTGGGGGGGGGGGTCAGCCTGGATGAGACTCTGGGTACCCTTCCAAACCTGAGATCCTGTATCTGTGAGGGCAATGACTTTGGCTGACTAGTTTAGTACCATGATTTAGCATATCCAACGAAGTTATAGCAGAGATTGGGCACTGTTTTGGGCCACTGCTAGCTGATTCTATTTGGAAGTCTGATGTGCAAGCAGTGGCCTTTGTTTGTCTGCTGGAGTGTTTTAAACTGTGCCTTCACCTATGCTAAAGCAATACATTAAAACAACAACAACAACACGGAAATGTTATAAAATGTCAATAAGCCTCTAGTGACATCCTTTCAGAAGAAACTGGACCCAGGTAAATGCTGCACCCATTGAACTTCTCAACAGGTCTAGCAACCTACCTGTTAAATGGTGTGAATTTGCCTCGGCGTAACTGTACTCTGTCTTGCCGTGTTCACACACCAGCTCTTCCAGATAACAAAGTAACTTGCATAATGTACAGTTATTTATTGGAGGATAAGGTCCACATGTACAGTCTGGGCAGTTTTGGTTACTGTATGACTTTTATTGTGCTTTTATTATGAGGGTGACATTTGTTCATCTGTATTTTTTTTTTTTAAATCAGAATAACACACCAGGAATTTGATTCAAAGCAGAATGCTAAAACTTGGGGCCAAAGAGACCACTGGGAGAAAATAAATTACACTTTGGTTGCTGTTGTCCACATTGGCACTGTCCTCTGGGGAATGGCCATAGCTCAGTGAATAAGCATCTGCTGTGCATGCAAAAGGTCCCAGTTCCAGCATCTCTAGGTAGGGAGATGACCCTATCTATAATCCATCTGCTAGTCAGTGTAGACAGAATTGCTCTAGATGGGCACATTTCTATGTAATAATTTAAATAAACCATGGTTAGGACCTTTCCAAACTGTCCTGGAATTCAAGAAGCAAAGTGTGGACAGCAGGAAAATACCCCAACCCACCAACATTTATGTGGCAACGGTGAACTTTATATGTCGATTGTGTATGCACAAATGTCATGGGCCGCAATGGAACAGTATGTATATTGCTGTGAAGAGCAGCACAATCCCATCAACCCACATCTTCTTGGGCCCTGGCTATGATCCTTCCTCCCCACCCACCCACACTACGTCCAAGAAGGAAACAGTCTCCCGTGTTTCACAATAGTGATGTTCCATTGCTATACCCCCTTTGGACATCACTATTGCTGAGTGTCTGCTCTGTACTACCTGAAAAGCCACATGGGAGTAGACCTTGAGCACTTGGTACTTGCATGGAGAATCTGTCCCTGGAGTGTATTCACCATGACAATGTGGCGTAGGTATCATCAGTCTGTTGCTCCTAGAGCAGCCTCCCACCTGACAGTATATTTGTTGTTAGGTGTGGAGCAGGTAGATATGTGACTTGATCAACTGCACAATTGAGTTGCCCAATTGCCTGTGGGGCTCTTGGTAATGCAGCAGATCCTTTCAGAAAGTAGAAGCTGGCTTCAAGCCTGTTGGCTAGAGACTGTGCAGAACCTTTTGCAAGCCTTGTATGAGGCATTGAAGTCCCGATTGGAAGTCGTTGTGATGCAATATTGGAACACATTAAAGATATAACAAGTACAGTGGTACCTCAGGTTACATACACTTCAGGTTACATACACTTCAGGTTACAGACTCCGCTAACCCAGAAATAGTGCTTCAGGTTAAGAACTTTGCTTCAGGATGAGAACAGAAATCATGCTCCAGTGGCGCGACAGCAGCAGGAGGCCCCAATAGCTACAGTGGTGCTTCAGGTTAAGAACAGTTTCAGGTTACGTACGGACCTCTGGAACGAATTTAGTACTTAACCTGAGGTACCACTGTATTGTGAATGCAATCAGATACTTGAAGCCTTATTCTCAGTTCGCAAGTATATATCCTCATGGATATAAGTAGAAAAATTGTAACCAGTAGGGCCAAATGGCAATTAAATGTATAAACTATTTTTTTTAAATATTTATTAAGATTTTCAAATTCAAATGCATTAATAATAAACAACATTATTTATATCATAGCATAATTTCATCACTTCTTTGGACTCCCTCACGTCTCCCGCTCTCACTTGCATCGTTAAAAAAGGTTTTTCTAAGCAAATTACCATCTTGTTTACAATCTTATATCCGCTCATTTAAATAGAATCTAGCAGTTCTCCAAAAGATTTATATTTTCCTTAATCTCACTTATCGTCAAATTCGGATCTAATTCAGTGGTCGGCAATTATTTATGATCTAGCATCCTTCTTAACATTCAACCAAATTACAATATTTTTGTAGATAGATCTTAAATTTCTTCCAGTCTTCTTCAACCCTCACTTCTCCCAGGTCTCGGATTCTGCCAGTCATCTCGGCCAGTTGCATATAGTCCATCAGCTGCATCTGCCACTCTTCCAGCATGGGTAGATCTTGAGTTTTCCAGCTCTTAGCGATGAGTATCCTTGCTGCCGTTGTTGCATACATAAAGAATGTTCGGTCCTTCTTTAACACCTTCTGGCCGACAATGCCCAGAAGGAAGGCCTCTGGTTTCTTAGTAAAGGTATACTTGAACACCTTTTTCAACTCATTATATATCATTTCCCAGAAGGCCTTCACTTTAGGGCAAGTCCACCAGAGGTGAAAGAATGTTCCTTCATTTTCTTTACATTTCCAACATTTATTATCAGACAAATGGTATATTTTGGCAAGTTTAACTGGGGTCATGTACCATCTATATATCATTTTCATTACATTTTCCTTCAGAGCATTACATGCAGTGAAGTTCAGCCCAGTGGTCCACAACCTTTCCCAGTCCTCAAACATAATGTTATGCCCAATGTCCTGAGCCCACTTTATCATAGCCGATTTAACCATTTCGTCTTGTGTATTCCATTTTAACAGCAGGTTATACATTCTTGATAATACCTTAGTCTTTGGTTCTAACAATTCTGTTTCCAACTTCGATTTCTCCACCTGGAACCCTAACTTTTTATCATTTTTAAAGACTTCTTTAATCTGAGCGTAGTGTAACCAGTCTCGCACTTTATCCTTCATTTTCTCCAAACTCTGCAATTTCCAATTGTCTCCATCTTTTTCTAATATTTCCCAATATTTTGGCCATTTGGCCTCCATATTGGGTCTTTTTCGGGCCTTAGCTTCCAGAGGTGAAAGCCACCTCGGAGTTTTATTTTCCAATAAGTCTTTGTATTTTATCCAGACATTAAATACTGCTTTCCTGACAATATGGTTCTTAAAGGCCTTATTGCTCTTAACCTTATCATACCATAGGTATGCATGCCAACCAAAAGCATTATTAAAACCTTCCAAGTCCAATACATCAGTGTCTTCGAGAAGTAGCCAGTCTTTTAGCCAGCAGAAAGCTGCGGCTTCATAGTACAACTTTAAGTCTGGCAGGGCAAAGCCCCCTCTTTCTTTCGCATCAGTTAATATCTTAAACTTAATTCTGGGCTTTTTGCCCTGCCAGACAAATTTAGAGATGTTTCTCTGCCACTTCCGGAAGCACTCCGTCTTGTCCACAATCTGTAATGTTTGGAACAAAAACAACATTTTTGGCAATACATTCATCTTAATAGCAGCAATTCGGCCTAACAAAGAAAGCTTCAATTTTGTCCAACTGTCCAAGTCTCTCTTAATTTCAGACCAACATTTTTCATAGTTGTCCTTAAACAGACTCAGATTTTTTGCTGTAATGTTTACCCCTAGATACTTTACTTTTTTAACCACAGTTAGTTCTGTTTCTCTCTGAAACCGTTCTGACTCTGTATCTGTCAGGTTTTTCCCCAACACCTTAGTTTTCTGTTTATTTAATTTAAATCCCGCTACCCGACCAAAGTCTTGTATCAATTGCAATACTCTTTTTGTGCTAGATTCTGGCTCCTGCAAAGTCAAAACTAGGTCATCTGCAAAAGCTTTAAGTTTATATTGTTTCGCTCCGACCTGGATCCCTTCCACCAACCGGTCCCCTCTGATCATATTCAAGAGCACCTCCAGAACCGATATAAATAGCAGAGGGGAAATCGGGCAGCCTTGTCGTGTTCCTTTTAAATGTACAAACTAGCACCTGTGGCAGTTGAATTTAAGCTTAAATGTATGCAAAATAAGCACAGCAACTGTTCACAACTTAATTAACTGGGAATAAATCCCTTGGGAGGATTGCCTTATCTTTCACTGCTCTTGTAACTATCTCACTTACCACAAGGAGGCAGTGCTTTTACATTTTTACAGTACTTAAAAAAAATCCACCTAGTGATGTGTAGGGTGGGGTAGGGAATGCTGAGATGGAAAAAATAATTATAAATATATTTTCTAGGGACTTTACCTATTACCTGCTTTCCTAGATTATGTTTTTGTATTAGTGCTGAACTACAAATAAAGAGGGACGCGGGTGGCGCTGTGGGTAAAACCTCAGCGCCTAGGGCTTGCCGATCCGATCGGTGGTTCGAATCCCCGCGGCGGGGTGAGCTCCCGTTGTTCAGTCCCAGCTCCTGCCCACCTAGCAGTTCGAAAGCACCCCTAAGTGCAAGTCGATAAATAGGAATACAGGAATACAGCGGGAAGGTAAACGGCGTTTCTGTGTGCTGCGCTGGTGCCGGCTCGCCAGAGCAGCTTCGTCACGCTGGCCACGTGACCCGGAAGTATCTCCAGACAGCGCTGGCCCCCGGCCTCTTAAGTGAGATGGGCGCACAATCCTAGAGTCGGACACGACTGGCCCGTATGGGCAGGGGTACCTTTACCTTTACAAATAAAGAGTGTGAGATTCTGCTTTGCTGCCAGAGCAAGACCCTTACGATAGTTTTTCAAGGCAAAATGCCTCACAATACCACATAGCTGTCTGCACCACTTTCTGGGACAACATAACGAGAAAGAAGTCGAAACTGTTGATGTCAAGATTCAGCACAAACACATCCATTTTGTGCTAATGCATCACCTTGGGTTTCACCAGTGCTTTAGCTCATGTTTCATCTGGTTAAGAGCCAGTCTTTGGTTTAGAGCAAGGAAGGAAGGATGGAAACAGAGGCTGCAGAACTACAAATACTATTCCATTAGTTCATCATCAGATAGTAACTGTTGGATATCCCTGTTGAATTACCGATTTCTTCTCATTCTTCACTTTCTGGCTGACAACTAAGGACACTTCTAGACAGCCACTGTTTTGGGCTTGCAATTTACACAATAAAAGTTTATTAGTATGGGATAAGATTTGCTTGACTCAGCGTCAACTAACCACCCTGCAACCAAATCAGAATTAATACTCAAAAAGTAGCTGACACCATCTCATCTCCCTGCAAACCTTCTGCAAACAAATCTGGACGAATGTTCAACGAACAGGTTGTCTGGAAGTGATCCCAGAATGGCAACCAAAAAGCTGCTCTAATGTGAAGATCCTGGAATTCAATTATCTTTAATTAAAAACTGACCGTCATGCACATTCAGTACACCCCAGTGCAATGAGAACGTTAATGTATTTCCATGATGCTATCTCACTCAATGGTAGGGAAGAGTTGCATTGTTACCACAAACTGCAAACAGATGTGCAGCGATTTTGTTTTTTTTAAAATACTATATATAGAAACAGTCACACTATTGTTTATGGCCATGCATAGCTTAAGGAAAAATTTCATGTGTGTTTTAATAAAAAAAAACCTGTTTCACATTTTGTTTGGTTTAATTCACTTTATTGCCGGCTGAATGGACATTTTATATGTAATGGAAAAGTTTCTCAAGTTGAGTGGATGTAGATTATCATGACTGCTTAATAGAGCATTCTTCTGAGGCAGCCATCTATTCCAGTTTAATAAGCAATTCATGTTATTTACTCTTGCTCAGAGACATTAGTGAGGAAGAAGCAGGAACAGCATTCCATTGTTACTATTAACATTCACTTGTAAATGTTTTCCCACTTGAAGGCTCTCTAAACCAGTGTTTCCCAACCTTGTGCCTCCAGATGTTTTTGGCCTACAACTCCCATCATCCCTAGCTAGCAAGACCAGTGGTCAGGGATGATGGGAGTTGTAGGCCAAAAACATCTGGAGGCACAAGGTTGGGAAACACTGCTCTAAACAGTGGATTAAAATACAGTCAATGTAAAGCAAAGAACCTGTGGGCCGCCATATATTGTTGGACTCCAACTCCCATCAGCCCCATCCAGCATAGCCAATGGCCAAGAATGAGGGGAGCTGGAGTTCAACATCTGGAGGGCCACAGGTTTCCCCACCCCTGATTTAAGGAGCATATATTCCTAAGGACTGTTTATTACCATGTATATTACCAGAACAGAACACCCTTATGCCCAACCTAAAGGCTGCCCCAGAGAATTGTGAGACGGTGTTATATGATTTCCCTCAGGCAGCTCCTCCTTGTGGAGAAAATAAAGAATGAATCCAAATACCTTAAATGTGTGTAAAGGCAACACAAACTCTTCAAAATAACTGCTGCAGAAATGCCCTATTTGGCTTCCAGGATGTGCAGCAAATGTTCAGTTCTCAGCAGATGGTTAACTGAAAACATTCAAGGCTTGAAAACTTGTCTGTTGCTATTATTTTTAAACAAACTATGGTTGCTCCAGAACACCCTGGCAAAGCATCTTCTTGGACACAAGACACACAAAGTGAAGTAAAGTCCTAGATTCAAGTAGTTGACGGCTAAAGTATTAGACTATTCCTATTGGACACCAGTGACAAAGAACAGGAATGATATATATACAGTCAAACCTTGGCTCCCAAACGCCTCCGTTTTGGAATGTTTCAGCTCCTGAACGCCGAAACCCCAGAAGTAAATGCTCCAGTTTTTGAACATTTTTCGGAAACTGAACATCTGACACAGCTTCTGCTTTGAAGAGTTTGGATTTGATATTCCGCTTTATCACTACCCGAAGGAGTCTCAAAGCGGCTAACATTCTCCTTTCCCTTCCTCCCCCACAACAAACACTTTGTGAGGTGAGTGGGGCTGAGAGACTTCAGAGAAGTGTGACTAGCCCAAGGTCACCCAGCAGCTGCATGTGGAGGAGCAGAGACGCGAACCCGGTTCACCGGACTACGAGACTACCGCTCTTAACCACTACACCACACTGGCTCTCCAGAGTGCAGGAAGTTCCTGCAACCAATCAGAAGCCTTGGTTGTTGAACATTTCAGAAGCCGAATAGGCTTCCAGAACAGATTACATTTGACAACTGAAGTTTAACTGTATATATATTGTTACAGCTACATCTGGAGGGCCAGAACTTCCCATTCCTGCTTTATTGTTACAAGATTGATGCTGCCTTTTTTGTGTGTGTATGCACAATTACAAAAGAGTTCTATAATGTGTCGTGGAGAAGAAAGGTGGCAAGGCAAATATATTCAGGAAGAATATTCTGTGCCAAATGAAGCATGTTAAAACATTGTGTTAGGTACCTTTATTCATTTTTCTTAACAATGCACGTTTTAAATATAATTTCACTCTTAAAACAGCAAGACATTAGGGTAATTTGTAAATCTTTATTGGTATTAATACAGAACATTGCTTAGATATAAAAGAACTGAATGATGTCACATATAGGCCAATTCCCTCAGTATATAGCAGATATTAGTCATTTATTTAGCTATATCAGGCAAGGTGAGGCAAGCACCTTAAGTGGCAGGAACCACAGAGGGCAGCAGATTCCAATGTAGATCTTTATTTCCCCCCTTGTTCCTGATGTATATCTTCACTCAGCCCTTCTTCCCTGGCAAGGAGGGTGGTGCTATTTTGTGGTTTGCCTCAGGTGCCAAAATGTCTCAGGACGGCCCTGAGCCACATGCCAGAAGATTTTCAGTCATTAAGGTTTTAACATGTGACCTTAGTTTCAGTGAGCAATGGAGATCTCCCTTTTTAAAATCGGGTACCGAAGCCCTCATACGAGATTAGATGTAAGAAAGATTATTTCAACTTCTTGATCAGGTGCACCAGTGAAGTATATTGGAATGGATCAATCATGCTGAGTGGTGAAAGTAAATGTGATCAGCTTCCACAGATGCTACATGGTGAAGAAATATCTGCATAGTTATAGAGTGGTATCTATCTGTTGACAGAAGGAATTGGTCAGCAAAACAGGGAGGTTTTTTTTTTTGTCCATTTCCCCTTCCTGCATAGCACCTCTCAAAAAACATACGGGGGGGGGGGCAAAAATCTGCCCTGAGGGGACCCCCCCAACCCTTGAGGCAGATTTAGAGAGGGCATGGAATTTAGGGGTCATTGAAATGGCCTCCTCCCCATTGCACTGGTGGATTATTTCAGTACCATCACTTTTGGATACCACCCACAGTCTGGGAAGCTAAGCAGCTCAAGAGGAACTTCATTCATGATCTATATAAGACTTCTTGCTAATTTGTAATGGAAAAGCCAAGTGGATTTCATACATTTCCAGAAGTTACATGTTTGGATTTCACATGCAGAAAAGAGTTTTATATTCTTGTATCTTCTTTACATTTTTCTGTTTCTAATTATGACTGTAAATAACCCTTTTTAATAAACTTTTCTTTTTTTAATGCAGAATAATTTTTAGCTTAATTTGATCTCCTGCAGTATGCATTTAGAGATCACAATGGCATCTCAGGCCTGGGAGAATAAAACCAACAAATATTTTGAAAATAGTCTGCTGTTTATCGGAAATATTTTATTTTTAAAAATTATATAATTGCAATGATTTAAGCTATTCTTATCCTGAGAAAAATATATCTTTCCAAAATAAGTATTCATCTCTTTTAGCTTTCATAAAGAGTGCTATGATTATAAGGGGGGAAATAGAAGATAAAGCTTCTCCATCTAAGATAATGGGCACAATCCATATAAAGTTCCAATTGACCCAAGTTCTTTGGTGAAATCCTAAGCACACTCACTAGGAAAGAAATTCTGTTAAATGCAGTGTGACCTAATTATGAGAAAAGTTGCTTAGGATTGGACTATTTTACATGTAAGCATTAAATCCCAATTATTTCAATAGGATTAGAGGATGGACGTGCTCTGAATTGTGTGTACTGCAAATAAGTTGGAGTATCCAATAGAAGTGCAGCACATAGCATGGGCACATTTTAATTTTTAAAAAGTGTTTTGAGATTTATTATACTTCCAACTTGCAATTAATAAATTCTGTCTGATCTTTCCACTGAGTTGTCAATTATACAGTGACATGCTTGTTTTTGCATAGACAAAATTGCTAATAATCTATGCTACAGTGCTGGATTTGAATTTCTGTCTTTTGAAGAGTTCTTTCTGCTGTTGTTCAGATGTTGCTTCTTTCTGCTGTATCAACTCAGCATCCCCTTTGGTCACCCCCCAGGCATCTGGCTTTGACAGTGAGGGGCAATATGGTCTTCCTGAAGCAGGCAAGAGATTCTCCCAGTATTCCTTCCTAGCCCTAGGTTAAAAAAAGGGACAAATCCTATTCAATATATTTTTAATCAAAGAGGGATACAGTACGAGATATTTTACAAAATGTTTTAGCATGTAAATCAACAGATTGTCATAGAATAATTTTGGTTGTAAACCTAATAGTGCAAAGGATTGTTTTAATAACTAAATTTAAGGTGTTCTACTTTTAACTATGGCTCACTATGACGCCTCTGATCTTACATACCCATGAAAAAGAGGACCTGTCCTGGAAAAAGAGGATATGTGGCAACCCTGACTTGCCAGAGGGATTAATAGTGTAATCATTCAGCCAGGACACTGAGATCTAGCACCGAGGGCCTCAAACATTTAAGGGGGCACATTGGTAGTGCGGTATTGTTGCTCATTCTCCCCACTCCACCTCTCCAAGGATATTGAGGCATAAAACCCTAACATATCACTTCTGGAATCCAGGTGCTTTTGAAAGGGTTATATGCATATTTCCTAGTTTCTTTTCCTCCTAAGGCCAGGTCAAAAATAACATTGACATATATAATATAGTGAAGAGGGGGAGGGGGCTAAAATGAACTTTGTAGCCCCAGGAATATGAATAGTAGGTTTCCAGAAATCTTGACTATAGCTTTAAACATTGTTGAATGTTCAAAGGCAGCACATTGTTGAACTTCAAAGGCAACCTATATAATGATTGCAATGTAAGACATTTAAATGAGGTTTCAGGACCTCAGACAACCATCACAACCATGATGCAGATATATGCTGAACTTTATAGTGGCCCTCTGGCTTAGCTGCAACAAAAAGGAAGGCAATACCACACAATAACAAAAGAATCCCCAACATTTTGTGTCAGGGAGGGAGAATATTTGGAAATCTAAGAAACTGTTATGAGCACCACAAAATACCCATTTCACAGAATGAAAGTGGTGATGCTCAGAACTGCCTCCACTCCCTGAAACAAAATCTCAGGGGCCCAGCAACATATCTACATACAGCTCAAAACAAAGAAAACACAGACCCCCCCCCCAAAAGAGAAACCCCTGGCCTGAAATAAAACCCTCACAGGTTTTTTTAAAAAATTAAAAATTGGTAGGGACAGAAGGCCTTGATGGGCACTGCATTGGGCGCCTAAGAAGTAGTATGAACAGAACAAGTTTATTATGAAATTGATATCTAAATGTCCCAACATGTTTGGAGCATGAGGGTAAACTACATAACTAAGAAGCTAGTATTCTGATTGAATTCAGTCTCTCTAGCTTTACTATACATAGCAAATGCTTCCAGCCTAACATGAAAGGAACAACATTTATATCATCAGGAAATCTGAATGAAACTTTGCTGTACAATGGCTGAATAACAGGTACTCTAGTAAACTGGAGGGTATTTAACTCAGTCACTGTATTGATCTAAATGCACATGTTTAGTAATATCCTGCATCCATTACTTCCATCTTGGTGTTTAGGTCTATAAAATTACTGTTCAAAACTGCTTGTGTGCATGGTTTTATACCATGACATAGAGTTCTACTACTACTACCAAGAAATTTGCTATATGAAGCAATGCATTTCTGAAAAAGAAATATATATAGTGGGTTATTTTAGTATCAGAATTAAAAATATACTTTACCTTGCTCTGACCCATGGTTTGGTATGCATGCTCAATTCGCTCCCCCAGCTGCCATGTTTTTCAGAGGCTTGTGGTAAAAATCCTCTTTCAGGGGCCAGCTCCTCTGCAATTGCTCTGATGTGATATGGTTCAAACCCACAGCACCCTCCAATATATCGAACCCCCAAATTATAGGCCTCTCTTGCATATTTGTGAACATCCCATCTGGATAGAATTCTTGGCTCCAAAGCTGTAATGATATGTAATTACTTTAACTTCATTATTATCTGAACATTCGGTGATAAAAATATGTGCAAAACACTACCATTGTCATCCAAATGTTTTACAAAATAGGTTTGTTTTCTTTAGACAGTGCTAAGCAGGACAGACAATTGTGTAGCAGGACAGACAATTGTGTATTTATTCACAACTATTTAGTTTGCAAACAGCAGCCAGGAGTCTCTTTCCAGGTACCATAAGGCAGAGCCAAAATAGCCACTCTTGGGGGGCAAGTTTTCGGTTTCCAAACTGACTTTTCTTAGGTAGGGCTCCCTATTCCACAAAGTGATCTAAACAATTTTTTCAGCACTCTTTTCTAGTTCCAAGAATTACTTACATGTTTTCCCAACCAAATGGAATAGATCATCTGAGGAACAGGGAGATTCTATTTATTTATTTTTAATCCCCAGTTCAGCATGCAGGGTGGGAAGCTTTAAGCATACTGAGATGGGGATAAAAATCAGTAGCTTTCTCCTGCTCCTTAGATGATATTTGCAGATCATCTGGGAAGCAGATGGCCCAATTTCATCCCAGTCTCAGCACGGACATCAAGCCCAGCCCTATAACAGGGTGAAAATAACACACACACCCCTCAGCGGATCTGCATGGTAACTGGCCCTATCTACTTTTGGGCTCTGCCCATGTATGAAATGTGACCCCACCCCTAATAGCTTTTTGCTGAGTAACGTGGTCTGTGGCCTGAAAAATGGTTCCTATTCTTGCTATAGATGTTTACCTGCCAGCAATCTTTAGGTTTAAATATTTAGACTCTGACCCTACTGTTTTAGTGTTGTATTTTATAATTAATCTAAGTAAAGGTAAAGCGACCCCTGACCATTAGGTCCAGTTGTGACGGACTCTGGGGTTGTGGCACTCATCTCACTTTATTGGCTGAGGGAGCTTCCGGGTCATGTGGCCAGCATGACTAAGCCGCTTCTGGCAAACCAGAGCAGCGCACAGAAACACCGTTTACCTTCCCGCCAGAGCGGTACCTACTTATCTACGTGCACTTTGTCATGCTTTTGAACTGCTAGGTTGGCAGGAGCAGGGACCGAACAAATGGGAGCTCACCCCGTCGTGGGGATTCGAACCGCCGAACCCACAGCACCACCCGCATCCCTATAATTAATCTAATTGACTATAAATCACTCTTGAAATATGAATAGAATGATGGTGCATTTTTTAAAAAAATTAATAATACATTTTATACAATGCAACATGGCTTCAGTTCCAGACCAACTGTATGCTTTTGAAGGCAATGGGGCCTATTTCCAGTACATGGACTGGATATTTGATGTATACTGTATACTGCTATTTGATGTATAAGTGCTATTTTTCTCGCAGCTTCACGCTAAGAACAGCAACAACAACAAAAGTCTTACCAAAAGGAAATTCAGGTAGATCAATGAACCCCTGCTTCCCACAGTCCGGAGTATGAAACGCAAGTGGCTGTGACATGAGGTGCGCTTTTAGTTTAGCAGCTGCCAAGCCCTCCTTCATGAGTTTCAGAGTTTTGAGGGAAGTAGCTGGATCAAAATGGCAGTTCACTCCAACAATAGAAGCACCTAAAGAACAAGATGTGAAGTGTTTCACAATATCTTTCAATTCAATGTTTTTAAACTAATGTGATCTGTGTATAAAGGGCCCCTTGTGATGTTACGGTGGTTTTTTTTATCTGCACTTTAAATATGCATGTATGGAAACAGACATAAATAGCAAAGTACTTATTGTCTTTGAAATGCTGGGAGCGTCAGATTAAAGTATGAGATCCACACCTTGCAGGACTGGGCTGAATGTACTCTTGACCTGGGGTGGGCAGACTTCAAGCTTGAGGGATTTGCTAAGCTCCCACCCACAAACCCAAAGACCACAAGCTGGCATCACTAACTAACTAACTAACTAACTAACTAACTAACTAACTAACTAAGTTTGTTTGTTTTTATCCCGTCCTCCCCGGCTGAGGCTAACATCATAAAAACAACATAATATGCATAAAAACAGACATCAATTAATTAAAATACATCTTAAAATTAATTCTGACAAGTTAAAATCTGGGGCAGGTGGCAATTATCAGGTTGGAATCACATGCAAAATACTACCTTAGAAAGGGAGGTAAATGTATACTTAGAATTAAAGGACAGGATGTACCTCTTAGTGATACCTCCCAGTCCAGAAATTTGGTTGTGTGTGTTTTTGTTTTTTTTGCTCACAGTCCTTTCACACAAAAACCCATTACTGGTTCCTCCCACACAAAGCTTATTCGTTTTAGCCACCTAATTTAAGTGTCAAATTGTTGGTATTGTAAAGCAACCAAGTATGGGTGTGGGGTACAAGCTTCAAGTATTTGTGCCGGGATTTGCATCGCGTGCACCTTTTCAGGCAGATTGATAGCTGTTCCCCACTTGCCTGTGGATAGGGCCACTTGCCTGTTTTTCTGTGCTGCAACAGCTAAAGTGGGCGACAGGGTCATTTGCAAAGCACTTGTTAAAATGCCATTTTTACTTTGAGCCTTAATAAAGCAGATTCGAAAATTTTAAAATAAAAAGTAGAACTATTTGAGTAATTGGTCCATTAGGGAGAATGAGGCAATGCCCCCCCCCCCAAGCTGGGTCCACTATGAGCCAACAGGCCTTCACTTTCACCTTGTCCAATATTTTCCTACTCAAACATGCACCTACTTTTGCTGAGCTTCTTTCCTCTCATTCCATATCGCTAATATTTTAACTTGTATCACGGTGGATACGTCAAATATAGAATCTTACCAGCGTTTACAAGTTTGACAGCACATTCTCCAGGTAATATGCCATGCATATCTCCTTCTGGACCAATACAAAGAGTTGCTGCAACTGGAACCCCAGCTTCTTTTAAGGTTTCAACTGCCCACACAGCTTCTTCCACATGTTCAAAATACTAAAAAGAGATGAAAGGAGTAAGAGAGAGAGAGAGAGAGAGAGAGAGAGAGAAGAGGAGAGAAAGAGTTCAGAGCATAATGCTACCTTTGGTGTGAAAATGTGACAGAAACAAACAAATGACTAAAAGAAAAAGTACTTTTTAAAAATTGGGATACAATGCAAAAACCCCACCCCCTGACAAAAGGGCTTTGTGGAGGGTCGGAGCCATCGTTGCATCTGCCCCATATCTATGCATGGTGGCTGTGATGAAACGGAGGTGGACTACGATTAGCCCTGATCACTGCCGGAGCTCCAGACTGGCACATTGATCGACTCCACAAGGGGCCTAATGCCTAGCTCTGCTCCCTCCCCACCTTTGGAATGCTCCATATTTCAAGGCTTTCTGCTGCCCTCCAATGGCAAGAAGAATACCACCAGTGGGCCACTCACCTTCAGTTGGGAGACACCTTTGCTGAAGCCAGTGCTTCCCCTTCCCAGCCCAGTGGAGAGGGAAATGAAGATTCCTGTTATTTTCTAAATATTCAAAACTTTCCCTCCAAAAATTGCATTTGCCGAGTATCTTTCGTCATATACTAAACTCATTTGTACCTCAGGGTATCTGTTTAAGGGTTCTACCAACCTACTCACTGAGCATCTATCCTGATTTGTTCATGTAAAATTTATGTGGAGGCTATATGATATCAGTTTATTGAGCATTCATTCTGATTTGTTTGTGCAGAGGCTAGGCCCAAGACATTGTTATCCCACACCTTCCAGCATTGGAGGGGGGGGCTGAGGGGCACATGGCCCTGGGTACAAATTTCTGAGGGGGTGCCCCACCCCCAACTCTGGCACTCTTGGATGAAACAGATTTTCTAGATCCATTTCAATATGGGTTTAGGCCCTGTTTTGGCATGCCTTGGTCACTCTTTGGGGGCAGGTGGGTTGCAAATCTGCAGAGCCCCATTGTGCAAGCAGTTTTTCAATTCACACAAACTCTGGATATGAACCTATCACAAAAGCCGTTTCCCCCATTATCACCACTTACTGTTTCCTTAATGGTTGCATTTACCTCTGCAATTAAGAAGTCCACATTCTTTTTAGTAAAAACCTCTAGCTGCTTTCGAAAGATTGATTTAACTTCAGCTTCGCTCTTGCTACTTAAGTATGAAGGGGTTTGGCTGACGCCTCCAGCCACCAAAGCATCCCCTTCTTGAGCCACTTCTTTTGCAATATCACAGGCTGCTTCGTTTACTTTCTTGCCCTGATAATACAGAAATAGCATTAGTACGGACTTACACCATACACATACCTACATTTTATTGTAGGAAAAATGAATACACGTTACATTTGTTGTCCAGCTAAGAAGTCTCACATTTTACCAATCATCACAGTACAGTTTCATAAGGGGGTGGTTTTTATTAGAGGACAGTGTAAATGTTTGCCTGCTTCGTTTTTGGGTCCAAAATAGTATCTTCAGAGGTCCCAAAAATATTTCCTGAAAATAACTTCTAATCGCAACATAAATATAGTTCGCTTCTCTTTGCTGCCATTGAGCCAGCCTGCTTCTGTTTTGGCAAAAGCAACTAACCAACCAACAATTAACTAGGTCTTCATCAGTAGTCCCACCCAGACAGTCAGGAATCATGCAACAAATGTCATTTATTTTGTCACTCCTGGCAAGTAAAGGTAATTTAGAGTGAGGACGTGTGATCCTAACCAACTACCTAAAAATAGGCAAATGATCCTTAAAATATTGAAGCAGAGAGTGCCTCTCAGTGTTGACAAAAGTGTCTGTATCTCTTCTCTGGTTCTGTCCTGACATTGCTGACATGTTCTCAAGTGAGAGATTTAAAAGCACCTGAGGAAAATATTGGGGGGAAGGAATGGTTTTCAAATCTGAAAGGTAACCACAGTGTTACGATATCTCTAAGGAGGAGCAAAGGACAAACTGGCCTCCAACTTTAGTTTCTAGATTAAAAAATAGTAACTAGGTTTTATTGAAAAATCAAACGAACATTCTTCTTGGCTATTCATGTCTTGCACATAATATGTCACACTATAATGAGTTACTTCTGTATATGCGTATACAAACTTTTCTTTGTCACAATTAATTGATAAATTTAGCCCTTGTCAGCTCATGTTTTCCACAGTATTAAACAACTTGCAAGTGCTTTGTGAGAAATAACTACAGTAAGAGTAACTAGCTTGCTTCTTTCATCTGACAGGCGGTTGTCCCTGTTTTTTTTGGAAGGTAATCCACGCAGCATCTCTGTCATGCCATTTCAGTATACTAAATCTTCATATATTTTATTTCTATTTGAATTTTTAAATCTACATCTTTGAATTAATAAGTTATGTCTTGCAAAGATGACCCACGTTTCTGCGTTGAGATCATGTAACTCTCCTTGTCAATAAAAATAAAAAGCAGTTGAAACTACTCACAGAATGTTTATCAGCTACATAGTTCCCCCTGTTTTCTAATTTGTCATCACTGGCATAAAAGGTGAATGTCTGTAAAACATTTGATCCAGCCCTGAGGAATTCTCGATGCAGCTGACGAACTGCAAAATGTTGAAACAAAATGAAGAGTCAAATATGATGTTAATATTGTGGCAGCAGCTCCTTTTACATGGTATTGCCTTATCATGTTCCATTTTATGACCTACACATAGTGATTCGCTTCATTTTTAACTGAGTTGTTATACTGTTAAAAAGAAACACTCCCATTGATTTATTAATAAAGGGTATGTGTGTTTAATCAATTAAAAAATCTGCACATTAATTTCCCAACTTGCAATTCGTACATGATTAATGCAAAGGGCATCTGAGACTGCTAAACCATTTCACTTGTAGGTCTGACAGTTGGACAAAATTGGATTTGAACCAGGAAGGTTTAAGGTTCATCTCTATTGTAGAGGTATCTTGGGAAAGCAAAATCACTCTCTCTCTCTCATCCTCTTTTTCCTGCCTGTAAAAATAAGAACAATGCTGACTTGAGTAGAAGTATAAATAAATAGGATTCATATGATAATAGCTGATGAAAGACTTCCAGGTAGATCTGAAGTTGCAAAAGAAAGGCACATTTTTTCCTTTCCTTAGAGTGTTATCCTGTGTTATCCAAGCAGATTTCCCCTTCTTCTCTTTCCCTCTGCAGCCTCCTGCACTCCTCCCCCCAGTTTCTCTAGACTCTCAGGGACACCCAACTCCCAAATGACTGTGATCTACTCACAGTATTAAAAAAACTGGCAGTGATCTACCCATTGTCATTGGATGGACCAAAGTTGTTGAACTTTTTTTAGGAAGCCACAGGTTTTTTCCCCCTTTTGGCGGGGAGGAGATCACTGAGGGGCCAAAGATCTACCAGGAACACCCAGTGATCTACAAGTAGATCACAAACTACCTGTTGGACATGCCTGCAGTTTTAGTAGGCATGCAAGGAGCTGCATGAGGAGGAGGAGAGGAAAGGGAAGTCCTGTTGCATGGACAGAAGTCTGTTCTCCACTACTGGAGAACAATTAAGCTATTTTTCCTTAGTCTACTGGTGCAATATGCAATAGCATTTTTAACAGGCAGTGTATCAAAAGTAGATTTTAAATGGGAAATGTCTCTATAAATTCATTGTAGTTGTGGGTGGCACAATAGAACACAGACAGCCAATGCAGTGTCCTCCCGATGTTACTGGATCCCAACCTCAATTGGCCGTAGTCAGCATGACCAAAGGTCAAGGATGATAGAAGTTGTAATCCAACAACACCTGCAGGGTAGCCATGTTGGTATCCCTGCAGTGCAGGATACTTAATGTGCATAGGTAGGCCACTAATTACTTCTACTCGTTACCGCATTTAGGAAGCATTTTCTGGCACAATAAAAGGGTCTTAATTCCAAGCACATGTGTTTATAATTATGATGCCAGAATAGCTGTCTCAAATCCCACAGCAGTTACTGTGCAATAGCTGGCACCATCCGCACTCAAACCAAAGGCAAGAAAAACAGGCTCTGTTTCTTCACTTCAAGACTGTTTGGTTTCCTATCCAGTTTCAAGGTCACATCTGACACACTGACACTCTCTGTCACCCTTCTCTCCCCCCCCCATTTTGACCCATAAAAATGTAATTTAAGAATGATTTAAGGTCACATCTATTTCACACTTAGAACACTGTTTGCCTGACTGGTATGGGACTTTTGCAATACACCCCAGTTGTGAAATAGTTGTTTGTTGCATTTTTAAAATCTTGCTTTACTTTGAAGGAGTTGGAATGATACATGGAAAATTGTAGTGGTGGACAGAAGTAGTAGCGTCAGGCTTAATTTCACTCCCCCCATACTGTGGCAGGGACAGTTTTGTCTTTGAAGAGGTATAGGTTTTGCCAAATGATTTTGAATATAAAGCTACTACTGAAAATGGTACCAGAACACCTAGTATTTGACACCATCAGATACAAACAATGTGGTGGGGTACTACTGTTCACCTGACCTCCTGTTAGTTGCATCACTGCTGCTTACCAGGAGGTAGAGTGGTGAAGTGCTGGCAAAGCCTGCATGGTGCAAATGCAGAGGCAGAGCCAATCCAATACTCCCATTAGTGCATTTGCACCATAGCCACTATCCCCCTCCTGGTAAATATCTACAATGTAATGACCGGAGGTCAGGTGAGCAGTGCCATCCCACCACATTGTCTGCTACTTATAGAAGCAGAGGATAACCAAAGGACCACTGATTACATTAATATGGATTTTTTGTGATTATCACAGCATTTGCTTGCATCCCCTTGTCTTTGTAAATCCAGGACCCCATCTTCAAAGACCTATAGATGCCTTCAGACACAGGATAACAAACAGTATACTTTAAATCCTTATTTTAAGGCAGTCCCGAAACTGCAAAAATATAAAAAAGGTTAAATATTACTGATATAATGTTAAAGCAATATTTCTGTAATAACCAGTTCAAAGTGTCATAAAATACAAAATCAGGTATAAATCAGAAAATGTGCCCATTAAAGAGCCCATTAAAATTTGTTCAATAGAACCAATTTTCACTGGCCTGTGTGTTGTGCCCAACAGCTCCTATTTAGCTAAGGTGGACTGTGATTAAGTCCATTGAATGAAATGGGATGTGAACTACCGGTAATTGCACCTGACTTATTCCACTGATTTCAAGGGGCATAAAGCACAATCCTTTATAGCCTTACTCATTGTATTTAATGATGTTTACTCCCTAGTAAGTTTGTTTAGGGTCACAGCTTTTATCATGACTAACTTTATCAAGCATAGGGGTCAATGTGTATTCTACAACTGGGAATTTTACACAATTCATAATGTATACATTGCAGATTAAACTAACCTGCTTCTGGGTGTTCTAGAGCAGCTTCTGGAGTCCAAGGCCCAGCTTTTACATATCCCCTCTTTTCGAGAGCAATGACAAATCCTCCATCACCAATCACAATTTCTCCAGCATCTAGACGTTCAAGAATACCCTAGAAGAAGAAGAACTACATAGTGTTCATATAATATTTTAGAACATTCAGCTAAAACGTCTGCAAGCAACTTATATCTGTAAACATATACATAAATACACTATATCATGGGGAGGAGAAAAATCATAAAAGACATTAACATTTCATACAACATATAAAGTTAAGCCGCTGGTCTTCCTGGGGTGCAAGCCTGGGCAGTGTGTATGGAGGTCCTGGGATGCCTAGACAAGACCCCACTTGTTGGTGTGGTCCAAAGGAAAGCAGAGCAATATGTCTGATTCCAGCAGGGCAGCAGGAGTTGCCAGAAGGAGGCGTACAAGGCACCATCCACTCCTCTTAAGTCTCCATAATGGATTTGTGTAGAGTTTACTCCTTAGCCTTATCTTCTCCACAAGATATCACACAAGGCAGCGGAGATTTAGGATCAGAGTTTTCATTCTCTGAAAGTAGATGGGCATCAATAGGAGTATAGCATCTAGATCAAGGGAAGTAATAGTGCCACTGTATTCTGCTCTGGTCAGACCTCACCTGGAGTACTGTGTCCAGTTCTGGGCACCACAGTTCAAGAAGGAAACTGACAAACTGGAACGTGTCCAGAGGAGGGCAACCAAAATGGTCAAAGGCCTGGAAACGATGCCTTATGAGGAACGGCTAAGGGAGCTGGGCATGTTTAGCCTGGAGAAGAGGAGGTTAAGGGGTGATATGATAGCCATGTTCAAATATATAAAAGGATGTCACATAGAGGAGGGAGAAAGGTTGTTTTCTGCTGCTCCAGAGAAGCGGACACGGAGCAATGGTTCCAAACTACAAAAAAGAAGATTCCACCTAAACATTAGGAAGAACTTCCTGACAGTAAGAGCTGTTCGACAGTGGAATTTGCTGCCAAGGAGTGTGGTGGAGTCTCCTTCTTTGGAGGTCTTTAAGCAGAGGCTTGACAACCATATGTCAAGAGTGCTCTGATGGTGTTTCCTGCTTGGCAGGGGGTTGGACTCGATGGCCCTTGTGGTCTCTTCCAACTCTATGATTCTATGATTCTACTTTCCCAAGTTGATGAGCCCCATATGCCCCTAATTTCCCTCTACAGGATATGCAGAAGCTGCCTTCTTGACCGTTGGACCCACTATTGATCTTGTCCACTCAATCCGCCACAGTCTGTCTTTGCAAGTAAGGGAAGTCCCTAACTTGCCAAGGGTTTGAGACTCAGCGGCTACCCTCATCTGGTTTAGCTTGCCAGTTGAAGCTGTTCCTGAAGCTGTCACATACTGGCAGCTTCTAGGAGCCACAGATGAGAGCTGATATTTTCTGAAGAAACATTGTAAGATTCCACTGGTAGATTGCAATGTAGAAAGCAGCTATCACCAACCATGCCAACACATCTGTCTTAATTCTCTCTTTGTGTGCTAGTTTTATATCATTCCCACTGATAAGGGAATGCTTGCCAGGGGGACTATGCCAAGTTTATTACTCAACCCTCTGAAACTCACACAAAGTCATTTTGCGTCACTGCATTTATTCTTTAAATGCAGGACTGTTACAACAGCCACAAAATTCACCAGTTGTGTGCTGGGTTCACAGAGCACAATTTTTTAACTTGCAATGGACTAGCTACTTTGAATCTGCACGACAAAAACTACAGGAAATATGTAGATGGTCACATTCAGCTTCCAGGATGGAAATTACCCATTCATGGTTTAAGAGGACTATTGAGACCCTGATAGGTCAAAGGAACTCAATCTTCACCCTTCCTGGCACTTTATTATCACCACATCTTGGAAATCCGCTCCATTACAGCAACTTCTTATATATATTTATAAAAAATTATTTGTAAAAATATTTTATTACTTTGTCTATAGAAACATATCTGGTAGTTATTATGGGCCTAAAAGGAAAAACAATATTTGCATTCTGTAAAATACCTAGTCTGGAGGTGATTCTTACCACTGACAGCATTTATAGTATATCATACTAACACCTCTTAGGCGGCCAGGTAGACTTGAACCTATTTGTGTCGTATATTGGTTTTTATATCAAGTCTCATCCATCTAGCTCAGAATTTTCTACACTGACTGGCAGTAGTTTGCAAGATTTCAAGGATGAGTCTTTCTTAGTCCCACTTGGATATCCTGGGGATAGAAGCTCCTATACTAAACTATTCCCTTCCCTAAGACAAGGTGTCATTTTGGGTTATTACTCCCTTATGTGCTTGATGGCAGATCCTGTTCAAAGTATTATTTTCCCTTGAGTATGTAATGCTATTTATTAAGTTTGCTGACAATTGCCTGGGCTGCCATCTGAACGGCTCTTTTTGTGATCCCTCAGTCATAGTTAACTGAGGCACTAGTGACAGCTGCCCTGTGTTTCTTTTCATAGCTGCAGTGACAGTTGCTGTTGAATCTCAGACTGACCTCTCCCTAAATGTCTGTGCCCCCTTTTTTATTAACAGCTTCACGATTTACCAGACCTGCTTCATAAAACTCAGCTTCTGAAGTGAAGACAGTGTGAATTGAGTGAATTGAGTGCACATGTTACACACTACACTTGCCCATATATTCTAGGAACATATAATCTGGACGCTAACATTTTTAAAACAAATCTGATAGGCACTGCATTTCCCTATCACCAAAAAGTTCACCCTTCCATTAGGAAACAGCAGTTCTGGAATGGGGCACATTGCCTTTCTTGCTTAAGTAAAAGTTTTACAGAAGTTTCCACCAAATGCTTTGCCAGGTGTTGGTCACACACATATGCAAATACCGTATTTATAAACTCTTGCAAAAGAATAGTTCTTTGCTACAGCAACATGACAGTGTCTCTCATTCTTAGCTCTATGTGAGGCTTTTTGGGCAGCATGATTCACAACACAGTCTTTCTAAATTTAAACAGTATCACAATATAATCTCCTGTCCAAGCATTGTTTACACTTCTCTTCATTTTCCATGCTTTGTATGCAAGAGGTGCCCGCATTTCCCACTGTAGTCAAATATTTTTGTTCTTCTATCCATAACATTGCCCAGATTTACCTTTCTTTCTCCATTAACACTGCCAAAATCATGGCCAAGGAGATGTTTATTGGTTGACTGGTGCTACTTTTTTATCTCTGTTTTTCTGAACACTATCTATTATCATATCCTAGATTATCCATCTTCATAAAAGCTGTATTGATAAGATCAAATAATCTTTTTCTTCAGATTTCCCCCCACATGTGACTTTCCTTCAAACATAAATTTTATATAACCTGTAGTTTTTGTCGTGCAGATTCAAAGTAGCTAGTCCAGTGCAAGTTAAAACACACATACATACTCCATTCTCCAACAGGCATATTATTCATAGGTCTAATGTTTAAGAGTACTTTTACCTCTCCTATTAGGTTTTAGTCATATACATGACCAAGCAACAGTAACACAAATATTTAGATAAATTCATTTGAAATCACAGGGATAACATTTATGAAAGCGATTAACAATGAGTCTTCTAGTGAAGCTTTCTAATGACAATGAAGATTCATATCTTATTATTCGAAAAGTGAACTCCTATTCACATGGAGGAAGCCTAAAAGGCCATTCACTGTTAATAACTCATTCTCGAATTGCCCCCTGTGGGGCGTGTGCCCCACGTTGGGAACCACGGGTGTAGACCGAGGTGTCTATTTCTATACCTCAACTCGTGGAGCGGACTTTCACCTTTGACCCTCTTGAAGCCCCCAGGGTCTGCCTATTAGCAAAGCCCCAAACGACCCCTCTCTCTCGCTCACAACTTTTCTATTAAAACACCGTTGTTCTTTTTCTCGATGACGCCTTGCAGGAGATAATCGACCACCTCTTGCCCGAACCCTTCGAAGACAGAGAAAGGTCTCTAAGCTTGGCGGCTCTATTACACCTCGGGGCTTCTCTTCACAACAAAACCAAGAAAGCAAGAGCCCAAGCAGCCGGCAGCTTTACCTTCTTGTTTTTCGGGGTCCCTCCAATAGGTGCCATGATCCGCCGCCCTGTCGATCCTTGTCGGGAACTGCACTTTCCCTGCTCTGCCGCCGAGACAAACAAACGCAGCGCGCCCCAGCGAAGAGGCACAGAGAGCGCAACAAACCGCTCACGCGTTTTATATCCTTGGGAAGGGGCGGCCGGCGGTGGGTGGATCCTGAGCTGGAAGTCGATTGGGGGAAGAGGCGTCTCGATATAGCTGCGTTCGCCCGGGCAAGACCCTGCTCGGACTTGCTCGTTTCTGCGAAGGGCGAAAAGTAACGGTGCCTCGAGAACTCAAGCACCGGATAACGTCTCTCTTACTCTCGAAGAAGCAGCAGTGTAGAATCACGGCTACTTAAACGCTCCATACATTTAAAGCGCCACTTCGAGCATTTGGCAACTCATAGCTACCTATAAATAATTATTAGGGTGTTAAGCGCTAACGGCGCAGCATTTTGCCTCGCATGCAGCAGGTCCAAAGTTGGGGAAAACTCGTGACTGAAACCCTGGGCAGCCGCTGTCAGTCAGTGTGGACAATACTGAGCAAGATAGACCGATGGTGCCGCTCAGCATATGGCAGCTTCCTACGGGGTGGGGGGAAGCAATGCTTCAAATTCCCAAGTAATTCCCCTCGCCTCCCTCAAGCGCCTAGTTCATGGATGCCACAAATGCATCATATTTTTAGTGTGCTATTAGAAGCTGGCTTCCAACGGCCATTTTCAGGATTTCGTGTATACTTCCCAAGGTTTTGAGATTCCTCATTGCAGGAAGCAAGTCATTTTTCCTAAACCCCACTCAAATATTTATCTTTACCGGGTATAAAAACATGGACCGCTTACAATGGGTGGGAGGGGGCGCAGGAGGAAAAGCACTTTTTAAAATACGAAAGAGTTGGTCTTAGGTTTGGGTGCGCCTCCACCGCGTTTCGGCTCCCCTCACGGCGCCAATGTCGTTTTCTTCCTTAACTTCCCTTAAGCCTCAGTTCTTGTCTCCTCGCCCTGACACCCGCATCCCTAGCTCCCAAGAAGCCATTTCGGCGGGGGGAACCCATCCAGCAATGGCTCCCTTTCCCCCACCCCTCAAAGGGAGAAAGGTTTAAAGATAACAACAACACCCCCATAAGCTGCTCTTTCGCCTTCGAGGGGCGGTCCTGGTTCCCTCCGCCGTGGGGATTGGCCGCAGAGTGAGCTCTGCCAACTGGAAAACGACGGCTCAGCCTGTCTGTCTTGTGGGGAGCAGCGGGAGCGGGGTGCACATTGGGAAGGAAAGAACCTCGGCTGGCCGAGCCACCATCTCCTGAGACAGACAGAGAGAGAAGAAGCCATGCTCCGGGGAGCTCTGCGGTCGCTCCCGCCAAAGCTGTGGGGCAGGGAGCCCGCCTTCTCGCTCCCTGCTCGGCCTTTTGCCTGCAGCCCGACCACTGAAAGGTGGTGAGTCCAGCTTCAGGCTCTTGCCTTCACTTCTTGTCTAGCGTCGCTGGCCGCGTTATTCTCGAGTCTGGCCTCAAATAAAGGCTGGTTCTGTGTGCATAGGCAGCCAAGCTGCTCTGTGGTGTTGGTGTCCCAGACCCGAGATTGGGAAGTTTTGGGGTGCTCCTGACTTAAAAAGGGGTGTTTTTCCTATTTCGTGAAATTGGTCTGAGGCAGAGAGACTTTGGGTTGCGTTTTACATGCGTAAAATTATTAAAACATAGCAGGGTGAGGATGCACTGAATTACACCTGAACAAATTTAATGTAGATCCTGTGAGAAGTCAAATTAAGATTTAGTTACATTTTTTTATTGTATTGTTCCTTCACAGAGTTCAGGGTAGCATACATTGTTCTTTCATCTTCACAACAGTGGAGAGAAACTCGCCCCTTTTTCACCTGGGAAGCTTTGTGGTTGAATAAGGATTGGAACCCAGGTCTTAATGTTCTAAATCGTTTCTAAAAGACCGCTTGCCTTTGATCCATTCTTGGCATACTTAGAACTCGACAAAATTGCCTTTTTCTCCTCTAACAGTGTCTATGGAGGCGTTTTGGGGGTGCATTTGTGTGCATCCTGTTGTAGCCCATATTCTGTAACTCCTATGCAGGTGTGAAATGCCTTAGCTAAAAAGGTAAATACTTTCTCCAAAATCCTTGCATGTTGGTGACACTGAGATGTCCCTCCCTCTCCACATCCCACAACTATAACCTTTGTGTTTAGAGATCAACCAAAATTGAGAGAGGCCCATTCTGTGTCCATTCCCACATGGTGTATCATTAATACACACTGAAAGGTAAACGCAATTGAAGACTTTTGAACATTAAATTGGTGTACCTCAGCTCAATATGGAAGCTGCCTTTAGGGTGAATGGTTGTGAGTAGTGAACAGTGGTGGCTGCTGCTCACTTGAGCTGGTAGGGCAGTGGGCAGGGCAGCTAACAGCAACTGGAGCTAGGGTTAAGCAGAGCCAGAGGTCACAAGAGGCAAGCTCACTTAATCCAGAAACACACACTGGGCACTTTTAGACTGTCACCATTGTATAACCTCCCTGCCAAAAGAATAAGAATGAATGCTCAATAAATAGCTCCATAAACATGTACAAACAGACAGGGCCAGCCCAATACATTTTGGAACCTGAGGTGAACCACCAAATGGTGCCCTCCTCCCCACCAAGAAAAATGGGGTGATTGAAGACCTACATCAGGAACAAAGGAGGAATAAAGATCTATATCAGGATCTGCTGCCCCTGTGGATCCTGCCGCCTGAGGCAGTCATCTCACCTGTCCTCATGGGTGAGTTGGCCCTGCAAACAAAGCAGGATGAAAGCTCAGTAAGTAGGTTATATGGAAGCAAACACAGAGTTGACACATACACAAGTGAGTGTGTGGCAGGGGAAGAAAGCAAGGCTGGGGACTCGGAGGACAAATGGAGATGTTGAAGGCAGGCAGGGGGGTTCTGCATGGCACTGCAAGAAAGCGAGTCTTTCCCTCCAGCACGGAAACCAAAAATCTTGTTGTGCCTCCTTGCCTCTGCTTTAAACAAAAGTGGCATAACCTGCCTGCTCTTTCTGCTGCTTCTTACCCAGTGTCTGGAATGGTATGTTAACTAAGCTCCTTTCAGATTTGCAGCAATGGCAGCAGCAGTGTGATTAGCTGAAAGCATTCTGAGTGAATCCTCGTTTCGCAACCTGGATAAATGGGAGGGGAATATTTTGAAGCGCTCTCAGCGGATTGGTAGTGGGTATCATTCTGAAAGGAACAGTGTTATGAATAGAATCATTGAATTGTAGAGTTGGAAGGGACCATGAGGCTCATCTAGTCCAGACCCACAATCCTGAGATTAAGAGTCTCATGCTCTACCAGCTGTGCTATGATTTTGCACAAAGTGCAGCAATTAAGTCTCATAATTGACTAGCTGTTTTCATTCTCTAGGAAAGAAGGGCATTTGATTTTCATTCTCTAGGAAAGAGGGGGATTTGATAATTTATTTTTTATATAATTTATTTTTTAAAACTGAGGCTTCTTTCAACTCTGTCATTTTATGGATAACAATATACTTCTTGAACTATTTATGTAAAATACATAAGAAATACAGTACAATGGTACCTCGGGTTACATACGCTTCAGGTTACAGACTCCGCTAACCCAGAAATAGTGCTTCAGGTTAAGAACTTTGCTTCAGGATGAGAACAGAAATCGTGGTCTGACAGTGCGGCGGCAGCAGGAGGCCCCATTAGCGAAAGTGGTGCTTCAGGTTAAGAACAGTTTCAGGTTAAGTACGGACCTCCGGAACGAATTAAGTACTTAACCCGAGGTACCACTGTATATAAAAAAGGCAAAGAAGCAAGATTCCTGTTTCTATGTTTTATTCTAGGGAAGAAAAACCTTCTATAGAAGCAAGATGGAAAGATGCAGCAGAAACAGTAATTATTGGAGGTGGTTGTGTTGGTGTGAGTCTTGCTTACCACCTGGCCAAGGCTGGCATGAAAGACGTACTTCTGTTGGAAAAGTCTGAACTCACTGCTGGATCTACATGGCATGCAGTAAGGGAAAGTTCTGACATACTAAATATGAAACAAGCCATCTGATTCTAGTTGCTTAGATAATAACAGTTTCATAAATTATATAATTATTGTCATTCTAAATATAGCCTTTCGCAACTCATTAAATTGTCTCTCATAAACACAGTGGAAATTTGCATAGAGCTGATTAATTACTGATGCTTATACTATGGGAGTGTGACAGAATAGCTCATCCATTGCATGTTTGGCAATTGAAGATGGGCCTTGCAAATGCTACCATTATAGCATGTAACCTAAGCAAGCGGAAGCAGGTTTTTTAAAAAACCAAACTATCATGTTTAGTTACAGCTCCTTGTCAAGAGGTACACCTCTGTGTCTTCTGAAGCAGCAAAATCCTTCTTGTACCACCTGCATTTTTCAGGAAGATTGCTCCCCACCCATACAACTGAAGCCAATAGAAGCCTTTTTGCAACACTGGGGGTTTTTTTGCAGGGGAGGCACAGCACACAAGGAGGAGAGTCGTAGACCTTTATTCATCGTCTGCAACTTCCCTGCAAAAAGATGCCCCATGCCACAATTATGCATGAAAAAGGCAATTATTGCCTCCAATAGAGGGCTTTTAAAAAGATTAGTTATGGAGGGGCGGGGAGGCTGAGCGACGAGAGATCTGCAGGGTGGATGAAGGGGCCCCAGGGGGTGTATCTGACCCATGGATAGGGATGTTCGAGAATTCCTAAGAAAACAGAAACAGGAGTGGCAATTGGCAGTGTTTGCTTATTTTCCCATGTCTGGAACAGAAATCAATCCAGCAAATGTGTTTAGCATTCAGTGTTGCTGTTGTTGCTTTCAGCCTGCAAGCAATACGTAATTGATTAACTTCCCCTCACATTTTCATTGTGTTTCCTTTGCATTGAAATGAATGGGGTGGAATAATGTAACGACAACATAATTTATATAATTAATTACACGTTAGGTAATTTCACTACAGTTGACAGCAGGACGAATAGCATAGTTTTTGGCAGATGATGACTACAATGGAGTGGAAGCAGCACTGCCTGCCTACAAATACAGGAATGGAAAGCAACGCCTTCTTACATCACTACGTATAGACCAGTAATTCCACATCTCTGAAAGTGACAGGACTCCAATGTTTGACCTGAGTTAATGTCGTATCTTAATTCTGCCTCTGCCTTGTTAAGATTGCATTGAATGGTGAAAAACTCTTACACTGATTTAATGGAGAGAGGAAGACCATTTGGCAAGGTTCCCTGCATATACTGACCATAGCATTCACAGAAAAACAATCTATTTATATTTCTGTAGTTATGCAAGGCATTCTGCTCCATGTGGGAATTACAGATTAGTAGCTGGATCCATATTACGCAAACTGTGCAGTGACCTAGCTAGTTACCAAGAAGAAGTTGTTTTCAGTAGCTTGCAGCCTCAGGGTAATCCTAGATATCATATCGTGTGTCAGTGGTGGTGGCTGTAGTAAAGCCAAATTAGACATTACTAACATGTACCGTATCTGCTGAAGTGGTATACATTTCTAGTCACCTTGCATATTCATATACTATTGTAAATTATCAGAGTAGCACTTGATAGGCTTTATGAAATATAGTGACTCTTTCTCAAATTTTGTGTGCATAGTTCTGCACAGTGTGTCCTCCCAAGACTCAACTTCAGTGTGTATTTTGGTTCCATAAGTTCCTTGAGCATTTGATACTGTTCTCAGCATTTGATTCTCAAGCTGTGTTGATGTGCTTGCCATTGATGTTTTAGGCTGAAATCGGATACATACTTAGCTGAGAGTAAGTCTCATTGAACTCAGTGAATTCACTCAGTGTTAACCACTTAAGTGATTATGATTAGATGAGCTTCCTCTGGCTTGCTTCATAATTAAAGCTGTTTCAGACTTTGAGAAAACTCAAGTTTTTCCAAGAATTTTCTGAGAATGCTCAGAAAGATGCTGGGGCCAGTGGAGCTCTCCATTAGCTCTCTTTTATTGCTAATTCTCCATCCCAAACTTAGGCATCAAAGTGGTGAGGGAATTGGTCTAGGCTGGCAAAGCCTATTGCAGATGTTTTGAAACTGAGGATATTGTTCATAGAAGTACAGGCAGCACTAACTAGTATGATACAGACAGCACTGGAGCAGAATTGTAGTAAGGACTTGCCCTTGCATTTCTGTAAGTTGAGATGACTGTGCTGGTTATGAACAATGTTGTGCTAGAATGAACATATTTCTATGCCATTCGTTTCCAGCCAAAGGATAGGATCAGGTTTTTAGACAAAGAATAAATTGAACTCCCAGAATTATGCATCTTAGATTTGCAGAATACAACATACAGGGATTATTTCATTTTTCCGTGAAGCATGCAAAGTGTAGCCTATATAAGAATACTGTTTTTAGTCTTCCTATGCTTGTGCTTATGCAGCTGATGCACAAGAGAGAAGTATAGCTCTAAGGTATGAACAAGTAAAACAAATCTGATGGAAAGAAAAACCTTAAGAGGGAAAATCCTTACCTCCGCCTCGCCCCCCAACCCAGCTCCATAATAATTCAGTGGCATGGAATATTGAGGGACTAAGAGGGGGGAAACTGGGTGTAAGGAGTATAGAGTAAAATGACTAGAACTGAGAACAGAGAAGCATAGATACGTAGAAGGAACTGTCTCAGTGTTCAAATAGGTCACTTCTTGGTTCTCAAAGAGAAGCTCTTTTTCATTTTTCCCAGGGGTGGAAGAGAGAGTTGCTCATAGATGTTAATGGAGAAATTAAATAATTTAATGTAGCAGGGATTGGGCACAAATGTGTGTGTCTCCACCCTCACCTCCATAAAACCCCAAATGTGGCAGTGGTGGAACAAAATTGTCTCAACGGAATGAGGAGCTCAAAAAAGCTCAGTGGGGGACCCAACATGCTTAGTGGGGAAGGGGGAGGAAAACAGGTAAGTGGGGATGGAGTGGGGTGGAGCGGCTGGAACCATGAACAGAAGCATTCCACGCTGCAATGTTTTGTTGAAGACACCCCCATTTGTATCCTTTTTTTTTGTTCTTTTTTAAAAGGCAGGTTTGACAACGTATTTCCACCCTGGAATAAATCTGAAGCAGATCCATCACTACAGCATCAAGCTTTATGAACAATTAGAAGATGAGACTGGACAGGTGTGTATCTTTAAATATATTTATTACAGATCCAGAATCTTGTGAAATACAGCATTCTGCACAAAGCAAGAACATTTTGCATGCTTGGGGTTGTTTAGCAACTTTAGAAACTCCCTAATGATTGCTCCCAGTGGCTTCATGTAGATTTTAAATAGCACTGAAGACAACATAGTGCCCTGTGGCACACTATAGTTCAAAAGCCAAGGGGCTGAGGTCTAGATAATTGTCCAGGAATTATTGCAGCTGCATCAACCACAACCCTCTCAATACCTCCCCCCAAAGGGGGTATTTGTGACCAGGTGGTAGTTGTTAAATATTGTTGAGTCTAGGGTGGGTTTTTACAGGGGTGGCTGCACTATTCCTTCCTTCTTTCCACCTCCTCCTCATACAGAGACCCATTCACCACATCCTGAACTCACCCAGTCATATCCACCACCTTGCTAGCTTTAATCATCCAAGAAGGGCAAGGGTCCAAATGATATGTCATTGGGAGCATACATGCAGAGGTGTACCCAGGCTCCCTTGCACCCTTGGTCAAGAAGCTGGCCTGGCTATTCCAACAATTTTAATCTTTGCTAGACCCAGGAATTAGAAGTGACTCAGGGATACAGGCTAACGTCTCCCCACCACACAAATTCACAATACTGTGATAATGGCAATTTGTCAGTGCCCTCTTATTCAACTTCATGAAGGTGGAGCAGCAAATAATTTCCCTTGTTTTGTTTTAATGATTGGTTTTATTTGTTTGCTACTTTGGAAAATACTAATGAGCGTTTAAAAAAATATGTTTGAACATTAAAGTATGACTTGTATTAGAATAATAGAATTGTAGTGTTGGAAGGCACCCTGAGAGTCATCTTGTCCAAACTCCTGCAATGCAGAAATCTCAACTAAATCATACATGTCAGATAGCCATCCAGCCTCTTATTAAAAACTTCTGTTTGTCTACCACTATCAAACAGTTCTTACTGTAAGAAAGTTCTTTCTGATGTTCAGAATCTCCTTTTTGTAACTTGAAGCCACTGGTTTGCGTCCTACCTTCCGGAGCAGGAGGAAACAAGCTTGCTCCATCTTCTATGTAACAGCACTATAGATACTTGAAGATGACTGTCATATCTCCTCTCATTCTCACTAAACATACCCCAATCCCTCAACTTATTCTCATAAGGCTATGTTTCCTCCTCTTTACATGTTCCAGTTTATTATTGTTTATTATTTTGTTATTTATTTCATTTCTATACTGCTTTATATTTTCAAGAAAAATCTCAAAGCAGTTTACAGCATATTAAAACATCAATAAAACAATCTGAAGAAAGTCAAATATAGAGTATACAGTCAAAGCAACATAATTAGCAAAAAACTAAAATATTATCTTAAAGATTTCAAAATAAAACATTACAAAGGAGGTCAACTACAGAATACATATTTAACACAAACAAAGTTAACAAAAAACTAAAACATTAAAAAACCCCATTGCTAAGTAAAGTCAAATATAAAATGCCCATTTAAAACAGCATAATGAACAAGAGAATAAAATATCATAAGCATGACACAGCTGTTTAGCAGGCACAAAAAGATGGGGCAAAAGAATCTAGTTGTTAGGGTTTGTTGTCAGGCATATCCTTCTTAAATTGTGGTGCCCAGAATTAAACAAAATTGAAAAGAAAATTAAAGTGGTTAATCTGTTGGTACATTTCAAATAACTCTAAAGTTAATTATAGCAACTCATTATTTATTCTGTAGCCTCTTCTGAAGATACACTATGCCATGGTTATCATTTAGGACTTTATTGGACTGCTTGTAAGTATTCTATATTGGGAACCTGATAGTCTTTTTTCTGTTCCTGTTAGGCTGTTGGGTTTCATCAGCCAGGAAGTATTAGAATTGCTTCAACTCCAACGAGGGTGGATGAGTTTAAATACCAGATGTCTCGGGCTGGTTGGCACCCAGCAGAGCAGTATCTTATCAAGCCAGAGAGAGTACAAGAATTATTCCCTTTAATAAACATGGAAAAGGTAAACAAATTCAATTATTTTATTTCCAAATGATGTGAAATTTATTTTACATGCAAAAAATATGACTGTGATTCAATATCCCTCTTCAAAATTTGAAGATTATTTTATAGTACACAATTCTTATTAAATCTTCCTAACATGAAACCATTTGAAAGAGTTGCCTCAGGCAGCAGATTTTACAGAGGGTGCCATTTTTATGTATCCAATATCCAGCCTAGTGTGTCATTTACAGAATGAGCTTCAGCCTGGGTGAGAGGTCATTCTGACAGGAGCTACAGGTGCAGAAATGTTACTGGCATTCTGCAGACTGTGCTGGGTACAGAAGCAAGACTCGACTATTAGGATTTATTGCAGAAGGCTCAGCAGCTGACAGTATTGTAATGTTCAATGGATATTTGTGATCTGTTCAAAACCAACTTTATCAGTGTTGCAAAAATGAAACAGAGCAACTTGGACATGGTAGAAGAATCCTTCTGTGTAAATGTGTAATGTGTAAATATATTGGTCTCTTGGTTTTACAAATCCTTGGTAATTCCTAAGGTTTTGATCAGAAACAGCCACCAGATATTCAGATGAGGGAACAAAAGACACTTTGAGTAGTTATGTTGATCGTCATGACAGTAACAATGTATTGTAGGGGCCAGTGCTTTTTTTCTAAAAAAAATATGTTTAGGGGTACTCTCATTTTCCTACTCATATTGAAATACTGCCCCTGGATGAGGCCAAACTTAGATTCACAAAATGTTTAGGGGTATGTGTACCCTGTCTCCCCCCCCCCGAAAAAAGCACTGGTAGGGGCCTATGGGATTTGTAATTGAGTGACATCTGGAAGGCCAAAGCTTCCGCACACCTAAATTGGTTGTAATTCTGTTCTCCTGAACTGAGTAGCAAAACACCCATTGGCTGCATTTCCATGTCATGGAAAGCCACCTACACTGTGGCTTACCATACATGAGCTGAACCTGTTTCACTCTTTGCATTCACACTGTTGAGAAACAAACAGTGAACTCTGGCATTGCGCTTTATCTGGACTAGGTATCGGGGTTTGTTTCTCTCCAAGCAAATACAAGGTTTGTTATTGGCTTGCCAATTGTGGTTTCTTTGAATGAAACAAATCATAATCCCTGATTTGGAAGTAATACTAAGTAAAGGTTCATGATTTTTACAATGTGTAGGAGTGAAGCAAGTATGATCAGTTCATGTAAAAAAGACACTATGGTATTTTTTTCTACTGTTATGTGTGGATACAGCCATTGATTTTTATGAAGTATATTTGATTAACATTGAGGTAAGTGAATTTCCATGCTATATTTGTTCTTTTTGGTTTTTTTTTTTTTTGCTGATCTTACATCCAGATTCTGAATTTCTCTTTCCTAGAAATTACACACAAGTGTCTAGTTCCTTGTTCAAAGAAGTCCTAATATGTAGATATCCTCCATTTCTAACATGTTGGTTAAGAAAACATAACAATACTAACACAGTTTCATTTTGTTTGACCCACTTAGGTTTTAGCTGGTTTGTACAACCCTGGAGATGGTCATATTGACCCTTACTCACTCACCATGGCTTTGGCTGCAGGGGCCAGGAAATATGGGGCTCAGATAAATTATCCAGTCCAAGTAACTGACCTAAAATCAAGAGCAGATGGAACATGGGAAGTTGAAACTCCACAAGGAATAATTCATGCAAACAGAGTTGTGAATACAGCTGGTAAGAAATGAAATATATTTGCATGTCTTTGGAAAATTTAATACCCTAACTAGGCCAGATGAAGTAGCTCACACTAAACACAGATTGAGCACAAATGCTCTAATGAATGCCATGCAGAACACAAGTGATATATGCTTTGCATTAGCTATTTGATGACCTCCTGGAAGATAATTTGGCATGAAGCAGTGATCCCCCCCCCAAAAAAATAATTTTAATAGTTCCTAGAATAGCATGCTTCATTGCTTAATGATAGGATAATGCACATTCCATGTTATTAGCATTCTGGTTTTAAAAAATGCCGTTATGTAAGTCTGTGGATCTTCCTTCCATGTATATTAGTTTAGGACCAGGATGTGATAACAGGGCTCCTGCCTGTAGATTGGCCTTTGACTTTGAAAACTGAGGAAATAGGCCACACTTTTAGGCAATTCTAGTCCAAAATGTCTCCATGAATTGTGGAAACACTTGCTTGGCATTATACTATGTTTACACATTAGAAACACATAGAAGATTAAAATGGGCTGTGTGTCCGTGTTTCCTGGAAATAGCTTTTGCCTTTTTATTAAGATACTGTGACATACCACCCCAATCTCCACAGCAGTGCAAGATTCTAGGGGTGCAGGCGTTTGTTTTCTTTGGAAAAGAGACATAGTGGAGATCGTGGTGTCTTTATGATATATACCGTATTTTTCGCTCTATAACACGCACCCGACCATAACACGCACATAGTTTTTAGAGGAGGAAAACAAGAAAAAAAAATAACGAAACAGTGGATGTATGATTTTTGTGGTTCATGCTGTGGCCACAGACATGTGATCTGACGGTGAGTTTGGGGTAGCCCAATGCAAAAATCCTAAGGATCCATGTGGATCCGTGCTTTGTAACCACGTTTTAGGTGGGGAGGGAAGGAAAAGCACTCAAGGGACAAGGAGCACGCGAGGGGTGTGTGGAGAAGGATGCTGCTAATAATGCAGAAGAGGGGTATAAGCAGAGAAGGCTCCTCTCCTCTCCCGCTTTGCTCCTTTAAAGCAAGCAGGCTCCCTGTCCGTCTCTCCTCCCCACTCAGCGGCTCTTCTCCTGCTTTGCTGTTTCAAAGCGAGCCACAGAGGAGGGAAGAGGAACCATGGATCCTCTGCTCACGACTGCAGCAGATCCCGCCGCCATCCGTAGGCATTCGCTCCATAACACGCACAGACATTTCCCCTTACTTTCTAGGAGGAAAAAAGTGAGTGTTATGGTGCAAAAAATACGGTAGTTTATTTACACATATATACAACTTGAGCCTAGGATGGAGGGGTAGACACAGCATTACACTCCAAGAGGGTCTTGCTTCTCTCATAGGCACAGTCTTGGGTTCAAATGGGCATCAGATATCTTGTCTGTTGCTCTACAGCTTACCCTTCTCTCCCTGTCGCGTAACTCTTAACTTTGCACTGGGCAGCTGCCTAGATTGATTCAGCTTACTGACTGAAAAACCATTTCCCCCAGAGCACACCAGGGCAAACTGCAATCCTGAAATTCTACTACTGGCCTTTGTCCTTCTACCTAATTCTGAGCTCAGGGAGAGGTTCTACTTTTTCCAGCTGGCACAGAATCTCTACTTTATTAATCACCCATCTCCCTGCCCCATTTGTTTGCTTAAAGAGTTGGCCATTATCAGGCTGACCTGGACATGGAAAGCTGAGCCAGCACTTACTAAATCCAGACACCCACAAATTCTAGCACCTCAAACCAATAGCGCCTAAATGTAATGCAGTTGCTGTCATTTAGAAAATGACTTATTTTTATGTGAGTAAAGGAGTATTTTATTTGGTATTTATAATAACGGAACAATAACCTTATGCACAGAATGCCAGAAGTGGTTTTTTTTAGGTCTTCCATTCATTCACACTTCTACATATTTGTGGAAACCTCCTCTTCCCTTTCCCCTCCACATTACTGCTGGATGAATCAGGGGTGAGTCAGGACATCAGCAAGGTCAGGGCTGCACAGGTACCCCAGCCAATCCAACCCCACAGAGCTCCAACCTTGCTGCTGCTCTGCCTCACCCCTACCTGGTAAACAGCAATGAGGCCAGTGGCTCCAGTCTACTGTTCTGGTCATTCCTGATGTTAGTTTTCCAGTAATTGGAAATTGCTTATATTTGGTGCTTTTGAAAACAAAAGTTTAAATTCCTATTTATGTATTAACCATTTGGCTCTAATGTATTAATGTTTATAATTATAGCATAAATACCACAAGTAAAAAGGTCTGCAGGGCTCTGATGAGTACACTGGAACATGGGAAGCTGCCTTATACTGAATCACATCAGTGATCCTGCTAGCTCAGTATCGTCTGTGTTGAGTAATTGGCTGCAACATTACAGCAGATGGTCACAGGCAGAGACTGTCCAGGGTTTCAAACAGGGTTTATTTCCCTGCCTCCCTGGGGATGCCAGAAATTAGACCTCAAATCTTTTCCAAGCAAACCATTTATCCTACCACTTTTCACAGTTCCATATCATCAGTACCACCCCATTTATTCAGTGCTGAGGAATAACCTACAACAGTAAAATGAATGGCACAGGAACCCATTCTTGCAGGCACTGCATGTGACTTGGACCTTTGACATGCATGCCACAGTTTCCGCACTGCTATTTCATATATCTTCTTACATACTCAGTAATTAGCAATGTTTTACTCTTGAGATGTGAAGTTGTGACATCTCTTCAGGCGCTTTCATTTCTTTTTAACTTATTAAACCAAAGGCATACTTGTCAAGTTACAATGTTCAACCAAAGGGAACATTTAGAGCTGGCATTGATTAATGTCCTGGGTCAGGGTAGGTAAACAGCTATGATGTTCCTAATACTCTAGCAGCCAATCTTCTTCCTTCCTTCCATACCCTCCTCTCCAAAAGAAAATAATAATTTACTGTGAGCTTTCATTCCTGTTATATTGCTAAGTTTATATTGCCAACTCAAAACATAGCTGGGTTCATTAGACAGCTGCTTACCTTTCAACCCCTTTCTCATCCAGTTGCTCAATTCAGACGGTACATTTCACATTTTCCAAAGCATGGTCTGGATATTTCACTGAATTATTCTATCGCGTTCTGTCTTGTTGCCTCATTTGCTCACCCCTTCACTGCCTTTTTTACATACCCTCCTCCATTCCCTAGCTTTTATGCTGTTATTTGCAATGATGTTTGACTCAGTAACCCATGGTTAGTGCTCATCTCCAAACAGTTTGCAAACCCACTTTGGAATATGGTTTAAATTTATGGTTTGGGGGCAATTTGTACAGCATGACAAACTATTAGTAGAGAACATTAAGAAAGACCAGCAGCCCATATCAGAGAAGGAGAGATAAGGGTACAAGCCTTTCTTATACTCCCAGCCTCCAAATCACTATTTGGAAATTAGTCCATATAATGTCTGCTGTTTTTATATTTGGGCTTATTTTCAGTTAAACGAGAAATATATATCCCAAATCTCTTGCACAAATCCTGCCTAGATCCCACAGCCACTTCTTATTGCCAACTCTCGCCTGTGGTATTGGTGCATGGATAGGAACAACCTCAGTGTTTTGTGAGTGTTCTAGGGATTGTGGCTCATTAACTACCTGATAACTTATTTCTTGTTTGACCTACGCAGAGTCCTTATTTAATGTTAAGTTATAAAGTGGGACAGAGGGTTGTAGCCAACAGGCTTTTGCCTCATTACCAGCTTCCCCTCCATTCCTCCTCCATGTTTCACTTTGTCTTTTTGCTCAGCACATACTTCATAGAATCATAGAGTTGGAAGAGACCACAAGGGCCATGGAGTCCAACCCCCTGCCAAGCAGGAAACACCATCAGAGCACTCCTGACATATGGTTGTCAAGCCTCTGCTTAAAGACCTCCAAAGAAGGAAACTCTTAATCTTAGGGTTGTGGGTTCAAGCCCTACATTGGGCAAAAGATTCCTGCATTGCAGGAGGTTGGTCTAGATGGCCCTCATGGTCCCTTCCAACTCTACAATTCTATGTGTCTATGATTCATGGCCAAGACTAAATTGGCTGTTATCAGCAGCAGACATTTATTCTGCTATTTTAATCACAGCAGAAATCTGAGGCAAATATCAGCCACAAACAACTATATTCATGATTAAGCTTGAGAAATAGGAGCATTAATAGAAATGGGTGGAGTTGAATGCACAAAGCTGAACTTAAATTTTTTTAGAGACAGCCCCCTAAGAGGTAGCCTGTGATGTTATCTTATTCTCAGCACTGTCCAATACTGTCTATAGAAACTCTGTGTGCTATTAGTGGCTAGCTGGAACAGTGGTAGTTTAACTAGAAAAAAAGGTTAGTGGAATAAAGTAGAAGTGAAAACTACCAAAGCCGTGGTGCCCATAGATGATGCCTTGTTTGCCTCCTCCAACACAGAAATAAATTTTCTCTCTACAGGCAACCTCTGCCATCCTGAAGCAACATTCTCACCAAATGTAGGCATTCTGTTTCTTTTTCCTGTTTGGAAAACATGATGATCTTTGGCATAAGGAGGAGTCCTCCAATGAGTTGTCTCTTTGTCAAAGACATCAACCCAAACAGTTCCACACTATTGAATCATCTCCTTGTTTAAGTAATATTCCTCTTGTATTATTAAAACTCCTCTTCCAAGTTTCATAAATAGTTACATACACAAAAACTTGACATCGTTCCCATATGAGGAAGTTGCACCTTGGTTGCAGGGAGAGACAGCAATGAAATTTGGTTCCCCTCCCACAAAAGCTTCCTAGCATTAAATTCAGGTTGACTGCAGAAGGGCAGGTTTTAGAAATGTGAGATATCTGGTATGAGCAGGAGAGCAATTTCTGTATTATAAGCAGCAGAGAAAATCAAGGAGGGGAGAGAAGAGAAGAGAAGGAATTACACAAGAGAGAGAGGTAATGAGGAGGAACCATAGTAGCAAAAATTCCAGAGGTCAAGGAAGATGCTAGGAATGGTTAACTGGTTTGCAGGACACAGACAGAGAGAAACTATCTTCAACCTTTCCCTATGCTGAGTTAGGGACTCCTAGGTTTAACAGCTGAGATCAGCAGTGGTTCAAAGCCTTACCTTTTGATATAAGAGGGGATTGAGAATACACTCATCAACAAGATTGTTCCTTTAGATTCCAAGTATTCTGTTCTAATACTTTCTGTCCTTTGTGTTTTCTAGGTTTCTGGGCTCGTGAAATAGGGAAAATGATTGGATTGTCCCATCCACTCATACCAGTTCATCACCAGTACATTGTTACTGCAACTATTCCTGAAGTGAAAGCCCTTAAAAAGGAATTTCCTGTGATTCGTGACCTAGAAGGTTCATATTATCTAAGACAAGAAAGGGATGGGATTTTATTTGGCCCATATGAAAGTCCAGAAAAAATGAAACTACAGGAATCCTGGGTAAAAAATGGAGTCCCGCCAGGTAATTTTGCTTGAAAAATAATCTCAGGCTTTAGCTGCAGTTATATTATTGTCATAATCCTAGAGTAGAGGCAGGGTTCTCTGGCAAATGCAGGTTCAGAGAGGAGATGGATCCTTTCCCTGGTTTGAAGCATGTGTGTTCATGGGCAGCAGACCCCCCCCCCCATAGTACACCCCCCAGGAGCCGCCTCTGCCACCAGATTCTGGTGGCTTGTCCATAGACTCCTTGGGGATCAAGAGAGCCCTGAGGAGAGTTTCCCCACAACTGGAAACCATATTCCCCAATGGCTGCAGCAGGAGGCACCTTTAACAAGTCAGGAGGCATCACTTAGTGGGTGAAATCTCTAGTCAATAACTACCTAAAGGTAAAGGAAAAGGGGACCCCTGACCATTAGGTCCAGTCGTGGCCGACTCTGGGGTTGCGGTGCTCATCACACTTTATTGGCCGAGGGATCCGGTGTACAGCTTCCGGGTGATGTGGCCAGCATGACTAAGCCGCTTCTGGCGAACCAGAGCAGTGCACGGAAACGCTGTTTACCTTCCCGCCAGAGCGGTACCTATTTATCTACTTGCACTTTGACATGCTTTCAAACTGCTAGGTTGGCAGAAGCAGGGACCGATCAATGGGAGCTCACCCCCGTTGCAGGGATTCGAACTACCGACTTTCTGTTTGGCAAGTCCTAGGCTCTGCTATAAAACTTAGTCAGTTGCTCTAGGTCCTGGATGAGACAACTGGGATATTTGGATTCAGCTATGGGAGCACTGTCCACGGGCCTGAACCCACACCTTTGAGTCTAAGCTACTTTTGCTGCTCGAAACTTCCAGCCTCCCATTGCTTGGGCCATCACGCCTCCTTGGTGGTGGGGATCCTCCTCATGGGATAATAGGCCAGTTCTGCTAATTAGTGCTATCCTTTGTGTAGATCACAGTGGTACTATTTTTGTCATTGCGCTGATGGTTGCAGCCAGATACAGTCACTGATACAGGGACAAAAATTTATACCAATGCTGTGAACAAAACTTTAGTAGCACTGGTGAAGTGTGGAAGGCCATGGCTGCAAATTGCATGGCTGCATCTGGGTCTTTTGTTGCAAATAGCATGGAGATCATGAACATAGCAAATAGCATGGAGATCATGAACATACCTGTGTTTCCCCCAGATGAAGAAAGTGGCATTTGGTGGACTGGGTGGGGGGGAGTGGAATGGATGTCTGATGAACTCCACGTAGGCATGTCTTTGCATCAGTAAAATAGATAAAAAGAATTGTGTTAAATAAATGCCAAATATTTCTTGTATTGTTTTGTGCAATGGGAGGTAGAAATTAGTTTATTTTCAGATGCAAGATACAGCTAGGTGTATTGTTATTTTTGCAAGATACAGGTGGCACTGAGGGTTAAACCACAGAGCCTAGGACTTGCCGATCAGAAGGTCAACAGTTTGAATCCCCGTGATGGGGTGAGCTCCTGTTGCTCGGTCCCTGCTCCTGCCAACCTAGCAGTCTGAAAGCACATCAAAGTGCAAGTAGATAAATAGGTACCGCTCCAGCGGGGAGGTAAACAGTGTTTCCGTGTGCTGCTCTGGTTCGCCAGAAGTGGCTTAGTCATGGTGGCCACATGACCTGGAAGCTGTACACCGGCTCTCTCGGCCAATAAAGCGAGATGAGCGCCGCAACCCCAGAGTCAGCCACAACTGGACCTAATGGTCAGGGGTCCCTTTACCTTTACTTTACAGCTACAACGTTTAGGTTTCAATGATGCAAATTATCAAGCTCACCACTTGTTAGAATTAATTGAATTTATGTTGGCAAAGACATTTGGTGCCTGGAATCTGTGAGTGACTATTATATATATGTATGTTACACATGCATATTCATAAAGACAAAGAGCCTTTCTGGCATCATTAACTTGTTCTCAGATTTCCTATATAAGCCTGCCTTTCACTTTGTGCTCTTCAAGGGGGCAGATGGGGCTTCTCAGCATACAACTCCTATCCTGCAACATTTGTGTGTATCCTGAAAAAATAAGCGTTGTTTTGATATCAGCACATTGTGTAACTAAAGAGCTTTTGGAATTGGAAAATAACAAATGCATGACTCAAAACCTTTTTTTCTAGGATTTGGGAAGGAGCTTTTTGAGTCTGATTTGGACCGAATAATGGATCATGTTGAGGCTGCTATGGAAATGGTCCCAATCCTAAAGCAAGCAGACATTATCAATGTAGTTGCAGGCCCTATAACATATTCTCCAGATATCTTGCCTATGGTGGGGCCACATCAGGGTGTTCGAAATTATTGGGTGGCTATTGGTTTTGGGTGAGTAAATTGATCTATGGTTAGGAGAAACCTTGTAAATGTTAAATTTATACTTATACGTCTGTCTTCACTGGGTCCCGGATGGTATCTACATGAGTTCTTAAAGAACTCAAATTTAATATTGCTGATCTTATAGCAAAATATGTACTCTTTGTCCCAAAGAGTGGCTTCTGTAACACCGTTTTGTTAAAAGGAATTTGTGGGTGGGGGTGATCTCCAATAAGTTTGTCCTGTTAGCTTAAAGTCTGTTATCAAGCATAAGTGCAAGTTTGAGTGAAGAAGAATCAGCATAGCTTCTGCGAATGTACCAGTAATTCTTGTCTCATTTTATGATTCTTTGAGAATATTAGCAAATATGAAGATAGGGGTGAATCTGGTTGACATTCTTGGACTTTCAAAAAGCTTCTAACAACTCCATGGCCAAAGACTAGAGGGTGAATGTATCACAGCTTTTGAATTGCAGAAAGGAATGTGAAATGCATCCTGGTGCAAAGAAAATTTGTCTAAGAAATTTAAGTTGCCCAACTTCCAGTGGGCTTAAATTTGTGGCATTTAAATTTGTGGTAAATGTTGGTGGTATTCTTCCTAGGCAGTCTGATCTTGCTTAACATATTATTTCATCATGACGTAAAAGCCAAGGTTATCATGCTGTTACAGGGAAAACAGAGCAACAACACAAATTTCATTCCAGCCAAATGTAGCTGGAACTCAGATGTTTGTTCTGTTGCTGTAATCACTTAATCTTTAGTTCAAAGCCTAACTGGGCTTTGCCCAGCCCTGTCACTGAACTGGCCCAGGGCAGGTTACAAAAGATCTCAGGTATAATTTAGCTTGAAATCATAAAATAACACAAAGCAAACAAATAATATAATTAACAGATGAGCACACTGTCCCATCTTAAATTCCAGGCTGCATAAGTGCTCCAGATTTTTAACAAGTTTAACTTTCCAGTAATGAGAAAGCATCCCCCCCCCAAAAAAAGGTAATAAGAGAGGATAATAAGAAGTGAGTTTATAGTCCTCAAAGGTTGTACTGAAATGTTATGTGAAATAAGCTAGTGGGGGAACTGTCTATCTCTTCTTCTTTCCCCAGATACGGCATCATCCATGCTGGTGGCATAGGAAAGTATCTCAGTGACTGGATACTCAGTGGGGAGCCTCCTTTTGATCTAATAGAATTAGATCCAAATAGGTATGGAAAGTGGACTACTCCAGAATTCACGGCAGCAAAAGCAAGAGAATCTTATGGATTTAACAATATTGGTAAGATGTAATTTTCCCCATAGAAAAATAAATAAAGTAGCACTTGAGTAGAGAATTTTTGTGCTGGTTTTCTTCACCTTCACCCCACTCCCAGACTAAGAGAGAGCAGGGCTTTGCCTTGTACAGTGGTACCTTGGTTTACGAACTTAATCCATTCCGGAAGTCCGTTCTTAAACCAAAGCATTCTTAAACCAAGGTGTGCTTTCCCATAGCTGCGGGGGACTCAATTTACAAATGGAACATACTCAACAGGAAGCAAAACATGTTCTGCTTCCAAGGCAAAGTTCACAAACCAAAACACCTACTTCTGGGTTTGCAGCATTTTTAATCCAAGTTGTTCATAAACTAAGCTGTTCTTAAACCAAGGTACCACTGTAGTTTGCTGGGACATTGTCAGGCATGGAGAATCCTCCTCTCCCTTTGGTAACTTCACAGACAAGTATTAATGAACAGTTTATATTTTATAGTCATTTTTATTCAGTCATCTGGTTGCAAGCAAAAATCCACATCTGTCAGGAGTGTGTGCAGGAGCCAGGCCCTGTGACTGGTAGGGCTTCGCAGGACTGGGGCTTTCCTAAGTTTGTTCTGAAGAGTCAAGGCGTGGCCGCACAGGTGAGGCCAATTGGTACCGTATTTTTCGTCCCACAGGACGCTCCGTCCCATAGGACGCACCTACTTTTTTTGGGGGGGGGGAAATAAAGGAAATTTCCCCCCTTTATTTCCCCCCCAAAACCAGGTCGGGGAACAGTGGGATGGCGGTGCTGTGCCTCCCCGCTGTCCCTCGAGCTTGTGGGGCTGGCCGATGTCTGCCTGGCGCGAGGGGCGCTCTGCTTCAGGGCGCCTCGCGCGTCGGGCGGCAGGCTACTGTCCGCAGCATGGGGAGCCCTGCGGGAACTCCTGCAGGGCTCCCCACGCTGCGGATGTCTGCCCGGCAGGAGCGCTCTGCTTCAGGGCGCCCCACGCGCCCCCGGTGCGCAAGGCTTGCCGACACCTGCGCGAAGCACGGGGCGCCCTCCGGAGGGCGCCCTGTGCTCCGCGCTGCCGGCTGCCGCCCGCAAGCCATGCGTGCCCGGGGGGAGATTCCCCCGGGTGCGCAAGGCTTGCGGACACCTGCGCGGAGCACGGGGCGTCCTCCGAAGGGCGCCCCATGCTCCGCACTGCCGGCTGACGCCCGCAAGCCTTGTGCGCCCGGGGGGAGATCCCGGGCGTGCAAGGCTTGTGGATAGCTTCCTGGAACCTGGAGAGCGAGAGGAGTTGGCTGCGCACCGACGCCTCTCGCTCTCCAGGCTTCAGCGAAAGCCTGCATTCGCCCCATAGGACGCACACACATTTCCCCTTCATTTTTGGAGGGGAAAAAGTGCGTCCTATAGGGCGAAAAATACGGTAACTCACAGCACCTGGTGGCAAGAGCTGGGAAGGGAAATAAGGTCAGCATTTCCCTTTGGCTCTGCCACAGCAACACGCTTCCTGCCTTGCTGTGTTTGGCTTCTTGACTCCTTGCTTCCTGATCCTCGGACCCTTGGCTTATTGACTCCCGGCTCTCTGACCCTCAGACCCTTGGCTTCTGGAGTCCCATTTCTGCTCCCACCCCACTGTCTTGACCCCGGTCCCGACATCCTCCGCCAGGACTTCAACCGCCCGTAAACTGGACCATGACAACATCTCTCCATAAGGGGAGCAGTTGGCTACTCTCAATCTTCTCCTTTCTGTCCCCAGCAATATCCTGGGAGCCAACAGAAAGTTCCTCCTCCTCCTCTCTGCATTCATTATCCTCTAATACGGATGGACCTCCTAGTTTTTTTGAGAGGGAGGGTCCCCCACACTCTCTAATTACATCCCTGCTGGCTGTTCCTTCTCTTCTGTTTCTCTTTCCATTATCTTGTAACTAGGCAACTTCTGTCAAAACTGCTCAGTGTCTGTGTCTCTCTCTGCTCCTGAAACCACCAGAAACAGGGTGGGTGGGGGGTTGAATCCCCCCATCTCTGCCTGAGAATGCATTCCTCACTCCTCTGATTCAGACCATTCTCTGACATCCAGTTTACACTGTACTGCTTACCTTGCTTATTTTATTTCCATCATTACGATATTTTGCGGCCTGCAAAGTTCTTCAAAAGCATTATCTGTAGCTACATGAAAAATACCCTGTGTACATGTGCAATAAGTGATTCATTGTCATATCTTTTACCATGTTGATTGTGTTTTTGCTTTTGTTTTGCAGTTGGCTATCCTAAGGAAGAAAGATTTGCTGGGAGACCCACAGCGAGAGTCAGTGGGCTTTATGAAGTCCTTAAGTCGGAATGCTCCATGGGATTCCATGCAGGATGGGAGCAGCCTCATTGGTTCTACAAACCTGGGGATGACATTGGATACAAGTAAATGAAAAATATTTATTGATCTTTTGTGCCAAATTAATAGCATTAGCAATATTATGTTCCGGGTTGAAAGGATTGCGAACTGTAGTCTGAAACATAGCATCACTGTTCAGTTGGTCAAATGCACATTAAGAGGAGGTGGTATCCATTCATTCATTTAATAAAATTTATGCACTACATTATTGTAGAAAAACTTTGAAGCAGTTTAATTGGTAGCAGTTATAATTAAGAAAGGGGACGCAGGTGGCGCTGTGGGTTAAAGCCTCAGCGCCTAGGACTTGCCGATCGAAAGGTCGGCGGTTCGAATCCCTGCGGCGGGGTGCGCTCCCGCTGCTCGGTCCCAGCGCCTGCCAACCTAGCAGTTCGAAAGCACCTCCGGGTGCAAGTAGATAAATAGGGACCGCTTACCAGCGGGAAGGTAAACGGCGTTTCCGTGTGCGGCTCTGACTCGCCAGAGCAGCGATGTCACGCTGGCCACGTGACCCGGAAGTGTCTCCGGACAGCGCTGGCCCCTGGCCTCTTAAGTGAGATGGGCGCACACCCCCAGAGTCTGTCAAGACTGGCCCGTACGGGCAGGGGTACCTTTACCTTTCTTTATAATTAAGAAAGAGTAATATTTTCATGTTTTTACAACACCAGACATGAAAACCCCTCCTGGTGGTGCAGCAATAAAACTGCTAGTGCATTTGCAAAGCTAAGCAGGGTTCAGTATGGTTTCAAATTGGATGGAGGTTGGACTAGATGACCCTCGGGTTCCCTGTCAACTGTACACTTCTGTGCATATTCACTGAGGCCATCTGGAGAGGGACAGCACCTGGAAGAGGAGGAAGAGCAGCAGAATCCACTATTCCACTGCTGCTGCTGCTTTGCACAGCAGCTTTGGTGACCCCACCATGTAAAACAGCAGCAGGGCAGGAGGTTCCTTTCCTCCTCAATGCCATCTCTTTTCAGGTGCTGCCTGAGGCAGCTGCCTCATCCCACCTCATTCATGGGCTGGCCCTGCAGATGGTTCATATGTTGGTTTAGATATGCAGTTGATGGCTTACAGAAAGCATAGTCCCCATTACACTTCCATTGTTAAATTTGTATGAGTATAGGCATATTGCAGATATATAAGCATCCATGTATATGTAATATACATGGATGGGACGCAGGTGGCGCTGTGGGTAAAAGCCTCAGCGCCTAGGGCTTGCCGATCGAAAGGTCGGCGGTTCGAATCCCTGCGGCGGGGTGCGCTCCCGCCGTTCAGTCCCAGCGCCTGCCAACCTAGCAGTTCGAAAGCACCTCCGGGTGCAAGTAGATAAATAGGGACCGCTTACCAGCGGGAAGGTAAACGGCGTTTCCGTGTGCAGCTGTGGCTCGCCAGAGCAGCGATGTCACGCTGGCCACGTGACCCGGAAGTGTCTCCGGACAGCGCTGGCCCCTGGCCTCTTGAGTGAGATGGGCGCACAACCCCAGAGTCTGGCAAGACTGGCCCGTACGGGCAGGGGTACCTTTACCTTTATATGTAATGGGTGTGGTTTGCTGCCGTGATCCTACTCAGTGGCGCTTGTTAGATTTCACCTTTAATCTTCAAAACATAATATAAGAACTTGTGATAATCTCCAGCTAATAATGAAATGCAAAACAACAAATGACAACATTAAAGATTAATTCACTGGAGCTATTGGGGTTTTTTTGTGTGTGGGGGGGGTAACTTCAGATGAAAAAGTTACCATTCTAAAATAGTTCTTCCTTCCACATATGCTTAACCCTTTTGTATAAGAAACGGCAACAGCAGAAAGTTTCCTACAGTTTTACTGGGGAGGTATGTTGGGACTCTAAGTGACCTTAAGGCTCTATCCATGTAATGATGACCGAAGTTTCTATGTCATGCTTACTCATTTGCTGTATTGCATTTATATTCTGCACTTCTATACAGTAATAGCACCTGCATCTGTGGAGTTCTTAGTTTTTGTCTATAGAATGCAATAATTAATAATTTTTAATGTAAAACATCCACTCAATGGAGTTGAACAGCATTTGTAATTAAATTAAGCATTAACCTAAAGTTACAGTTAGGGAAACTATTGATAAACTTGCCAAAATAAGGTATGCCTATGATTTTTCAGTTTCATTCCCCTTCCCTACTCGTCCAAAGGGGTTGGTAGACGAAAGGAAAGGGAGAGGGCTACTTACGGTTAAGTTGAAAATTACTAGGCACTTTTTTTTTTAATGCACTTTTTTTTCTAGGCCAAGTTTTCGACGTACAAACTGGTTTGAACCTGTGGGCCGTGAATATAAGCAGGTGATGGAAAAAGTGGGTGTGATTGATCTCACTCCATTTGGCAAGATTAGCATCAAAGGCAGCGATTCTGCTAAATTTTTGGACCGTCTGATTGCAAATGTGATCCCAAAGGTAAATGGAAATGTAACAGCAATATAGGTCTTGGATTAGTTTTAATAAATGCTGAAAATAAGTTTATAGTCCTACTCCTATGAAGTCCCAATTGTACTGAGCCTAAGAGTGGTAAGGAAGTAGGATTACATCTACCTCCACCTTCCTGTGTGCACCTGGCCTGACCTGGATCAACCTCATACCCATACTATAGATATAATGTTGGACTGGAGTCTATACATTTCACATATGCCCACCTTGTGGAATCTGCATGCCTCAAAATTTTGTTGCGCAAAGATCGCAGGAATTGGAGCTAAACAAATTAGATGCTATGCACCTAAGCCTCATTTAAACATTTAAATTTGTGGATGTGAATCGGTTCCAAATCAGGTGGAGAGATGTAGGGATGAATGAGGAATTCTGTTAGCCAATTTTTCTCCCCATCCTTACGTTAACATTTGAACCTATTTAATATGTACTTTCCAAAGCAATGCATAAACTGAAACTCAGCTATCCCTACATAGTTCTCCGTACTTTGCAGTACAGTTCTCCAGCCAAGTCATGTATACCAAAACACATATACTGGAGTAAGTGAGCATACAAATACATAGACTCTGTTAGTGAAAATAATATATATAATGCATTATATTAGGGGAAATTGCTTACAAAAATGTGTATATTAGGAGAAATTTGCACTAAAATTCTGCTGAATTTTCAAATTGCAAACTGACATGGAAATGTGACTAACAGAAAAACAGAAAAACAAGAAACGGAGAGAAACAAAAACTGACATTCACCCATCCTTGTGTGAAGCAAAACCAAAACTGAGGCCTTCAGGAATCCCATAGAAATCAGTGGTGCTTAAGCATGCCTAAGTCTGTGTCGGATTGCAGCCTGTGTATTCTAGGAAGAGCTCAATTTCCTTATACTGTATAATGTCTGCTGTACTGTATTATAATTTCTTCTTCTTTTATTATTCAGATAGGTTTCACAAATATAAGTCATATGTTAACCCCAAGAGGCAGAGTCTATGCGGAGCTCACAGTCTCTCATCTAAAGCCAGGGGAATTTTTGTTAATTACTGGTTCTGGGTCAGAGCTTCATGACTTGAGGTCAGTGTACATTGTAACTACTGAAGTTTAAAAAGCCATTTTTGATGATGGAAATGGGGAAGGAGCTGCAGTTCAGGAAAGTCGCAAGAGCCAGAGCACATAGGAACAGATTAAGTTGCCTTGGACTGAGCCAGACTATTGGTCCATCTAGCTCACTAATGTCTTCACAGAGTGGCATTGTTTCAGGCAGAGAGTCTTTTCCATCCCTACCTTGACATGCCAGAGATTGAGCCTGGGACAGATGCTTCACCATTGAGCTCTGGCCTTTATGCATACTGGGATCTTCTGAATCAGAGATAACATTGTAAATAGCTCAGAGTACATCGTAAAAATACTGCGATTACAAATCTTCTTTCCAGAAGTTGCTGGTGTAAATCAAAAGTATTGTTCACCTCTCGCTGAGAGTGCTTAGCCTATTTATCCTGGGAAAACAAAGGCTTCAACAGACTATGATTGCACACTGCAAATAGTGTAGAGGACATATACTAGCAAGGCGGGTATTTATTTGGGTAGAAATGAGTAATGGTCCCAACTAATTTCTGTTGGCTGCTCCTTGATAAAAAACTAAATGGAGCTCAAAAAGAGGTTTATAAATATTTGTAGTGATAAATGTTGTGATAGCCTCAGGAAAGCTGTGGGAATTGGTTGTATTGGCGGATGATATTATTATTCAGTTGGGTATCTCGTGCATTAAATATATCTATATCTGGAATCTGTATATGGGACAGTAGGGAGTGGGGTGAGCTTGTCTCAGAGGCACAAGAGACGTTCTTCATGACTTGGGTTTACTTGATAGTCATAGCTGTCAACCTAGTTATTTTATGCATTTTAATGTTTGGATTGGGGACGCGGGTGGTGCTGTGGGTAAAACCTCAGTGCCTAGGACTTGCCGATCGTATGATCGGCGGTTCGAATCCCCGCGGCGGGGTGAGCTCCCGTCGTTCGGTCCCAGCTCCTGCCCACCTAGCAGTTCGAAAGCACTCTTAAGTGCAAGTAGATAAATAGGGACCGCTTTATAGCAGGAAGGTAAACGGCGTTTCTGTGTGCTGCGCTGGTGCTGGCTCGCCAGCTGCAGCTTCGTCACGCTGGCCACGTGACCCGGAAGTGTCTTCAGACGGCGCCGGCTCATGGCCTCTAGAGCGAGATGAGCACGCAACCCTAGAGTCGGACATGACTGGCCTGTACGGGCAGGGGTACCTTTACCTTTACCGAATGATTGGATTAATAAAGTGTTGCCTTTTATTTTCAGATGGATTGAAGAGGAGGCATCTAGAGGACAGTTTAACGTTGAAATCAGAAATGTCACAGAAGAAATTGGAGTATTGGGTATAGCTGGTCCATATGCACGAAAAGTCCTCCAGAAGTTGACAACAGAGGATTTCAGTGATGCAGCATTTAGTTTTCTACAATCCAGACATTTAAACATTGCGGATATTCCTGTTACTGCAATTAGAATATCCTATACAGGTAAGGTGGGAGGGGAAGGGATTATTGTTCTTATAAGCAAAACAGCTGGTTTCTATACAAGGCAGCAGTGCTTGCAAGTAATACCACTATTACTTGCAGAGATGGGTCATTTAATGTTTATTTTCATGTTATGCCTTTAAATAAGCATGACCGTAATTTAATTATAGACTTGATTAAGATGTCAACCTTTGGTTTGTAATAGGTGAACTGGGTTGGGAGTTGTACCACAGGCGAGAAGATTCTGCACCTTTATACTCTGCTATCATGGAAGCAGGCCGTGAAGAAGGAATTGACAACTTTGGAACATATGTGATGAATACGTTAAGGCTAGAAAAGGCTTTTCGGGCATGGGGAGCAGAGGTTTGAATATAATTCTTTCTTTCTTTGGTGTTATTTGTGTATTGGTCACAGATAATCATATTTAACTATTCTGCTTCTTCAAGGCCTGATAAGAATAAAATAAGAAACAGCTACTATTATGATTTACACCTTCTATTTTTCATGAGGGCAAATGTTAGTATTCTCAATTACATTTGTGGCACCAAAGCCTCCTTTTTAATTCACTGATGTTTCTTTTTCCTCTATATTAAAAAGTCTGTTCAATTAAGAGATCACAGTAGTATGTTTGGGTGGAATTCTTACTTAGAGCATGCTCTGATAATTAAACTCTGTGCCATTTTAGTCTAAAGTGTTTTCAGCTCCTAAGGGGCTTTGAAATTGTGCCCAGATCTTTACACCCATTTTAGCAGGTTACTGAGAAAAGAGCTAAGGGTTTGTCTTCAGAGAAAACAGCATGCACTGTGGAGTCAATGAGACCTTCATTTCGGTAGCTGTATCCGGGATGCAAACCTTCATTCTGAAGCATTTCTAATTCATTCCTCTGCTGTATGAGGAATTTATAAGAACCTTCTCCTTTATCTCGTGGCATTTCTGTTCCAGCAGTCAAAATGTGCACTGACTGCAATTTTGCCTTTGTATGACACACTTTAGATATATATCCTATCATCACAGAGAATATGAGGAATAGCTATCCTGTTTGTCCCAATCCTTCTCATAAAATGTTGGATATTATGAAATCCCTTCCATTTTAGAGGAGGCTGAGCTCACACCTTCCAAAGATTTAAACAAAATAAAACTCAATAAAATGTTTTTAAAATGGTTATTGATCAAGTTGGAGATAATATACCCTTGCTGGTGCTTCCCCCTTAATACATGAGCACTTGTATGGTGGATGTGTGTAGCAGAGGATGAACAGGAAAAGCAAAGAAAGAACCGTGTGACATGTTCCTGTTCAGTATTTTGCTTGCTTAAGCATGCCTCTCTTCTGGTTCCTCCATTCAGTTCCCATTCCTACCTAGTCAGGATTCCACATCAACTGAGGCGTCTCATGCCACATTGGACTGCTTATTTATTTATTTATCCATCCACTTGCACTTCAGGGTATTTTCCTAAAGATGTTTTGCATTTTCTGAATCTGTATAAGCCTACTTATTTCCCTAATATTTCTCCGCAAAAAGATGCTGATATGAATATGACATCAGCTCCTTCAATTCAGTAGGTAGTGATGCATGCGTATATAATTATCTCCTCCTTTGGAGAACTTTATGCAGAGGTTGGACGGCCATCTGTCTTGGATTCTTTAGTTGAGATTCCTGCATTGCAGGGGGTTGGACTAGATGACTCTTGCTGTCCCTTTCCGGGTCTGCAATTGTATGATTCCACATGCACAAAAACTGCTGTGGTTATGGAATTCTCTGGTTTCACCTGGAGAGCAGAGACAGTCAACATGGCACACTCCAGATGTTGATTACAACTCTCACCAGCAAGTACCTATGGTCAGGGGTGATTGAAGTTGTAATATAACCACATCTGGAGGGCAGACTACACCTGGTCTAGAGAGCATCCCAATGCAATTGTCTCACCTCAACAATCCCACAGAATTCGACCCTACTGTCTTACCTGTTGAAAATGAGAAGAACAACTGAGGCATCAGATAGCTGTTCACTGTGGGATGAGGGATAGTGAGGTAGATTTGCAAGTAAATCATAAATGCATCTTCCTTGGTTAGTTCTCAGTGGAGCGAAGGCTTTTTTTTCAGGGTGCCTCATTTCTTATTGTCTTCTTAACTGTAGATATTGAAGAAATATATGCTTGCATTTTTTTATTGGAGATACAAATGTCACTAAGAATTACAATCCTTTAACAAAAGAGATGTTACTTATTGTTCATAAAAAAAGGAAATAAATGGGAAACAGTATGAGAAAGTGAAAAGACGTGAAGGAAATATGCCATCTAGTGATTAAATCTCTTATTGCATATTTTTTTAACAGATGAATTGTGACACCAATCCTCTGGAAGCCGGACTGAAATATTTTATAAAATTAAATAAGGTAGGTCTGAAACATTTTCAGAGATATATATTTATGAAATTATTCCTGGGTTTGCAAATATTATATATAAACTTCTGCAGCACTGTTCCATGTTGTATACTGGAGGAATGGTTTCAAATAATGTTGCTCTGATAGGTAGATTGGTCCCACTAATTAACTCCATCTGCCAAAGAATGTGAGAATCAGAACTAGTTCCTTGTGCATCTCTTTTACCTGAAATAAGTTTTGTTCTGGTGTAGAATTTTGGATGCTGATTGATTCATTTCTACTGCAAAACCATTTATATTTCCTACAATCCAACTGGACAGCTGTAAGTGTGGTGGCAAATTCAGTATGTGAGATTTTACAGATGGTCTGGGTCTGGTCAGTGCTTGGGACAACATGGGGACCCTATGTATATCACCCTTAGTTCATTTAAAAAGAGGGGAATATAAAGTATAATAAATGTCCAGCTGCTGATATTTATCTCCAGCATTTAGAGAAATAAATTTACTGCAAAATACAGTGAGCCTTTTGAAAGCATGAATGGAGGTAAGAAGTTTACACAAGCCTAAACTATTCAGCTGCTTCAATGGAAGAAATAAATTTGAAGATAGTCTTGACTGTGACTCCTTAAAGAAAGATTATGCCTGGGTGGAACAGTTCAGGATAGGAAGTCTGTCAAATATTAGTTGCCTCTAGGGGCAAAAAAGACTTTTCTGTGTTTACATGTCAAGGGAATTTAATTTGGAAGGCTGTCCTGGAATTATTCAGGAATGGCCAATGAAGAATAATTAATTTCAAAATATTGCACAGGCCTGGCTCTTGTGTGTTGTAAGGTGATGGTTAAAGCAGATTGCAGCAGATGTTGGTGCTCTCTTACTCAGTTGAGTAGCTTTGTGTATATAATTTGGATCCATTCCAGGATTCATAAGAGATTTACCCAATAAATTGTGCCATTAAAAGGTGTTTGCATGTCTTATTGACAGATTGAATTATAATATTTTAGTTCCAAGGGACCCAAACATCATTGTCCTTAATTAACTCCTTTTATTTTTCTGACTGGATAAGAAAACAAACTCACAATTTGGGAGTCTCTATCTACACTCTACACATCTGCACACTTTGCTTAAAAATAGTAATAGCAGTTGCTACTGAGAATGTTTCCTATAAACGAATTCAGCGTATAGGAGAATATACCAAGGGTTACATCGTAGAAGGCACCTGCTGTAACAATTTGTCACAAATACTGTACTCAGATGAATCTCTTCAGGTATGGTATAGAATGAAAGCAAATGACAGACTAATACTCCTACTAAGCAGCCCCACTTCTTTGCCTCAGAGGATCAGAATGAGCTCTGTTACACAGTAGGTAGAGGCCAAAGATAGTACCAAGGAAGTACGAGGATGAGGGAAGGAAATGCCACGTGAGAAGAATCATGGCACCATAGGGATACTATCTTTCTGTTCCTGATACCACACTTGAATGAAAGTTTAATTGAGCAAATCTTTTGTAAGTCACTTTGAAAGCTTCTCAGGTCTATAAAGCAGGCTAGAAATAGTTTAAATAAATAATTTTTAAAAAAAGAACCTTTTATACAATTTGCTCATAAAAGAAACCTTAGACATAAATGGAAGGACAGTACTTTGATTGGAGTCTTCGTATTCTGCCATATATGCTCATACTAGAAAGTCAGGCTGGTTTGATTGCTATTCCATTTTGACAATAGACATTTTTGGGACTTCAAAACTCCGCAAAATCTTGGAATGCACTTTCCTAGCCAATTAAGCCTTATGTGAAGAATTGCAACAGTGCAACTGTATCCCATGCTTGTTTACTCAGAAGGGAGTCTCGCTGACTTCAAATGTTTGTGGGACTGTAACCTTAGTCTTCATTTCTTTTTTTTTGTCAAAGTATAAATTATTTTGAGGCTTTTCATATCTTTGATTTTTAAAAGTGCAGTAATTATTACAGGTAAGCAACCATATACAGCAGTTTTGCTGCAGCAGCAGTAGTTGTGAGAGGTATTTTCAATTCTATCACTGCTTTGGTGTTGCTGGTTTTCAGAAACAGCTGCCTGATGGCTGAATGTAGACAAAGAAAATCCAGGAAAAAAACTTTGTTTTGATGGAGGGCCGCTGACTGAGGTGGTCATGGTAATGTAGGCATAAAAGTGGCTGTGTCAGAATTCCACATCTATGGAATGACTGAGGGAGGTCTGCCTTGCCCATGGGGTTTTGTGTCTAATATAGAAGTATGGGTGTGTTGCTGTTTTGATTAAGGAATCAAAATGTCAGTAACTAGATCTGCTAAAAAGTGGGTTGTTATTTTTAGAGGACTACTTCCTTGATCAGAAAATTCATTTTCACTGATGGAAGTTATATGAAGATTAATTACATCAGTCTCTGTGTTTCTGACATTAATATTTATCAACTGGCATTTTTCTGGCAAATTCTGATTGGAATAACTTGGTCAGAGTCAGCCCTCGGCTATTGGGGATCTGTATACATAGAGTGGGCAAGGCTTTCCAGCCATGGTGAAAGCCAAGGATGCAGTGACTTTTGGAGACTATTTGGATGCTTTTCTGGTGCATATCATGAAGAATTTCAAGGAAATTTGCAGCAGGGTTGGTATTGTGCTTGACTGCTGCAAAGACCCATCAATCAAAAACCTTATGGTAAAGTGTCAAATTGGGAAAGGAAGGAAATAAGAGTTGACATTAGCAGCAGGGACAGCATATTGCCTGTGCAATGGAGAACATTAATCAAATCCAAGGAAAACAAGGCCTCACTTGTTCTGTTCCTCAGAAGAAAACTGCTGCAGCAAGCAAAACATAGTGACACAGACAGGCAGTGGTGATCATGATGGTTATGGTGTTTCATCAGTTGGAAGAAACACAGACCACCTCAACTCCACTCATATGACTGTGCATCTGTCTGAGGCAGGGTCAGGAGGACATAACAGAGTCATTGTCACAAGGAGAGATAGAGATGCTTTATTGCTGCTGATGGCCTTCTATCCTCATATCATATCATATCATATCATATCATATCATATCATATCAACAGTGAGCTATGGATGAAAGCAGTCATGTCAAATTATATGAATTATAAGTTGCCAAGCACAAAGTGGAATGGCATGATTAAGGAAGAGATGGGCAGCTGGGCTTTCATGCCACCTTGGGGCATGATACTACAAGCTAGCTTCCAAGACTGAAAGACCTGTTAAAAGTCTACATCTCCTGTTGCTTACATACCTGATGTCCACCTGATTTGAAGTGTCTTACACACCTGATGTATGAACCTACCAGGAAGACACATTCAATTCATATTCTGTTCATTTGCTCCATTCAGAAAGGGAAAGAAGTGCAATTCTACCAACAGAAGAAGCACTTATTCAGCAAATTGTTGAGCCCACCACCAAGCCTTAATTTTATAAAATGCTATTGTGGCAAACTCAGTTTTCCAAGTCCCACAGAAAGTGGTTGACACATTGAGCAAAGTATGCCATCTCTACAAGATGACAAAAGCCATTTAGCTGAGTGATCGGACATTACAACCTGTGGGTGTACAAGTGGACATCAGTTTGCTTATGTGCATTATTTGTGAAAGTGAACTGGAAATCAGGATGCAAGTGTGTGGATTGGTGCCAAAATCCATACAGTTACAACCATGACAGTGATTTATGTGTGTATTGAAGGTGTCTTGTTATTTTGAAATGTTCTATTGTTTACTTAAGGATTAGATTTTAGTCCAAAAAAAGATTTCAGCCAAAATAGGTTGTCTGTATAATTTGTTGCTTTTGGCTCCATTACTGTTTAGGTAGGCTTTTAGGGCATAGAGCAGGGGTGTGCAGTTTTATCAGTTTGAGGGCCACATTTTCTTGTGGGAAGCATACCAGGGAGGGACCACAGGCCAGTGCTCAAAGTTGCCAGAATCAAAAGGATATGTAGGTCCCATTCTAGCCATACAAAAGTCAGAGAGGGGTGTCATACTAGCCAACTTTTCAAGCACCAAACTAGAATGTGTGTCCTCTGGGATGTAGTCCCAGGCAAGTCACATGATCCGCACCTCATCCTTGCCCTGAAAAAGTGTTTTTTTCAGGGCAAGAGTGCAGCACTAGAGCATGGCACCCAAAATGGTCATCGAGATCTTGTGCAAAAAACCCGGGATGTCCTGTTTTTCCAGGGCACTTAGGAGGTATGGTGTGTGCGTATGTGCATGTACCTACACACAAGTAAGTAAGAGGTCTTTATCCCACAAAGAGTATTTATAATGGCCACAACTCTCTTTGGGTACAGCTTCACAGAGACAAGTGGTCTATTTTTGACAACTCATGAGTTGCAATGATGCTTGGCTCAGCCCATGCTGCTGTCTTCAGAAGTCAGGAAGAAGCTACAGGTGACCACTGTGTTTAGATGGCTACTGCCCTGCCACCATTAGGGCACAATTCTGTCGCCACCCTTGAGATGGAATGGCTTGTGCCTGCAAGAGCCCACTGCAACTCCGTTACTTTTAAGGATCCTACCTGAGCACCCTTTGATAGATATGTCAAATTGTGAAAACAGAAAGCAACAAACCTCCCATGCAGGGGCAACAAGTATATATACCTCACAGGGTTGCAATAACTCTATGATCAGTTCTGCCAGTACTGGGCCCAGGTAAGTTTTCTTCCTAATCCCATCAACCAGCAGCTAACGCTGGGTCCAGAGAAATCTTGCACTAATTTACTTCAACTTATGTTACATAATGTTATAGCAAAGAGAGTAGGTAGGGATGGGCAGGCTAGGAAAACGCTAGTTGGATCCTCAAGAGGGAGATTGCTCACCCCTTTAAAAAAACATTTCAGTCGAATCTGAGAAAGATGGCTAGGAGGAGTCCAATCACAAGTTGCTTATGTGGCATGTTTTCTGCAACACCCCTCCCCCCCCCCAGCACATGGGCACAAGGAAAGGCTCCCTGTGCAATTGGAAAGCCAGTCTTTATCATACATGAACTTTATTGAAAGTAATGGCAGTTGAGCACAAGTACTCTTCTAGTACTGTTTGTCCCTTGTGCAAGAGAAGCTCCTGCAGGATTGCAATTTTGTGCAGTACTTGTTTATTTGCTCCACTTTTATCGCCCTTTGTTGAATTCATGCATGAAGAGTCTCTACGCTGATACTGGACATGTAGACTGGACTATAGTATACTAACACATTTTCCTTCTGGAAATAACATGACATATGAATCATTTCCCTATGTTGGGATTTTAGTTCCTCATGCATGATTTTAAAGTGAATGAAGGAGGTTGGGGTATATATACAGTGAACATTATTTTTAGTTTAAGTTGTATAGTTTCATTTGCTGTAGTCAGTGCTTTTTTTCTGAGGGTACGCTGGGGTACACATACCCCTAAACATTTTGTGAATCTTTGTACCTTTGTCCATTTACTGAATTTTTCTGGATTTGAACTATTAAATTGTTATTTCTTAAAATGAGAGTACCCATAAACATTTTTTTAAGAAAAAAGCACTGGTTACAGTGGTAAAAACTATTACAAAACAATTTTGGGAAGATTATCCAAACATACAGTATAGCAAAAATCCAGAACCTTCACAGTGGAATGTGAAAACAAAGAAATTCAGTAAAAGAAATACACAGAGAAAGCATATTAGTTAAAGCTATGTTTCTCCTTTACTGTCAATCGGAAATGAAATATTCGAAAAGCTCTTTTTTCGTATTGTAATATAAACATGCTTCTTTGTCTTCACTAAACTATTTCACAAAAATACAGCACATAAACTAATTGCTTTCTTGATCATTGATTTAGCTGTTGTATAATATCTGGTAAATGTGGTTTGAACCATCCTTTTCTTTCTTAGAACTAAATATAACACACATGAAATTTTCTTTCACAAATTAATTTGTGAGGGTTTTTTTTTAAAGGCTAAAGCAAATCAAAATTTCTCTAGCTGTTGCCCTGTTTATATATTCACAGGAGTTAACTACCTTCTATGCAATTAATCTAGAAGTGACCCATTAAAGCAATTCACATCTGTTACCAGGTCATACTCAAGGCTCCAATTATGACTGCTGCATTAACCTTCATGCAAACTGTGTTTTCCATTTATAAATGATGGATTTATGGGAGTCAAGTGAATAATGTTGAAGAGTAAGCATGGGGGAGCTTGGAAGTATTCAAATGCATGGGCTTCTTTTAAGGACAGTTTCACTAGAACATGGAGAAGCAATGCACAGAACTACTGGCTGCAGATAAGAAATGCCAAGAGCCAACAAATGTAAATTGTCAGATTCACATCTATGATTTCTGCCCCCCCCCCCCAATTGTATCTCCTGGAAATAACTGGAGTCAACCAAAAGCGGTAGTGCACTCAATTTATATCATCTGGTGTACTATGGATTACTGCTTTTAATTGGCAAAGCCTGATTGCCATTTTCTATAAGGGTATGTCTGCACTGCTATCTCTCTGGTGGCTCGTGTTTTGGTTTGCCCTTCATTGTCTCTCATCCTCTCTCTCCCTCTATTAATACATTCATGGTATATGGAGAGGACAGCAAAGGAAAAGGAGACACTAAGGACAAGAAATAAATTGTGCCTGTTCAAGCAGCATGCTGCCCATGCCTGCTCACAAGTGTGAGTAGGAGAAGTGGCACATGGATTGCAATAGCATAGTGTCCTGGTTTAATTGCTAGCAAATTAATTGGCAAGTAGAAGGGCAACATGTGTTTAAAAGGTGGGTAAGGAAACTTTCTAGCCTGGCAGACCAGACTGTTATTTCCTCCATCCCTTGTGGGCCAAGTTTGACAGGCCAGCAGATCCTATTTTGCCCCAAAAGGCAAAGACTCTCAAAACACTATTTGTGCAGTGCTTTGAGCTGCACTTCTGGCAATCAGCTGATTTGTCAAATCTTCAGATCTTCAGAAACCCCTTTTAGAACGTTATTTTCTGCAGCCTTGGGCTTTGCAGGTACCTGCAAGCATCTGTATTAGCTGAGCCCCACCCTTACCTGCCCCACACCTGTAAAGTGGCCTTGCAAGCCAAATGAGAAACTTGGCTGGCTAATTAGGTCTGCAGACCAGAGCGCTCCCCCCCCCCCCGCATATTGTTTTCTGGGCTTGAGGGACGTTGCAAGAAAGTTCAGTACTGTGGAGGAAGGCCACTTAGGATTGTCCCGGCCACATCAACTTTCCGCATCATTTTTCAGGAAAACCTGCGTACATATCCTGAGCCACTCTGTGTGCGATTTTGCTGCCTGCCAAAAAACACATACTCTGTTTCCTTTTCTTATATTGAAACTGGACAGTGGCAATAACAGCAGCAGAAGCATATTTTGAACTGAGATTAGGAAGGCTTCCCACATTCCTCCTATGTTCTCTTTTGCCCTGTCACAACTACAGTAATAGCATGCCAGGTTCCAAGGAATTGCAGGCAAAATTCTCCCCCACTGCATGTGCCCAGCTCTGGGGTGATGGAAAGAAGAGAAGGAAGATTTATGTATTTCTACTGGTTCTCTTGCCAGCTTCTAGCTTATAGTGTTCTTGGGTGTGGGACAGAGTGGTGGATACGGACAGGGAGTATTTAATCCAAACCTGAGTAGAGTGTTGGGAGTTGTAAAGCTCACTTTTCATACTGAGGTCAGCTTTAAAAGCCCGTGAAGTTTATTTTCAAGACTAGCTTGGAGAACTTCACTGGCATATCTCTCTATCTCTTTGTTTGTCTGTCTCTCTGTCTGTCTGTCTGTCTGTCTGTCTGTTTGTTTGTTTTAGACAGAACATTTCAAAGTGAATTTAGTAAGCATTGCTCTTGCTCTAGTTTGGCTTCAAAGGTCATCACATAGACAAATCGCATCATCCAGAAACTAAATTGGAGTAAGTGCTCCCTGATTAATTCTAGCATCTAGTACCAGAAGGAAACATATTTACCATCACCACTGAAACCATCAAAAAGCAACAACAAAAAAGCAAAGAGGGCTTTTTTCTCTTATCTGCCTCCTGAAAGCCTAGCAAGCTGAAAAAGGCTGCCTGACAGATTTTAGTTCAGGCCTTCTGTTGGGCTTCAGCAGGGGGCTGCTCTTAACAGGTGCCAGCGTGGGCAGCCATGGTCCAAACCAGAAAGGTTAAGGCTAGGGCAAGCATATAAAGCTATGAGGAACCAGAAACAGGAAAGACTCAGAGGCAAGGGCAGTGTGTGTGACTGAAGGTTGATTCCAGAGGAGGCATGAAAAGTTGATTTGGCTCTACTGCTGCTGATAGCAGACACAGGGGCCAAGCTTGAGGCCAGGGTTGGATAGGCCTAAGTAAGCCTATTTGCTCAGCTACTGCAGCCAATGTAGCACCCTTGCAGTTCTGTATACACACAGCATTCTATTCTAGAATCAATTGAAATTCTTTGTTTTATCTCCATACACACACTATCTAGATCTGTTGCATATTTTGCCCCTGAAAAGCGCTTCTTGAGAAACTGGTTTCATTCTGAAAATAAGGGCTCGTTGCAGATTGATTCTGTATTACCCCAAGTAATATGTAGACGGTCCCAGCAATGGTGGTGGTGGGGTGTATCCATACGTGACCAATGAAGCTGTGGATGGGTGTATACCAAAAGCACAATCAAAACTTCCTTCTCCTGGGGAATGTGCAGAGAGAAAACGGCGTGCCAAACCTAAGCAAGGTGATGGTTTTGAAACGCATATCAACTCCACCCACCTTAAGTAGATGGCAGGATCTAGAATCAATCTTGATTGAAAGCAGCATGTTGAAGGCAAACATGAATGGTTCTGGATTTTGTGCGACCAGTGAGTTAATGTGCACACAACCTCAGACTTTTGGTCTAGTTGTCAGTAGTTCATACACACATGCAAGAGTCTTTCCCACAACTGTTACCTCACGTCTTTTTAACTTGAGAGAGATACCTCAGGCAAAGCCTGGGGTTTTCTGCATGCAAAGTATTTGCACATAGCATGAGCTACCCCAATAGCTTTGGAATGCACAAAGCAGTTTACCAGATAAATGTCTGTTGTTGCTATCTTTTGGGGATCGGGAGGCAGGGGAAGGGGATGTGGGCTTTCTTGCAATAGTTTTCTATAAATGACTCTGTTGTTACTTCCCCATGCAAGTAGCCAAGAGGAAGCTTGAGCTCTTTTCAGTATAATATTTTTAAAGGTATATAATCAGAATGTATAGCGCTCAAAGGTTACAAATGTAGACAAATATAAGGTAAAATAACTGAACATACCCACATTGTGAGCAAGATGAAATAACATTCAAGAAGCCCAATGGTATAATTTAATTTGTACTTTTATCTAAAGCTTAATAATGGATGGAAAAACAAGTGAAGGCAAATTTAAATGCTTGCATCCATAACCCTGTCACAGAGCCTGACTAATCATTTATCATCATTATCTTTTTTTCCCAGCCAGCAGACTTCATAGGAAAGCAAGCACTGAAGCAGATTAAAGAAAAGGGGCTTGAACGGCAACTTGTGTATCTCACCTTGGAAACAGATAATGTTGATCCAGAGGGAAATGAAAGTGTCTGGTATAATAACAAGGCAAGTAGCATAGATTTTGTTTCAAAAAACTGAAGCAAAGTTTTTTTAGAACATATTGTGCTCCCATCCATATTTCAAAATGAACAAAAGATAGTTTGCATACAGTTTAAAAAGGGTTGCAAACACCAGCATATGTTTGCGCAAGGAAATACGCACATGTGAATGACATATGTTTTTATTTTTGCTATAACAGATTAAAAAAATGCCACTCCTTTGCAATTTCTACCAGTGGCAGTTCTCACAGTCCTCTGCTGGGCTTCTCACAACAAAAGGAATTTGTTACTGGGCAAGGTTCAAAGTTCTTGTGTTAATTCTCAGAGCTCTAAGCAACTTGGATCCAAAGATTATGTAAAGGACTGATGAGGACTGTCCTGATGTACTCTGTGCCCCCCCCCACTTTGAAACAGAATCAGGACTCCAGTCCACCCAGCTTTCAGGCAGACAAGATAAGACAGCCTGCTGAAATTGGACACAGCTTATAATTCAGGAGAGAGAGAGAGGCTGGGAGGAAACAGGAAAGCAGGGAGAAAACACATCCTGACCTAAGTAGGTCACAATAGCAGCACTACCCTCATACAAATGTATGTTAAAAAAATTAAGAAGTGGATCCACAGTTGCATTTTTGGGTTAAAGGAGGGTTCCAGGTCCAAAAAGATTGAAGAGCTGTGTTCACACCAAGATTGTGCCACCTTCAGGAGTCAAATTTCCAAAGAGAATTAATACTTTGAGATGCATTCAGATCAATGGACTTTAATAACTCAAGTGGTTTCAGTGGGTCTACTCTTAAGTATGATTTAATTTAATATCTCTCAGAAATTAGAAATGGAAAATTTATTAAAATATTGAGTCACTTCTTAGATCCATCTGCATGTGTCCATATCAACAGCTTTCATTTATATAAATGAAAGTTATTTCTTTAGAGTGGGGAATATTATAAAAACTGTATTTATTACTTGAGGAATGTGATATATTTTTATGCTTCAGTGTAAGTTTGTAGGGTAGGTTTGTATGCAGCAGTCGAGCTATGTTGCTACTCAAAAACAGGTGATGCATGTGCAATATATTTTTCCAGGGCACAAATTATTCTCTATGTTGAGATGCTCCCAGCCTTTTTTTGGTTAAAGCAGACAAGATAACTATGTAACGTGCAGTCATGTGTTTGATTTTCTAACATACTGACTGTTTTATTGAATAATACAACCTACATCAACTGTGTAGGCTTCCATGCACTAAAACCTTTGTGATATTTGGGTAATTTTTCAGGTTATTGGCAACACCACATCTGGATGTTACAGCTACAGCACTCAGCAGAGTCTGGCTTTTGCATATGTCCCTGTGGAACTCAGTAAAGTTGGACAGAAACTGGAAGTTGAACTACTAGGCAAAAATTATCAAGCAACTATTATCCAGGAACCATTGGTTATGACCGAGCCAACAAGAACACGGCTTCAGAAGAAGGGTGGAAGTGCTAAAATATAAACAGGCAGGCGTTTAATTCCTCAATATTAAGAGTCAGTACTTGATTAGCATATTTCATTTGAGTTGAATGCAAATTACACATGAAATATGCAACAAAATAATACTTTATGTTTACTAATCATTAAGAATAAGGAACAATTTAAGAAACCACTGTTACTTATACACATTAGTTCTTGCAAATAATGTACACCAAGTCAGTAAATAGCAGCAGCAACAGTCTTGAGTATGTTGTTAAAAAATGGGATTGTTGCAGTATGATTGAGCAAGTGGCAGGAGTCCTGGGCTACAGAACATGTGGCAAATCTTTGTAGAAATGATGGTCTGATCACAAAGGAGAACAAAGTACTGAGGCTAAAAGCCCATGAAGTGATGGGAATTTGAAAGCAGTGAAAGCCTCCTAGCTAGGTTGGCGCAGTGGTGAAATAAGTTCCATATCTGAAGCAAGGGTCTAGGTAACCAATCAGAAATTCACTTAGAAGACAGTTTTACTTCCCAATGATTTTTGAACTTGCATTGCATATAAGGATGGGGGAGAAATTCAATTCAGTTTGTTTTTAAAGGTGAACTTATCTCATTTGCACTTTCTGAAACACTGCACAAACCAAAAGATAGCTATCCTTTGAAATTCATAATTCTCCAATTTGGGGGGCATTTCCCCCCCAACCAAATCGTGTGTACAAAAATGCATATACTAAGGTTAAGTGTGCATAAAAATGCATATATCTGTGAGAATAACATACAAAAATGCATTATATTAGGGGAAATTGCTTTGCCAAATTGTGCATACTGTATTAGGCAAAATTGCATACACATATGTATACATTAGGAGAAATTCACAGTAAATTACTGTCAAATCTTCTAGGTGACATATCAAAAATGGTGAATTGATGTGGAACTCATAGAGCTAAATTTAAAATAGGGAGGGGGGATGAGAAACAGCAAAACTAAAATTGACAGATTCCTCCATCCCTATTTGCAAAAGAGCTAGTTGGTCCACACCATTTGGGCTTTTTTTTTAAAAAAAAAAAGGAAATTGGGAAAGTGAATCGGAGATAAAAGCAATGACACCACAGGGGTCTAGATTCCTAGGTACTCTAGTTGGTGATTTATATCAGAAAATAGGGAATCTGTGTGTGTGTGTATGTGTTTCTTTGAACACCTGTACAACACAAATCTCTCATTTGAAACTTCATGGCTGGTGGGCTAGCCCTACCATAAAAATCTGTCTGCCTTGGTTGAATAGCCTGTGCTGGATACCAAATGCATAAAACATTGATTAATTTCATACTTAAGCCATAATTTTTCCTTTTCATAAACCTAATGCTAATGCTAACTTTTAAAACAATTCTGTGTCCCTGCTCACACTATTCAACACTAAATTTTCATTGTCCTATTTAAAGGTCACTTAAACAAAAATTGCTCAAAAGTGCAGAATCTTCCACAGAAACTGATACATCTAAGTCCTTCAGTAAAGAAGCTGACGCATAAATAAGACATGCCAGTAGAAACACAGTTTGAATAATGAGCACCTATTATTGCCAATGATTTAATGCAAGCTGACATTACATTGTACAGATCTGAGTATGTGTTTACAAAGCAGGTCGCAATAAAATATAGAAGCTGACAGGATTGCCCATAGTGCTAGCTGGAGTGAGAGAGAAAAATCCATTTCAAAATTATTCTCTTATATTTTATATTATTTGGCCTGTTTTCTTCAACCATGACAGGATCTGATTTTATTTTTTTAAGATGACATTGTTTGTAATCAATCACTTTTTACATCTTAGTTTGCCAATACATTCTTTTAGATGTTAAAAATGATTAGAATTAAGCATATTTTATGTAGAAACAAAAATATATAAACACAGGGCACAATTTCTCTCCTGCCTCATTACCTATAGAACTCAATTGTAAAACTGTGAACAAAGGGAAACTTTTATCTCTCCACCTACCCCTTGCAGCTAGGTGCTTGTCCAGCCATTATATGGAACGAAAGGTCCATAGATGGATAGATAGATAGATAGATAGATGGATAGATAGATAGATAGATGATAGATATATAGATATCTCCCTCCCATAGTGTAGTCATCCCCAACCTGCTGCCCTCTAGAATATGGCCATGTGGCCTGGGGTTGATGGGACTTTTAGTGCAAAACATCTGGAGGGCACAATGTTGGAGAAGGTTGTTATGGTGGTATTGGTCTTTACTACACCACATGAATGGGCTACTTGCTCTTGGAGCATGAATAGGTTGCACACAGCACTTTGCACAGATGCTACTATGGGAGGTACGCATGCACACCCTACCCCAGATTTAAGCCTGTGCTTTGTGGAGTCCTCTACAGATTATTTATTTATTATATCTATAACATGCCAGGATTGGCTCCCAAAGCAGTTTACAATTAAAGCCTCTTAAAAGGGGACAATATAATTAAGGATATGTTTGTGAGTAGAATAGATCAGCCCTTTTATATATTGGTGTGATTTCACTCGCAGAATAATCATAAAATGTGAGTTCATACATGTTTGCAATTCCTGATGAATATCATATATTTTTGTTCCTTGCATTATTAAAATTCATACACTTTTTCCTTTCAAAGCAACATAGTTTTTTAAAAGCCCTTGTTCATGTTTTCAAGTCGCCAATTTTTTTAGCAGATGGAGATTGTAATTCAGTGGTTTTGTAAGAAAGGTAGCTCTAGCAGTTATCCTTGAGAAATACTGTCGACATGCCTAGATTACTTAACTTGTTGCACACTAACTGACACAAGTTAAAGCAAGAAAATGCAGAGAGACCTTACTTTTTTTTCTTAACCAGTTTCCTAAAGTTTAAGTCAGGCATAGGCAAACTCCCATCATCCCTAGCTAACAGGACCAGTGGTCAGGGATGATTGGAATTGTAGTCTCAAAACATCTGGAGGGCCAAGTTTGCCTATGCCTGGTTTAAGTTTACAAATATTTCAGTCAGAAGAGTTACACTGGGTAGCACAGCTAACCCCACAAATAATTATTTTTATATACTGTACAATACAATAAGGCCCCAGACTCCTAGAGCATTCTACAGTAAATGCAAGTAGCTCAGACTGAAGAGCAAGACTGAGGACTAGATGTTCTAAGAGTTGGTGGAGTCGGATTGTCTTTAGGATAAGCTAGGATTGCCACCTAAATGGTACTCTAGAAGTTCTTAACCCGAGGTACTACTTCTGGTTAGCGGAGTCTGTAACCCAAAATGTTTGTAACCCGAGGTACCACTGTACATCCTTTTTCTTACCTGATTCGAAGCAGTCCTATAGGGAGAATGTTCTTGGCCTCCTGCTGGTTTTTTTCTCACTAGTAGAAGACTTCTATCCTTGTTATGCTTTTAAAACTCACAACAACAAAAAATCCAGTTGGTAACCCTCAGTGTCCACATGTGGCCTGTTAATGTATACAGTGGTACCTCAGGTTAAGAACTTAATTCGTTCTGGAGGTCTGTTCTTAACCTGAAACTGTTCTTAACCCGAAACACCACTTTAGCTAATGGCGCCTCCTGCTGCCACCGTACTGCCAGAGCACGATTTCTGTTCTCATCCTGAAGCAAAGTTCTTAATCTGCAATACTATTTCTGGGTTAGCGGAGTCTGTAACCTGAAGCGTATGTATGGTAACCTGAGGTATCACTGTACAGTGAGATTTACATTGTTAAGAAGGTGGCCTGAAGAAGCATACAATAAATCAGGTTCTGAGAATTGGGCTGTGCTATAACCGATTGTTAAATGAAAGAGAGGGAACATAGACAAGCATACAAATTAGCTGAAATGTGAAGCGGAAATACATCTTGTCCTTGGTCTGGAGGAGGAGAGTGAAAACTGCTGCAGCTAACAGACTTGCCCACAGATCAGATAAAAGTGCTGCTGCAGTTTGGCAGACTATTGGCTGGGTGGTGGAGTTAACCCTGAAGAAAGTACCCCACAGGGTACTTGGAGGCTGCCACCCCCTTTAAGTTTGTATTGATGAATTTATCAATCTAGTATAAGAAAATGAGCAATGCATTGTTAGGTGGTAATTGAAATAATATTTTTTGCTTCCAAAAAGTTGCCTATAAGCAAGTGACTGAATCAGTAAAGAGTAAGGCAAGAAGGAAGTGGCTGTGTTGCTGTTTCTTTGGCATTGTACCGATGTGGGTGGAGGTAGGCAAATGATCTGGGTCTCAAAATGTTTAATGCTGCCATAGATTCTTCATAAATGAGAAATTCACTTTGTGACAAGTGGTTGGTTGGAAATAAAGGGTGTGGTTGGTGGGAATGGTTGAGAGTGAGATTTGCATGTGGGAGTGTGCTATTTTTTGGGAGATGCTATTGTGAAAGAAAGTTTAGGCACAGCTGCCTCCTTAGTTATTTTGCTTAGCAAATGATGCTTTAATATGTGAATTCTGATTGTACTTTTGTCTTTGATTTTTTACTTGTAATGTTTACTGATGTTGATATTTTGTTTCACTGTTAATGGTGCTGCTTTAAATGTGAATCTTTATTACATTTTTGTGTATGATTGTTATTTGCAATGTTCTTTTCTAGTATTTTGTAATATTTGTATTTGATGTTGTATGATGTGCTGTAAACTGCTTAGAGATTTTCTTTCCCCATGCAATGTAAAACAGAACAGAAATAATAAAGTAAGATTCCTATGCTTCTAAGCCAGCTTTAGAAACACCAGATCCATATAAGACAAGCACTTGTTAGTTTAGTGTTTTCTACAATAATAAACCTTGTTATTCTTCCATTTCTGCTGTTCTCAACATGGGTTCAGGATGTCCGGAGCACACTTGTAAGAGTTCCTAGGTTACGGCTTCCCTCCTTCACCCATTTGCAGTCACTAGATTTACCTAAACCTGAATTACAGGTTTTGCCTTTAACTGTCCTAGTAACCTTGGGCTCCCAGCCATTAGATAACAGTCATGGTTTCCAGTAGGGCCTGTAATCTTAACTCACTGCAGCTCAGCACAGTGCCTAAGGCATGGGTAGGCAAACTAAGGCCCGGGGGCTGGATCTGGCCCAATCGCCTTCTAAATCTGGCCCGCAGACGGTCCAGGAATTAGTGTACTTTTACATGAATAGAATGTGCTTTTATTTAAAATGCATCTCTGGGTTATTTGTGGGGCATAGGAATTCATTCATCCCCCCCCCAAAAAAGTTTGCTGACCCCTGGGCTAAGTCAAAGGATTGGGCCGTTCATAGAATAAGACTGCTGTGTTCTGCTTTAATATTTCCATTTTTTTACCAGATTATTTCTTTTTCATGGCTCTTGCACTTCAGCTGGAACATTCCCTTACAAGATTTCAAAATAAAACATTACTAAAGGAAGCCCATTTATGAGATGCACATTTTAACCAGCAGAATTAACAAGAGAATGAAACAATATCGTAAGCCTAGGGAAGGCACCAAAAGGATGCGGCAGCAGTTGCTGCAGCAGCAGGTCTTCCCTGGGGCATCCCCTTCCACCCCTAACCCCGGACCATGTACAGTACTGCTCTGTACTTCTTTAAGCCCTCTGGACAGACGCAGGCTGGGGAAGGAGAGGGAGACGAGCAGGCTGGTGGTTCCTGTTTCATTTCGCTCCGGGGGGCGGAGCTGACTGTGATTGGCTTCCTCCAGGGTGGGCGGACCATTTGCCCTCGGAGGCAGACTTGCAGGTCCCTGTGCCCTTCCTGTCCTGTGAGTTCCTGCTGGGGCTGGCGGAGGACTTAGGGATGCTCCAGCGGTTGGTGTTCGGGCGCTGCTCGCCCCCGGGGCTGCTGCTGCTGTTGCTGTGCTTGGCGCGCACGTGCCCAAGCGCTGCGCCTCGGCGGCCCGTCAACTTGGTCTTCGTGTTGGCCGACGACCTGGGCTGGGGCGACGTCGGCTGGCACGGCTCCGAGATCCGCACCCCGACCCTGGACGCGCTGGGGGCGGGCGGCGTGCGCCTGGAGAGCTACTACACGCAGCCGCTGTGCACCCCGTCGCGCAGCCAGCTGCTCACCGGCAGGTACCAGGTAGGCGGGAAAACACGGCGGGATTGGACTTGCCCACGCGAAGGGCTTAGAGACTGAGGGAGGGACGTGTAGAAACTGTGGCTGAGGTGCTTCTGTCTTCCCGCCCCGGCATCTCTCCCTTGCCGTCGGTGGATTCCTGTGAGAATCTAAGCCTAACTTTCTAGCCCTCGCGGTTGCAGTTCGAATGAGTGGTTTCTAAAACTTAGGAACTGCTGAGGTCTTTGCGTATTGACCCATCTTAATTATCAGGGATATGTAATTCTTTTTTCTGATTTGAAAGTCACGCCCAAATCATGAGAGCGCTTCATTCGTGTAGCGCGTCACGTGTGTTTATGTCTATCCAGCAACATGACGAGCTACACTCAAAAAGAGTCACGTCAGTTTCCTGTCAGAGCTGACTGACCATCTGAAATAAGGTTGAGGTTTGGGGGTTGTATTTCTGGGCAACGTATTTCTAGTTTTCTTTGCCCGTTGTTCTAAAAGTTATTAGCTCTTAACATTGAGAGGGCCAATATTCCCCTTCCGGCCCGTATGCCCTGTAAACCTTAGCCCAATGATATATCTTGCAAAAATGCACAACGAATTCCTAGTACTGTATTGTTTTCCTAGTGCAAAGATACCATAGGAATAGATAATTATCTGGTTTGGGGAGACCTCTAGTGGCTGTTTAATATGCATTTCAGTAAGAGGTCAGGGTTGTGTCTTTTGTAAACTTCTATAATTTGTTAGGGAATGCAACATGTAATAATGAATATACTTTATTTTTGCATATCAGCAAGCAGTGTTTTCCAGTGAACAACATATATTTTTAAGGGAAGGAGGAGCCACAAAGCTCCTTTCGGTTTGCATGTCAGCATCATGAATGAAACATTTTATCAGCAGAGCTGAGAAAGGAAACAGCTGATTAAAATTTAGCCTTCTCGCCTCAAGTTTCAGCGGCTGCCTCAGATCTAACTGACTTTCTATCTGAAGAAGTGTGCATGCACACGAAAGCTCATACCAAGAACTAACTCAGTTGGTCTTTAAGGTGCTACTGGAAGGAATATTTTTTGTTTTGACTATGGCAGACCAACACGGCTACCTATCTGTAACTGACTTTCTATTTGTGGGTATTTCCTGCTGCCTATGATTCTGGGATTATCTCATAAAGTGGATGTGTGCCAATCACTCCGCTAGGAAGCCTGGTGTTTGGATTTGGGGCAGGGGTGCAGGGAGAAAGCAAAAGAAAGGATGCAACTGGTGGCATTTCTTGCAGAAGCCCATATTGTAGCAAACCGATTGAATTCTAAAGTGCTGCAACACTCACGCTCCTTTACCTTATCCTGCTGGCAACGGAAACTGCTTACACAAGCAGATGCTACTGTTAGCTAGTCCTACCACAGGCTGGACACTATTCAAGCTGTTGTTAGGCAACCTGGAGAATTAGTTCTGGGACTGCATCTCATTCTTTAGCAGCAGTGAGGAGGAACTTTAGTTAAGCGACAGAGGGTATGCTTTGCATCCACAAGGTCCCAGGTTCAATCCCTGCCTTCTTTAGTTAAAAGAATCAGGAAGCAACTGATGTGAAAGCTCCCTGCCTGGGACGGCAAAAAGCTGCCACCAATCAGAGGAGGCTTCATTTGGACGTAATGATAAACCATGCTGAAGCCCTGCTTTGTTTTACAAACCATGAGTTGCCCCACAGATTATCAAACAAACCAAAAGTCTTCGAAGTTTGGTTTGTTTTCCAGCTGCTACTGTTAGCCAGTTTTCCAGCTGCTCCTGCATCCTGCCTTTGTAGTTTGGTGAGCTTGGGTGGTCATATAAATTGTGGTTAAGGAAAAGTGCTCAGTTTGCCATGTTTAAAAGAAACTAAGCTATGAGCCAATAACTGTGGTTTCAGATCATGGTTTTGTAGGTAATAGACAAAACAAAGTTCAGCTGCTGGGCAGTGTTCACACATAATGCTGTGCCATGGTTTAATAAACCATGCCCTAGTGTTATGTGCAAAACAGGGCAATGAATATTGTTTAAATCACAACCTTCCTTATGCAAGATTGCAAACCCACCTATAAATTGAGAATATAAGCCTGATTAAGATGGTTGGTGCAACCAGTCATTTGACTGGTGATGAAGGAGGTCGATTCCAGCCCCCTGCCTTCTCCAAACATATTGTCCTGGCAGCATTAGCTATATGGATTGACAGATGGCACACACAAAGGAAGAAGGATTGGAGCCTTTGATTTCTTATGACAATAGAGTTGTTCATAGTTAGGACTCTGTATGCTACTTGCAGTTCATTCATTCATCAATGACCAATTTGAGAAAAGGAGAACTTAAACTATGCCCCATCTCTTTCACACTCTGGAAAGCTCTATAGCTTAGGATGGGCCTGTAGCTCAATATTAGAGCATCTGCTCTGCTTGCATAATAGTCCAAGTTCAGTCCCCGGTATTTCTAGTCAGGACTGAGGGAGTTCCCTGTCTGAAACGCTGGAAAGTTTCCAACAGTCAATGTAGCTAGTGCTGAGCTACATGTCAGCGTCTGATTGGTAGGCAAATGCATGCACAACCTTTACTACTTGCAACTATCTCTGCTGTGGAGCTTCTATTCCTTTCCCCCCAACTTTTGGGGTTTATTAGCCCAAACATCAAGGTGTTTTTTTTTTGGTTTTTTTTTTTTGCAAGGGTTATCCAATTGCTTTGCAGCTGCAAATTCAGATCCAAGTAGCAGTAGTACAGGAACAGGTAATAGTTAACATGAGATACAACATTGCTTTTAAAAAAATATATTCATGAGTACTAAGTTGCTATTTCTCAAATATGTCTCTGACTTTGTTAATATTGCAACTCAGGGACACAGCGTGAGTCCCCCACCCCTGCAAAGGGTTTTGCAGACATGTCGTGAAAGGGCCAGCAGTGTCCCCATCTTCAAGACTAACCACAAAGCCACTTCCTTCCCCCCTCTCCTCCCGATCTTTAGTAGATATAATTCACCATTCCTAGCACAGGTGCCGTACTGTTATTTTCATAAAGGAATGAATGTAATACATGTTTCTCTTTTTAAAACTCATTTGCTCAATTCATTATGCAGTTATTTCTTTTAGATATAGGCCTTTCACAAATTGTGTTTTGTTTTATCTGTGATCCATAACCTACTTTGCTACTTTGCTTTTCTCCCTGCGGTTAATCACTCTTTACAGTCTTTGAAGAAGATCATAGCCAGAGGCTAAATATTTGACCATATGTTCTCCTTATCTACTCCTGCATTTTTCCTATTTCAGTAGGTTTTAAAAACAAAATATTTTCTAGATAGGAGTTGTTCTGGTAAGACCTTGTAAGCCATAAGAGACTCTGCTACTGGGACATTTGGGGAAATGTTCTACAGCAGCCCTATGGTTCCTGATACTGGATATGCAGCATTTTTCACCAGTCATGACCGGGTGACTTGAGAAATCAATAGGGGCCTGGCTGGTTCTACATACCCTTTACTTCAGCTTCCTTGGATTCCCTAATTAGGCTGGGAACAATACAGATTTCTTGCCTTGGACCATGTCTTCTTCTGGCTCTTTGATCTTCATCTGCCCTGCTGTGATCCCAGCCTATTCCATCCTGACTGGGCTTTGGTGACCCAGTTATTTCATGATGTGTAGAGATGTCTTAGACTTTTGCTTTTGTATCAGTAACTAGTGGTCAGTTGCTATGATAGCAAGGGAAGGAGAGCTGGTATATCTGGAAGAAGTCCTGGAGGGCACCTCACCACCCTGATTTGCTCCCCAGCTGAAATGAAAGGTAGTCATCTCATATTTCCTAATAGTGACCCAGAGGGCAATTTTATTTCCTCTTATGTTTTAAGTATAGGGTAGTGGTTTCTTCACAAGGATGTTCTGTGTTCTACATCCACTCTTTGAAGCATGAGGCCTCTGAACACTTGCAAGGAATCACAGTTGGGGAGAGACCTGTTACATCCAGTTCCCACTTTAATAAATTGGTACCTCGGGTTAAGTACTTAATTCGTTCCGGAGGTCTGTTCTTAACCTGAAACTGTTCTTAACCTGAAGCACCACTTTAGCTAATGGGGCCTCCTGCTGCTGCCATGCCATTGGAGCACGATTTCTGTTCTCATCCTGAAGCAAAGTTCTTAACCCGAGATACTATTTCTGGGTTAGCGGAGTCTGTAGCCTGAAGTGTATGTAACCCAAGGTACCACTATATATTAGCAACACCAATCAGCCCTGCAGCATGAAACAGAAAAAAACCTCCTAATCTTGCTCACCTATGATGTGCACATTTAATTCCTGTCTCTCACACAGGAGGGCAGATTCTACCAACAGGCTCTCCCTGGGGGTAGAAACCAATTCTATCTTCCTGAAGCCAGCAGACAAAATATGTATTGAAACCCATATTATAATAGCCAGAGCCTGAAGAAGAAAGAATAGAAATGTGCTACAAACCTGGCATACAGCACTCATTTCCCTCCTGTCTCCCACCCAGAGGAAAGAGATCAATGGCAACAGGTCCTCACCTGGAACATGAAGCAATTTCCATTCTCCTTCCACTAGTTTCCCCACCAGCAGATAATAAAAATTCTACACAACTCATATAAGCTAGGAGGTTGCAGAAAAATGTGGAGTTATACAACTTCATATTTTTATATGTCTAGCTTAAAACAACAGGTCAACAGAACCTTGTGATGTCCCCAAAGAGACAGATCCATTTGGTGTCTTCCCTTTGGGGTTGACCCTTTGGGGTGGCCCCACCCTCACTCTGCCTGGTGTTAGCCTCTCACATCATATGAGCTGGATGCTTTATAGCTGAATATTCTTCCCATGAGCATCTGAGTGGGCACGGTGAGAATGGGAGGCTCGACTAGATAGACATTTGGCTTGATCAACAAGGCTCTCTTTTTGTTCTTTCATGGGAGCACATGGCTAGTTTGAGCCCTTTTATTTCAGCCAGTCTGTCCATAAATTGAAAACCTGGGGAATGAGACAAGGTAAGTACAGTGATCTTTCTCTCCTCTGTCTAAGGAGCCTTTGTGTGCGCGCGCTCTCTCTCTCTCTTTAGTTCACCTTTTTGTTTTGGTTGATACAAAAGGGGGGGAAAGCTAATTTAAAACATTAGTAGTAAAAAACAGTCTGGGGTGTTAGCCATTCCTGTTGCTCATCCCCCTTGTCTTGCTAAAACTGCCCTATAGTTTCATATATATTTTCAGAGCTTTTTATTTCCTGAAAGGAAGCCATCTATGTCAATTCAGCCTGGCCATCTGCTTTCCAATCAGAAATGGAAATTTATATTTTACTGCACTGGCAAGTGATATTGACCGCCCCTGTCAGTTGCTCATGAAAACCTGCTGCCAGGTGCTTTTCACCCTCCCTAGCAAGCGGCACTCCATTTCCATCGCTGGTAGGGCAGGCTAGAGAATTTGCGGGGAACAGTGGACGATTTTGAAAAAATTTAAAATACCTTTTTTTTTTTTTACATGAAAAGAGCCCAATGGAAAATATGTCTTGCTTGGTTCCCAGTTCATAGCCATTTTCAAAAATCACCTAAAGAAAGATTAATCCTGTGATCTTATTGACGTTAGTCCTCTGCTATTCCTTCCTTACACTTGATCATAAATCTGTTGTTAGATCACCGTTCAGAGTTGCATGTGACAGTTTTGAAGATTTTCGTATTAACCTTCTCACAAGTATAAGAAAACCAGAAGACTAGAGCACCTTCATAGTGTTTTTTAAATGTGCAATACATATTTGACAGTGATTTTTGTGCAAAGATATGTAAATTGATGCTTTGCTTTCTTTAGAATTTTTAATAAATCTGGCTGTTCATGAAACTCATCTTTGCTGTCTCTAGATGGTTGGTGGGTCATCTGTTAAGGAAGTCAAATAATGCATTTGGGCTTTCTGGCAATAACAGTGAATTTTCTTTTCAGATTATATTTCCATTTTATGTTTATGTTCAGTTTCAGTAGCTCCCTTGATTCTTTGCTTTCTAAAGCCAGCTAGAATCCTCCATTTGGGTAATCTTCAAGCTCACTGGTTCTTCTGATTATTATGTTTGGCTGGCAAAAATCTCCTCATTTTGCTAGATGATATAATTTTGGCTAATTATGATACATTTGGTATTCCTCTTTTAAGAACTGCCTTCCAAAATAGCTTAATGAAACCATGACTGGAAAAATTAGATACAAGTATTTGTCATTTCTGTGGTTAGTGGTTCAGAAGCTGGAAACAGATTTTGCATTTAATTGAAGCTTGCAACTTTGGGGAGGACTTTGAGAGAAGCGCAAAACATTTCGCAAGTGTATGTTGTAATGTTGTACAGGTGTACGTGGCATTTGATGGAGGAGTTGAATGCAAAGTGTTAGGGAACAGAATGTTTTAATAGTCCTGCATGTGGCAGATTTGATGATCATGAGATTCTGTTTTGAATAGTAATCAGATTCCAACTTTAGGAAGGCCACAAAACTTCATTCCCTCTTCATGACTGAAAGCAGTGATGGCCTACAGCAACATGGGGGAGCCACCATACCTCAGGTCTAATTTGGTTATTAACACCATTTGAAGCAAACTGTGCCCGTATGTGATCATATGATGTCAGAAGCAAAGCTCTGTCATCTCCAATCTAAGCTCTAAGGGCAAAGTTGGAAATAAGGGATCTATTGTCTCCCATCTTAGCACTAAGCATTACAGCTCTGAGAACAGAGAGAAACCTGTGCCTGCCACCAGCTTGACATTAGAATTGCCTGTTGTCATATGATGCCAGGTGATTGACATATGAATAGCCTTGCCCACCTGTCAACAGTGGCCTGCAGAGGGTGGGCAAATTCTGGATCCAACCTTTGGGCTGCAAAGGTTTTCCGGAGGTTGAGTAACTTACTGTGGGCCCCATTCTATGCAGACATTTGTACCCTTTTGTGCTCTGTCACTGGGTGCAAGTCAACATTGCACAATTACTGATGTTCCACCTGCACAAGCATATCAGCTTGCCAGACAGAATGAACCCCCATTTCCTTCCGTGTGCTGTTCTGGACCTACTCTGTTCTCCAGACCCACTCAGGGCCAATTTCAGTCAGCACACAGTGGAGAAGGGGTGGGGAGAAGCACAAATGTTCAAGCGGAAACCCTTACACAGGGGAGGAGCCCTCTGAATCAGGTCAAAGGTCCATCTAGTCCAGCATCCTGTGCCTAAAGATAGGTAATAAAGGCACCAGGCGAGCCTCCCTGGGGAGAGCATTCTACAAGCGGAGAATCACCACAGGAAAGTCCTATTCTTGAGTTGCCACCCTCTGGACCTCTCATGGAGGAGGTGCTTGAAGAAGGGTCTCAGATGGTGATTGCAGGATCTGGGTTCGTTCATATGGAGAGAGGCAGTCCTTGAGATATTGCGGTCCTCCATGAGGACACTGACCAGGGAGTAAACTCCGCTGAGCACAGTGGAGCTTGCTTCTAAGAAAACATTTATTAGAATGGCGCTGTTGAGCATCCTTCAGTTGGGTGACAGCTCCGTTTTCAAGCCGCACCGGGTACCTTTCCCCCATAACTCCTATGTGGCAGTTCTGTGTTTTGCTTCCTTTCATTTGGATTCATAGCCTAGATGTCCTGCAAATGTACACCAATTACTTTTAAGTGATTTCCCACCCTGCACACAGTTGCTGCTTATTTTTCAGTATTTCTAAGATGTGATGTAAAGTTTCATTATTGATCTGGGTATGTTAGATTTGTTTTCCTCTAAATATGAACATGTTGCTGTGCAGATAGCGCTGCCTGCGCACCAGAAAATTATGGTGTAACCGATGTGTAAGGTACATTTGTTTTCATTAGATCCATACAGGTTTACAGCATGAAATAATTTGGCCGTGTCAGCCCAGCTGTGTCCCACTGCATGAAAAACTCCTGCCTGAGCTACTTAAAGAGGCAGGATATGTTACCCACATGGTGGGAAAGTGGCATTTAGGAATGTACAGAAAAGAATGCCTTCCAACCCGCAGAGGATTTGATACTTACTTTGGTAAGTGACGTTTACTTTATTCCTCCTTTGTTTTCATTGGATGGTCCAGCAGTCAATAATTTGTTCTGGCTTAGTAAGAACGTAAGATAGCCTGCTGGTTCATCCCAGTGGCTGATCTAGTCCAGCATCCTGTTCTCACAGTGGCCAATCAGATATCTGTGGAAAGCCTGAAAACAGAACCTGAGCACAAGAGCAGTCTCCCCACTTGTGACTCCCAGCTACTGTCACTCAGAGGCATCAGAGGTATAACTTAGCTATCAAGGCTAACATTTTCCTTAAAGCAGCGTTTCCCAACCTAGTGGCTTCCAGATGTTTTGGGCTCCAAATCCCAATTAGCTCATCTTGGAGCATGGCCAGTCATTGGGCCAGGATGATGGGAGCTGTAGTTGAAAACACCTGGATGGTACCAGATTGGGGGAAGCTGCTATGGAGGCTTTGGGGGATGGTGTAACAGCATGAGGAGGACAAAGGCATAAGGTGCTAATTTCTACCGAGTACAGAAGTCTGATGCATCAGGGATGTTGCCTTGTTCTGCCTCTGAGATAATGATTTCTCAAAAGTTGTTGCAGGGGCCTTTTGTCACCATGGAGGCATTGACTTGTGTCACTGGTTTGTATCTGCGATACCAGATACCAGAACAAGAATCACAGCTGAAGGACTCTGTATTCAGAAAACCTAAGCTGGGGAATTAGAGCTTGTGTTCTATCACTAAGTTATGTCCAACTTATAACCTCTCTGTGGCATGGAATTTTCTGGATGTGAAGCGCTGGATGGGATGAGTTGAAATGATGAGTTTTGTATGGTGGATTAAGTGAAAAGAAAAATAATAGCATACAATGTAAATGCATGGAATGTATGAAATACTGAATAGATTTGATTTTTCTTCTGCCTTCCATTCAGAAATAAGAGAAAATGTGTATGGAACACATTTATAGTACAGGAAATGTCTCTGTCTCCCAGAAACAATATTGTCACATGCTTGTGGAGCAGAAATTGCCTGCTTTTTACTGGGCTCTTGTTGGCTGTCTTCAGGGACCATGTGTCTTTGTTCTTGGTTTGTTCCATCATTTTACTATTATGGATGGCCATGCAAATGAGTTATGAATTATAATGAAAATCTTGGGTGCAGTCCAACCAAGGGCATTGCTAAATCCTTAAAAGCCTAAAGGCACAGGACCGTGACACAGATTTGCATAACATTTGCAGATGCTAATTTATATGTATAGATTTAGGCTGACTGTCAGGGAAAATCGCTTAATAAGCAAGTTAAAAATCACAAAATGTAAGTTTTTTTAAAGGGAAAGAGGTAGGATATATGGGGCATGGTGCAAAAGACTTCGGCTCAGGTCCCCAGGGCCATACCTTTACAACAGAATCCAGCAGAAGAGACTCAGTTAGTGGACTAGATTCCTCCCTGCCCCACCTTCAGCCTCCTGCATGCCCTAAAAATCTATTGAAGGAGCATGGGGGCAGGAGGAAGAGGAGAAGGGCAAGCCCCATTGCATAAGCAGAAGTCTCCTGCAACACTGGATGTCACACATTGATTGCAAACTGATAATCAGTTGTCAAAGAAATAAGCAACTATCTGACTTTTAGAAGACATCTGTTTTTAATGTTTGATGTTTTATTGTGTTTTTAAAATTCTGTTGGGAGCCACCCAGAGTGGCTGGGGAAACACAGCCAGATGGGCAGGGTATAAATTATTGTTGTTGTTGTTATTATTGTTATTATTGTTATTATTTTATTTATTATAGAGCTGGATGTGGGAATTTAAGATAGTAGGATCTGAACCTTGCAAAGACAAGGGAAGACTGACTTGGGTACAATAGCCATAATGGTCAAATTGAGGGGTTCCCCCCAATACAATTTTGAAAGACAATAAAATGCATTGTAGTATTTCCCCTTTTGTATAGAAATGTGCATTTTTCACAGTTAACACAAGCTCCTTACACAATGTTGTTTCAGTGTTGTCAGGTGCAATTCCAGAAAAAAATAAAAAAATTGGAAACGTCAAAGGCCATGTTTAGGTAACTGAGGGTGTAACCCATGCTATATTGTGGCATTGGTACACTGCTAATTTTAATTACGGTATCTTTTGAATGTTTAATATCTGTTTTTGCCTACCTTTTATTGATAATTCTGTTTTTGTTTGTAATAAAATCTCTAAATTATTTAAAATCAAGTGGCATAAACATTTTGTTAAATATAATAAAGAAATATAGGACTTTCATTTGCTCGGTGTGACTGCAAACCGGAGGAGCTGCCTATTAACTCTTACTATCCATTGGTGTTAACCCTGATTTGTGTATTTGTGTCTGTTAAATGGCACTAATTTGTGGCAAGCTAGCTGCAGAAGGATTTTATTTGGAAATCCTTCTGTTCTGTTTGGAAATGGGGATACTTTATTCTGGAGAGACTGTCTCACTCACCAGTTGGTGTCAGCAGGAGATTGGGAATGTTTGAATAGCTTGCATGAAAAATACTCTTTGCAACATAGAAATAGCTTAGTAATTCTACCTTCAGCTGCAAGAATTATTATAGGGTTTTTGTTTTGTTTTGTGTTATCTTGGCTGCTGTGGCTTTTCATCTTTGACGTTCCATCATTTCAGTTTCAAAATCTCTCATGCACTTGCCAATTTAAAAGCATCATTGGACTCCTATTAACCATGCAAGCATGGAAGCAGATGTTAACGGTTTTTGTTTTTAGTTTTTTAATGGTGGGGATGAGAGAGTTTGCCAAATGATTTGTTGACTTGTTTTATAAAAACAATCCTATTTAGTCCTGGTATTCCGCCCCCTCCCGCAGGTGTACCAGACCAGGTAAATTCCTCCTTTTTACTGACTTGCAAATCTTACTGCCATTCTGCTTTTAAAGACTCTTCTACTGAAATTGTCACAGGCATGATTATCTGTTGATTTCTTGGTGGTGGTTTCCTGTTTGTGGAATGCCCTCCCTGGCGAGGCATGTCTCCCTCCCTCATTATTGGCTTTCAATATAAATTTTAAAACATTCCTGTTTATCCAGGCTGAAGGATACTGACCATGGCAACCATGAAATTTGCAGCTTTGAGGGTATGTGATGGTTTTTAAAAGGTTTAGATACTCTAAAAGTTTTAGAATGTTTTTTTATTTTGCTTGCTAATGTTTTAAATATGTTTTATTTTAAATTGTATTGTTTAAACATTTTGATGTTTGCTTCCTTGGGCTCCTTTGAGGGTGGGAAGAGAAATGTAAAGAGTACATAAATTTAATGAATACATAAAAAGAGAGACTTAATATTTCTCTTTTTTAGGTTACCTTCTTGGAAGTGAAGATTACTATTCTCACGAGCGCTGTGTGCCCATCGAAGCGAAGAACGTAACTCGATGTGCTCTTGATTTTCGAGAGGGAGAAGAAGTTGCAGATGGATTTAAAGACATGTACTCTACTAATGTGTTTACAGAAAGAGCAGTAGATCTTATAGCTAATCACCAGACTGAGAAGGTACAATTCTGTCTCTTTCTTAAAATATAAAGTTGTAATTAATACATTTTGATGCATTTAGGATCAGACGCTTTGGTGCAGCTACCTGTTCTTAGTCCCATTATAGTCGTAAGCTCATAATCGGGAATTTAACAACGTATTAGGCGGAAGACATTGACAGGTCTGTCCTACAAAATAGATCAGAAAGAAACTGAATTCAGTTTCTCAAACATTTTCTTTGGTTTTTCTGCTCCTTGCGTGATAAATTTGATAGAGCAGCTTCAAAATACTGTAATATTAGTTTGTTTAAATCTCGGCGGCAAAACTTGTACCAGTGCTATCTGCTTGCAGCACCTGTGGCTGCCAGTGTGATGTAGTGAATAGTGTTGTGCTTGATGGTTGCATTGGTTCAGTTCCTTCTTCATTCACTGGTTCCCTGTGGCTGTCACTGTGGCTGCAATCCTATACATGGTTGTCTGGTAAACAACCCCCTTTAACTCAGTGGGACCGACTTCACCTGCAAAGGATTTCCACATCACTCTTAGGTCTCTCATTACCTAAGGTTGGTGTGGAGATAAAGTTGGAAGAACCTTATGTATGCTGCCTTTAGGTCCTTGGTAGAAAACCATGTATGTTATTATTAATATTGCATTGATATTATTAATAGCAATACATTGTTAAACCAGGTGATCAATTAGATATTATTATTAAATTTCAGTGCAGTGGTACCTTGGTTCTCAAACAACTTGGTTCTCAAACGCCGAAAACCTGGAAGTAAGTGTTCCGGTTTTTGAATGTTTTTCGGAAGCCAAATGTCCAATGTGGCTGTTGGCTGTTGTTTCCGGGGCACCACCAATCAGAAGCTGCACCTTGGTTTTCGAAGAGACTTCCGGAATAGACTAAGTTTGGCACTTTTGTTTTTGCTATTTGCGTTTTTGTGGCTTTTCGGTTAATTTGTTTTTGTGACTGTGTGGAACCCAGTTCAGCTACTGATTGATTGATTGATTGATTGATTGTGTGACTGTGGAAATGGATAAAAGCCCCCCATCCAAACAATGACTATCATCAGTGCAGGTAAGAAAAAATAATAATTTTTATTTTTATCACCTACAATACTGTCTTATTTATTTTATAGTACAGTACATTGATGATTGCTTTCATTTTATGGATCAATGGTCTTGTTAGATAGTTTTGCATTACTTTCTATGGGAAAGCGCGCCTTGGTTTTGGAATGCTTTGGTTTTGGAATGGACTTCCGGAAAGGATTAAGTTTGAGAACCAAGGTACCACCGAAATGTTAAATATTAACATTATTATTAAATATTAATCTAAACCACTTAATGTTAAACATCTCAAAGCAATAAACAGTAAAAACTATTAATATAAACCACAAAAAGAATTGAAAGATGCAGTACAATACCCTAAGGTACAAACAGGGAGAAGTCCAGCCTTAGTGGCCCAGGAAAAACTGAGAAAAGAAAGTTTCATCTTTAAAAGATGTCTCAGGCAGATTACACAAATAGTACTCCCTGTCCTGTACCACTAATGTAGCATGTCTGACCCAATTACTGGTGTGCCCTGCTCTTAAATATTTCTAGACTTCCCTAATGAAAGCAAAAATTGAATTTGAAGGTCTGCCTGGAGTTAGATCAGCTTATGGCCCTCCAGATGTTGTTGGACAGCAACTCTCATCATCCTTGACCGCTGGCCATTCTGGCTGGGGCCAATGGAGTCTGGCAACATCATAAAAATGGGGATGTCTTCAATTAAATATTCTGTTATCCTTGAGAACTGAAGACAGAAGGCAGGAAGGAAGCCAGCAGTTGCAGCTGGAAGCTTATCGGCCAGTATGCTGATTATGGCATTTAATGATGCGGTCTCTTTTTTTGGTGTTGTGCCTTTTTTGCGACAGCCTCTCTTCCTCTACCTTGCTCTGCAATCAGTCCACGAGCCTCTTCAAGTACCTGAGAAATACATAGAGCCATATTCTTTTATCAAAGACAAAAAGAGACGCAAATATGCGGGAATGGTGTCTATTATGGATGAAGCTGTGGGAAATGTCACTGCAGCCCTGAAGAAGTACGGCCTTTGGAACAACACGGTTCTAATATTTTCTACAGGTAAGATTAACAATTAGATATACGCACATATTATTGGCAATTTTCTGTTGACTATTAAGCTGATTATCTAGCAGGGAAAATGGAGGTTGGGAAAGAATGCCAAAGGCTTACTTGGTATCTGTGTAAGGAATGTAACCCCCCCCCCCAAAAGAAATCGTAAAACTCTTAATAAACCGTCCCTGCAATCCTAAGACACAGCTACCCATTCTGTTGGCTACAACAGAATGCTTCTGTCAGCAGGGGCAGTTGGAGGGGGCTAGGAAAGATTTGTGGGCACCACGTTGGTGACCCCTTGAGAAGAAAAGCAGCCCAGAGCTAAGGCTGCGTCGGTGAGACTCTGCAACCAAAGAACACATGTGCTTCTTCTTTACTTTGTATGACACCTGGGAAAAAAGACCCAAGATGCTTTGCTTTGTTGCAGTCTTGATATGATAGGGCAATTTGCAGCATTTACATTGATAAATACTACTGCAATTAATCCTACTTGTAGCCAAAATTGCAGTGGCAGTTTCCGTGTGCTGCAGGGGGGGGGGGGAGAGGAGTTCTGAAGTGGTGAGCTGGCTCCTTGTGTGAGGCTCGCACAGATGCCGCAGTTTGAGCCTGGGGCCATCTGCATTCCAAGCAGATGCTGTCTGTGCCACTGAGCTATGGCCCTTAGCCTGCTGTTTGTTGTGGCTTCTTAATGTGTACAGTCATACCTCGGGTTAAAGACGCTTCAGGTTGCGTTTTTTGGGGTTGTAGACCGCTGAAACCCGGAAGTACTGGAACAGGTTACTTCCGGGTTTTGGCAATCGCACATGCGCAGAAGGCTAAATCGCGCTTTGCGCATGCGCAGATGTGCTGAATTGCAACCCACACGTGCGCAGACACGCCACTGTGGGTTGCGGACGCTGCAGGTTGCGAATGTGCATCCCACACAGATCACGTTCGCAACCCAAGCGTCCACTGTACCCAGGTAGTCAAATATTATAGTAAACATGCTTCTGTTTTAGTGCTAAATACCGGAAAGTGTGGGAAGCAATAAGTGGGGCTTCCACCTAACAGAGGCTTAACGGTGGCTTGATAGGCAGAAATTCAACAGACTTGCCTGTTCCAGGCAAAAAAATAAAATGATGGGGAAGGGTGATGTACTTTATCATTGCCACAAGAGGGCGCCATAAGATGCGAAGTAGGGCTTCTCTTGTGACAATGATGTTTGATAGAGCCCACATACTAATTTATTTCCACGGTGCATTGTTGGTTCAAAGTGTAGCCCTTTTTACCGCTAACACTAGGAGTTTTCAGCCTTTGTCACAGTGTTCCTCCCAAGGGCAGAAAACAAAACAATCTGTGTACGTCCCCCTCTGCCAACGGCTGCTACAAACTAATCAACATCCTGTTCCTATTTGGCATCCTGGAAAGTGTTTGTGTTGGGCCTTCTTCTGTAGGTGGAAATGCCAGAGAGTAATTTGGTCCTGTGGACAACATGAGCTGATGCAGTACAGTGGTACCTTGGGTTACAGACGCTTCAGGTTACAGACTCCCCTAACCCAGAAATAGTACCTCAGGTTAAGAACTTTGCTTCAGGATGAGAACAGAAATTGCACGGCGGTGGCACGGCAGCAGCAGGAGGCCCCATTAGCTAAAGTGGTGCTTCAGGTTAAGAACAGTTTCAGGTTAAAAACGATTAGACTAGCGTCAGGCTAGGACTGCCGAACCCAAGTTCAAATCACCTCTCAACTGTGAAGCTCACTGTGTGACCCTGAGGCAGTCGCTATGTCTCAGCCCAGCTTTTACCTCACAGGGTTGTTGTGAGGACATAATTGGGGGAACCCATGAGCTGCTTGGGGTTGGATAAAAGTGTAACAGACGTGCATAGAATTACATTTCCTTTTGCCCCTCACCCACACCTGGCGTAACACTTGTATAGTACATTTTAAGTTGCTTACAAAGAGCTACACATACCTTGTCCCAATAATCCTCACAGTATCCATCTGTGGAAGGCTAGCGTGATTATCTCCATATTGTAGGGGATTGTGCGACTGTGGCTGAGAAATTGTGGGTATCTTACAGTCACCTTATGGTTGAGGAAAGATATGAATTGGGACCTGATACAGCCATAGAACCTACCGTATTTTTCGCTCTATAAGACGCACCAGACCACAAGACGCACCTAGTTTTTGGAGGAGGAAAACAAGAAAAAAAATATTCTGAATCGCAGAAGCCAGAACAGCAAGAGGGATCGATGCACAGTGAAAGCAGCAATCCCTCTTGCTGTTCTGGCTTCTGGGATAGCTGTGCAGCCTGCATTCACTCCGTAAGATGCACACACATTTCCCCTTACTTTTTAGGAGGGAAAACATGAGTCTTATAGAGCAAAAAATACGGTACTTCTTCACGTTGCTCCAGTATGAAAACTAATATCTGGGCATCTTTCTGAAACATAGCCTACTCTTTGAGATGGCCTTAGGAGTTCAGAGATAAGTTGGGAAAGGAACTTCTTTTTATTTTGCTCTGAGTCCTCTTTGTTTTTTACTCCTCTTAAAAAAACTCCACTCAGGTTTGGGTGGGCTGTTAATCTAAATAAATAATATAGTGAAATATGTAGAAGTCTAATCCTGAATTGGTTCAATTTCAGCTGAATGATACCAGTATAACAAAAGGTATAATAAAATTATGGTGGCATTGTTTTAAAACAACATATAAGAACTTAAGTAGTTAAATGTGCATATTTCAGAGGACAACAGGTACAAGCCAAGCCTTTTGCTGCTTTGGTGTAAAGACACTAAAATGTTACTGTGTGTAAATATAGTGGAGTGGGGGGGGGGGGGCATCATTGTTTTGCAGAATGAGGCTGAGTTTCCATTTCATTCATTACCAGCTAGCAATTGGTTGACGTATGCCTGGGACCCTACAAAGATCCATATTGTTTGCCCCTAGAGAGAACTGCAGTGTTCTACAGATCCTATGCAACCAGATTAAGATTTGAAATGATGAATTGATTCTTAATATGTGTGACTGGGGAGGAGTTTTGGAGTTCAAACTGAGGACAGCGTTCTTCGCAGATACATACCTTGAGCTGCTTGTGCACAGTGTAGGTCTTTGATGTATTCGTTAAATGTCTGGCATCAGTGGGAGTATAGAGAGGCCCATTCTGCAAGTGATTATAGACAGCATACACACACATCTGTGTGTGCGCACACACGCACGTGCACCCACACCCACAGTGTCTTAAATTGTTCGGTGCATAAGTTCAAGAGTCCAGTTCAATGGGAATGCCAGAGGTCAGAAATCAACTTGCTTGGTTGAGCTATGAATTGGAGCTTTCATAGAGGTTGCATAGCTGTAGTAAATACTATTAATCCTCCCCTTTCATAAGCACTGGAAGAATTCACCCACACAATTAAAAAACTTAATAATGGGGGAAAATGACATGCTTTTATTGCTATCTTTGGCAGCCGGTTCTAAATGCTTCATCCAAGCTGAAGTGTATAGAAGAGCTGTTTCTAGGCTTGCCCCCTGCTTCAATCCAGTCCTCAGCCTTATGCCTTTTTAATAACTAAATGTTTCAGACATTCCATATCAGCACCACCCTCTATAATTCTGGACATATTTAGTCTCCCTTTTATTGTTCCTAATATAGATAGATCAGACTTGTCAGATGGTTCCTTTTTTTCACAGAGGGATTCCAGATGCAGTGTGCCTCTTTCTGCTGGTTGGTTGATATTTATATATTGACATATTACTTCTTGGCCATGTTTGCACATAACAGTAAGCCAGAGTTAAACAAAGTATGGATTACCAGGAATGAGCAAGCACACTAGTACACGTGATTCATACTGTCTCTGCCCTCTTCCTTTTCCCTTTGTTGCACTGGGAGGAAACACATGAGAGTGCTGACTTAGTATTACAGTGGTACCTCTGGATACGCACACCTCTGGTTGCGTATCCTTCAGGATGTGAACGTGGCAAACCTGGAAGTATTTTTCAGGTTTCACTGCACATGCATGCGCAGAAGTGGTCTACCGCCCCATGCACATGCGCAGAAGTGGTCCCTCCGGTTGCGGAAACCTCGGGATCCGACCGGAGCTCTGGAATGGATCCCATCCGCAACTAGATGTACCACTGCACATGCAAACTAGACCTTGTGTCTTGTTTCTCTCCAGACAACCACAAGAGCAAACCAAGAACAAACCATGGTTCGCATGGAATGCTAAGCCGGCAGTCTGGTTTTGTTTTTCCCCTGACATGACAAAAGGTATAGGGTGTGTGTGATTTGAGCAGTGTACACCAGCATGCTTGCTCATTTCTGGTAAGCCATACTTGGTTTAATTCTGGTTTACTGTTATGTATGCACCGGGCTCCTGAGGATGCAAATTCATACTCAGTATGATATTGGCCCTTGGTCTGATCCATCAAGGCTCTTCTTCTCTACTTAAAAGAAAGAAAGAAATGTTGTCTGATTCTGCTCGGTTGCTGCCCAACATTATTTGGAACAAGATTGTGGGTGGGCTAAGTTGTTGCATATATGAAGCGAGGTCTGCTTGTGCAATGAGATTTCCCTCCCTTCTCCCACCCATGGAACGTGGCACCCCCTCAATCTGATCTGCAGGGCTTAATAGGAGCTCTGCCTATGCCAATTTCGAGTGCGTCCGCTCCACCTTCACTCTAGGCGCCATAACTGTTGCTTCATTGCCCTGAGCTCCCTGGAAAACCAAAGTGTGCCTTCATCCACAGAAAGAGGATGCTCTCAGGAGCAATTGTGTCATCTGTCCAAGTTGTTTCTCTAATCCAGAGATCAACCAGGACTTTGAGGCAATAGGGACTTCCCTGGAACAGTCAGAAAGCCATCTAGATCCATTTTGGCTTGATAGGTATCTCCACCCTACTGGAGGTTAGGAGTTCCTGTAGTCTTAAACTTCATCAAATAGATTATTAGGGCCTCACTGTGTGCAGATATGATCCCCTATTTGTTCATTTAGGAATGAGGTTCTTTAGACCAGGGAAACAACAGATAGGAAAAACACCCCTCCCCACCCCCCACACACTGCTTCTCTGCTCCTAATCACCCCCTTCCTCAAAATCAGTTTTGATCCCTCTGTAGAAAGGGTATAAGGGTATTTGAGGTTTCGTTACATGCATGTCTGTGTAATGTGTAGTTAGGCCCCTAAACAGGTTTGTTCCGAAGCAACTTACACTGAAATGGAAACTTGGACTCTTCCAAGTAAATGTGTTTTAGATATATGTTTAGTAAATATGTCTGTCACATTCTTTATTAACTATAGAATTCTGGCCACCACCTCTGTAATATGTCAGTTGTATTAATAAATACTACATTTGGCATATCCTTCTACAAGGATGCCTTAGTTTCTAAATGTTTTTATAATTCCCTGAGAACCTATTTTGTTTTTCTCCTCTATGGAAACAGCTTCACCTTTTGGTGTTCTGCATAATTTCACATGTTCCGTAAATGGTGCAGAATGAGACAGTGAAATGTTAGGACTTGCGACAAGCCTGCTGAGATCTTAAAACCGACAAATGATTTTCTAGTTAATTAATAGCCTGTCTTTTTCTTGACATAGTACAAGCCGATCTGTCACCGCTGCTCAAAAGCTGATTGTGTGCTCTTGTTTGATTAATCAGGTCCCATGGCTTAAGCCAAGCTGCACTGGTACCTGCGTCTGTGCACAATGTCACAAACAATGTCACAAACTACCGTACTTGTGATAAACAAGCAAAAAGTTGATATGCACACACACGGCCTGCTCTTTATTTCTTATTCTTTAATGAAGACAATGCAATTTTATCTTTATAAACCAGGCTAACATTTAGGGCTTGCTTCACACCTAGATGAATTGGCATGTGAAAAGGTGCCACAAATGTCTAGTTTGCTGCATGTACTTGCATGTGGAAGCAGAGGCATGGGATGCAACAAGCTGAGCACTACAGTGTGGTGCTAACACAGAGGGCACATATGCTTCTTAACAGCCAATAGGAACAACTGATAGGTATATGAATGCTTTTGGAGGGTGGGATAGTAACTAGCCACAGCTTCTAGGTAGTGTAGATCTTTGTAGTGTGTATCTTTGGCTTGCTGGCAATTCTATCAAAGTCCATCAAAAGCCTTGGAGTGTTCTTCTTCGAAAACTCCTATATTCATATCTGTGATTATGTGTCCTGAACATGTCTGTTGAGAAGATTGCTATAATACCCATCCAACAAAAAGCCACATGATTCAGAGAAAGAGATCTGTGCTTTTGAATGAATATAATGATATGAAATGAGCCCAGCTGTGTGCATGTGATGCCACAGTAGTTATTTAGATGCATTTTGTTAGGATTGCATATATGCTTTTGCAGATAAATGTTCCAACATGCATGTATATGTATATGTATATGTATATGTATATGTATATGTATGTTGTTGTTGTTTAGTCATTTAGTCATGTCCAACTCTTCATGACCCCATGGAACAGAGCTCGCCAGGCACTCCTGTCTTCCACTTCCTCCCGCAGTTTGGTCAGACTCATGTTTGTAGCTTCAAGAACACTGTCCAACCATCTCGTCCTCTGTCGTCCCCTTCTCTTTGTGCCCTCCATCTTTCCCAACATCAGGGTCTTTTCCAGGGAGTCTTCTCTTCTCATGAGGTGGCCAAAGTACTGGAGCCTCAGCTTCAGGATCTGTCCTTCCAGTTAGCACTCAGGGCTGATTTCCTTAAGAATGGATAGGTTTGATCTTCTTGCAGTCTCCTCCAGCACCGTAATTCAAAAGCATCAATTCTTTGGCAATCAGCCTTCTATATATATATGTATGTGAAAATGAAAAGATGGCTTTCACACATCCACAATACACAGCTATATTCTGAGGATATGCTTCTCTCTGCCTTGTGCTTAACCATCTGCCCTACACATCTTTCAGAACTTGCAAAAATTTGGCAGGCTACAAAGAAGATTTAAAATCCTTTTAAGTTTATGGAGACACAATCTACTTGAGGGTTGAACAATACTAATCCCATCCAGTCTGGTTCCCTGCTGTGCAAGGTATTGTCCAGTACTACAGGAATATCCTGGTGGAATGGACTTTACATGTCCCAAGGTTAGCTTTCAGCTGAGATTTCCTTTCAACTCTGCTTTTGCCATCTTCTCAAAGCCCCCACCCACCTCAGCAAGTCCTGCCCATCCTAAAAATAGCTAAAAACTGTTAGCACATTCTGAAAGACTCTAATGAATTGGCAAAACAAGGAACGAATGTTAACTCCCAAGCCTTCTGCTTTGCTTTAATAGATGATCAATATAAACAGCACACTAGTAGAGTTCTGTGGTGGACCATCCAGGTTAGACACCCATGAGATTTTGGTATGATCAGGGGAGGGGGGTGCAAAAGTAGTAAGATGACTGCAAGTACCTGAATAGTTAGGGAGATTCATTCATTCACTGATTTGCTACATATATATAATAGATTGCCATATAAGTTACATGATAAAAGGAGGAAATAAGAAATGAAGCATATCCAGGGACCAGCAATTTCCACCTGTTGCATTAAGGTTGCATAAGGACCAAGTGGAACAGCACAAAAGAAAGCACTTCTGGGATAGGGTAGGAGAAAACCAAGTGGCATTTGGATCCAGCCAAGGTCAGTGGGAAGGATAGGCCTTATTGTCTCACCTCTCAAAGCATGTCCCTTTTCATGCAATAGCTTGGTTTGAGGCAATGTGGAAGCACTTCAACATTTCTCACTAACATTAACAACAACTTCTCACCAACATTCAAGAAGTATCACAAATGTTTAAGATAAGTGTTTATAGATCAGAATTTGAGAGTGCTGTTGTGCTCAGGTTGTACTTGTAGGTTTTCCATGGGCCTGTGTGAGAACTGGATACTGGACTAGATGGGTCACTGGCCTGCCACAGCAGCACTGCTCTTACAGAATCATAGAATTGTGGCTTTGGAAGGGACTGTGAGGGATATCTGGTTCAACCACCTGCAAGGCAGGAATCTTTTTCCCAATGTGGGGCTCAAGCCACGGCTCTGAGATTAAGAGTCTCATGCTCTACTGGCTGATCTATGCTCTACCAACTATTATGTTCTTAATTTAGTTGATATATGGAATACTTTAGAAGTAGTATCAAAAATATCTTGATTATTAGAAATTTCATAGATAACGGACCATTACTAGCTAAAACCAAATAATCTCATCATGCATGGAACCCCCAGTGTGAGCTGAGATCTTTTTACACAGAAGCCTGTAAAAGTAGGCTGTATCTGTATGTTGCACCATCCCTTCTTTTTTTGTGATGGACGTCCTGTTAGAAGACTTCCTGCTTGCTGAAGGGTTGTAAGAAGGAGCTCACTTCAATGCCCCACTACATGGGGGGGACCTATATACAGTGGTACCTTGGGTTACATACGCTTCAGGTTACATACGCTTCAGGTTACAGACTCTGCTAACCCAGAAATAGTACCTCGGGTTAAGAACTTTGCTTCAGGATGTGAACAGAAATCATGCTCTGATGGTGCGGCAGCAGCAGCAGGAGGCCCCATTAGCTAAAGTGGTACCTTGGGTTAAGAACAGTTTCAGGTTAAGAACGGACCTCCCAAATGAATTAAGTACTTAACCTGAGGTACCACTGTACTAGGCTGGAACAAATCCATCACAACAACAACAGCTACTACCACTCTTATCTATTGTCATAAAGGAAAGTAAATTTTATAGAGCAGGCTTTGGCCAAATAATGGAGAAACATCATGGATACTGTCCTGGTGACAATTAACAAGGTTTTCCAAACCCACTTAGGCTAAGCAAAATTTATACAGGAGATTACTGTTGGAACTACAGTGTTCTAGGAATGTATGTAGATCATATTTGTTGGACAAGTTCCAAGATTATAAATTTTTAGAATTAAATCCTTTATAAAACCAATGATATGATGGGTTATGTTTTACCACTAGGTCCATTGGCTGCATTATTCTGTTTTTGTGAGTTATGTAGTTCTTTGTGAAGAGATGGAAGTGATTATCCATTTGTTAATAGCAGCACGAATGGCCATAAACTAGAAATAGAAAAAACAAACCCATCCCCCCATCACAGACTGGCTGTTAGAAGACTTAAGAGAGAGAGAGAGAGAGAGAGAGAGAGTGCCATCAGAGTAAAAGGAGGCAGGTGGGTGAATAATTGTTTTATGGAGAAATTGAGCCATTTCATAGCTATTTGGAATAATAAAGTAGAATATGCTGCCCAATATTATACTTGGAGTCATACAAGAGAATAATAAATTTTGGACCAACAACATTGATCTGTTGTTTTCCTGTTGTGGTCTGCTGTAGAAAATTGGACCACGTGGATTTCTCATTTTGTGTTATCCTGTTGTTTAGAGATGGGTTTTTAAATACATACATACATACATACATACATGCCACTCCTGGCATCAGAGAAGGGAATTGATTTGGAAAGCAGATGTAAATAGGTCTGATCGGCTGACTGGAGTTATAGTTCACACTAAATAAAGCCACTTCCTTGGGTTTTGGCCTGTGCTTTGCAAGATATGGTACTGTAATTACAGCTGCTCTTTATTTGAGAATCGTTGCAGGAGAAAAACAGCACCACACTAGCAGCCGAGCAATTCCCTGACACTGAGCTACAGCCATGTCACTCATGCCACTATATGCTGAAATGTTTAATCCTTTGTTTTTATTGTTGGTGTTCCTGGGTTGGTTTGGGGGGCTTTAGATGCTGGCCAGTTTTCATTGGCTGCAGGGATTGTTATTGGAATGGCTGACAGCTGTCTGCCAGGCTGTCTGCAGAGCCTTCCTGTGCTCACTGCTGTTCAGCTTCACAGAGCTATTGTTCGCCTTGAGCCCTCCCTCCCCACTCCCTGCCTTAAAGCCTTTCCCAGCCATATCCTGATATGGTAAACCGCTTAAATTAGCTCCAGATTGTTCTGTTTATTTTGTGCAAGATAAGCGACAAAGTGCAGCCACAGCCATCCACCTCAAATAAACTGAGGAGGAAAGAGAGGAGAGCAAGGTGATCTGTCTGACCAAATGCAGCAGTCCCCAAACAAGAAAGGCACAACACAAAGCATTAATATGCATAGATGATTTCCTCTCTCCCTCACAGTGCTGCTGTGCCAGAGAGCGTATTCTTGGAAGTAAGTGCAGACTAAATGCGGCACTTTATTTATTTTCAAGGCAGCATTCTCATATAGCTGGCAACCTTACTAGGAATCCCTGCTCATTTCCTCAAGATCTTGTGCTTGTTTTTTGTTTGTTTTCCCTGGAAAAGAAAATAGGGGAAAACCTTCTGTTGTCTATAATGATGTTTAAAAGCAGCCTCCCTCATATGCGTCAGTCTTGATAACAATCACCCTTACGCCTCTACTTCACTGGGTTTTGCATTTCTGACTGTAAAAGTGTTTTCCACGCAGCTTGGAGTGTGTTAAGATTGTGAGATTCGGCTTTCTGAAGTTCTTACACAACATCTGGGAAAGTGCAGCAATAATGGCCTAATTTCCTCCATGGCCCTTTTGAAGGCATTACAAATATACATCTCAATTAGGTCCTTAACTTTTAAAAAAAATAAAACCAAAAAACCCCCAGATGAGTAGATCCTGTTCCAAAAGAACACACTGCTTCAAAAGGCATGAGGGGATGCCCAAACCGGGCATTCAAAATAAACTTCCTTCTCTGAATAAGAACATATAAATGTTCCAGCCACATTTTAGCAGGTTTTGACCCTCGGAATTCAGTATTCCATTCAGTAGACACAGGTTTTTGGCTGCGTTCCTAAATAAACTTGCATTGAAGCAAGTTCCAGTGAAACCGGTGGATCTTCCTTCCAAGAAAATGGTTGGCATATGCAGATATTCTACATTAAAGCAAAAACAAGCTTAACTATGTGGGGCAGCCATTTGCTTTGTTCAAGACCTTGTGCAAGAATGTGACAGAAGGAAAACAAGGTTGCATTTTGAAAATATATTTTGCACATGTGTGGGAGCTTATTTTTACAGTTATATAGAAATGTATATAGTGGATGTGGTGGTATTTGGAGTTGCTACAAACCTCATTCTTTATTTTACTCTCTGGTTCCTCCTAGGCTATGTGTTTAGGGCTGAGATACATGCATCCTTTTGTTAACCCTGCAGACTGTTCATTTTTATCTCAGGAGCACATTAAGGAATATTTTGAGGAGAAGTCTTTGTGCTCAGAAATGGCTTTCTACTTGCTATTTTCCAGAGCAGAGTAACCTTACCTTAGCTGCTATTATAACTGAAAAAGTCAGCTCTCTTGAGTTAGCATGATTATTATTCACCATATTTTATTTTCCTCTGAACATTGTGTGCACATAGTCCATACTGAATTACTCTCAGGTGACAGAAATCATGTGTCAGCATCTCTTATTCTTGGAATAGCTCGAGGTAGAAGAAATCAATTTTTTATTACTTCTGTTGCTGTGTTTATTAAAATGAGAAGGCTTCTTGGTTTGGTTCCATATTAAAACAGGAACTTTGAGATAAGGACACAACCCATAAGTACGTTCATGCACTCCACTAAGTTTAATTGACATTATAGTCAACACAGTAGTGTAAAGTTGGGAAGATTTGAAGGTCATTTACTAATAATTATTTGTACTGAGAGGGACCCCTACAGTCCAAACCAAGCCCTACATCATGGGTAGACAAACTAAGGCCCGGGGGCCGGATCTGGCCCAATCGCCTTCTAAATCCGGCCTGCAGACGGTCCAGGATTCAGCGTGTTTTTACATGAGTGGAATGTGTGCTTTTATTTAAAATTCATCTCTGGGTTATTTGTGGGGCATAGGAATTCGTTCATTCCCCCCCCCCCCAAAAAAAAATAGTCCGGCCCCCCACAAGGTCTGAGGGACAGTGGACCGGCCCCCTGGTGAAAAGGTTTGCTGACCCCTGCCGTACATGAATGCACAGTTAACTTTCGGGTTTCACTACTTGAAAACAGGGTGATGGTTGCTTGGTTAGATGGGGTTGCAGTATCCACCTGTTCTGTTCTACAAAGGGAAGGAATCCTTCTGTTAGCTGAGGAATCTTTGATCTAGTGGAGAGCTCCACTAACAGTAGAGGAGGTGAGGCAGTTCCTGGAGATTTCTTCTTCAGATCTCTGTGCCTCCACCCATGAAAGGGGCTGCTAACTCTCTGAAGCAGATTTCCAGGGGACACAGAGATCTTACTCCCTTCTTCTGTTAGCAAAGGCATCCGCTGAATCAAAAGTCTGTCCGCACACAAAATGATTCAGTTTGTGGCTTCTTATAAAAGGGCTAGATCAACTGTGAATCTTCAGGTGTTACTGGACTACAACTCCCATCATCTCTGCCCATTGGCCTTGCTGGCTGGGCTGATGGGACCCGTAGTCCCAACAACAAATGAAAGGTTACAGATTTCCCCATCCCTGTGCTAGGCAAATCTTTGAAGGACCTTCCAATGGTTGTTAGTTTAGTGGAACAGCTGTGCTCAGTGGCGGTACATTTCCACTGTTACCAGATTCCAGGGTCAAAAAAAAAACACCAGTGGTCACAAAGTGAGAAGTGTATACCTTTGCTGATCTGTATCTTTGACTACTTATGGAAAAGCTAATGCTAGACTAAAATGGATCTTGCAAAGATCCAGGAAAGGCAATCCTTACATCTAGAATAGAGACCGACAGAATACATTTAATAAGTGGTTAAGCAATCTTGCTTCATTTACATGATGCAGCTACCCAGATTAAGCTTTTCTTGACTGCGGTATTTGGATTTACTTTATAGGTTAATTAACACTTGCTTTTGTTTTTTGTTCATCCGCCATGGTGAAGAGAAGCTTAGAATTGTAAGCTATTTGTATTTCAAATAACAGGGAATAGGATCAAATTACTTCAGGGGCACACAATGAGAAATTCATGGGGATTATGTCAGTACACACAACAGTGACCTAGCTAAGCATGGCTCCTTTTCCTAATGTGAGCAGGCATGCTTCACGTTCTCTTAAGACACCTTTGAAGCTTTCTTACCTGCTCTCATTGGCATTTTATTATGGCCTGTCATCTTGAATCTAGTGTAAAATCTCAAGGTGATTACCCAGCTAATGGCATCTTGACCACCAGCAATTATTTTGGAAAAGAGCTTCCTTTTGACTTCATATATGGGGTGTGTGGGTGTGGGTGTGTTTAAGAAAGAGAAACAGACTGCAACCCAGTTTAAAAACCAATTTTACAATTCTAGTTTTTAAGACCCCCAATTTTTAATATGTACCTCTGAATATTCTTAGCTTGTTGTGATATCCATGTACGCACATGGCACTGGATCATAAGAAGAGAGCACAAAGATTGTTTCATTCTTGCTGATTTAGTAATGTTGGTTTATTCCAGGTCAAGCATTCATTATTTTGCTGCCTTGCAGTTCTTAAAAGATGTTCATGCTGATAAGCCAGTTTATACTAGTTATCATTGTCTTGTCTGTAGCTTCATGGGCTCACACTGTACCAGGATATCTGGCAAGTCTTCAGATGGAACTGAGCAGAAATGGGGCTGCTTTTCTGCTTTATTGATTCATATAAGATCTTTGGCAAGGCTAAAATTGAATCAAGGTCCTGATTCTCAAAAACCTTGTACTAATAAAGCAATTCTGAAGCAGTTCTAGGGACATGAGAAACATCTGTCCAAAGTTCATGAATAATGATTTTTTCAGCCAAAATTTTACATGAACTGCCTGAGTTCCCACTATCAGTGCCTTGTTGTAGAGGAAATGAAAAGAAATCTGTTGCTCTTAGGTGAAGATTGGAGAGAAGTATGGAAGAAGCTTCCTACAAGCAGTGCAGATAATTTAATTATGTGCTCAAAAGTTTGCCATATGGACTATTTCCCTAGATTTGGAGGAAACAAAAGAAATAAGAAAAGGGAACTGGAGTGGGATAAAGTTGATCACTGTATTATTTTAGTTATCCAGACTTTGGAGGTAATTCCATCCTGCAGCCTTCTACATGCCCGGTATTTTTCTTCTAATCATCAGGAAAATCAGCTGACTTGGATTTCCAATCCAGCTGTTGATTGCAGCTCCCAAGAATGGAGCTCCATTGCAGAAGTGTCCACTCTGTCTTTAACTGCAATTATGCATTTAGTACAGTGCTGCCTCGGGTTACATACGCTTCAGGTTACATACGCTTCAGGTTACATATGCTTCAGGTTACACACTCCGCTAACCCAGAAATAGTTATTCAGGTTAAGAACTTTGCTTCAGGATGAGAACAGAAATCGTGTAGCGGCAGCGCAGCAGCAGCAGGAGGCCCCATTAGCTAAAGTGGTTCTCCAGGTTAAGAACAGTTTCAGGTTAAGAACGAACCTCCGGAACGAATTAAGTACTTAACCCGAGGTACCACTGTAATCACATGTGTAGGACACACTTGACATATAGGAGATCCCCCCCCCTTTATATGCATGTGTGAGGTGAAAATGTTTGGGACTGGCACGCGTGCCTGAAGCACAAATTGGTTAATCTCCCATAGATCTAAGGAGCCACATCAAAAGGAATTATGTCAATCTGGTTTACAAAGCGTAATGAAATTGTTCGTGTTTATCTGTCCTCTTAATGTACTTACCGCTTGAGATACACTTGCACTTCCTTCAAGCCCTGAGATGCCATTAAGCACAATCAACTTTGGGGCCATGTTCAACATTCTTGGGCACACAGACCTCCCCTCCCCCCAGTAGAGGGAAATGTTCCATGTGCTCTTTGGCATTTCCAATAGCCTAGGAATCTGTGCTGTACTAAGTCAGATCATTGGTCCATCTACCTCCGTACTGGCTGTGCTGACTGGCAACAGCTTGCTAAGGTTTCACACAGGAGTTTTTCCTTGTCTGGAGATGTCATGAAATAGACCTCAGACCTTTCTGCATGCAGATCACCTTGTTCTGCCACTAAGCCACAGCCATGTTAGTTGCAATTCATTCTGACTGAAATAAATTAAAATGGAGGCGTGTCCCCCCCCCCATTGATTTAAATGGGATCCAAGTGCAGCTAACTCAGTCTGGTTACAACCCAATGTATTTCCTTTTCATAGAGGTGAATGAGAAGCTTCAGCCTCCATGGAGATCCACTGCAAATGTTGCAGACACTGGATCAGAACCTGCAAGACACTTACGTTTGTAGACTAGTCTATCAAAGTACTGCTGATTGGTTTACCCATACTTGTTTTTAGCTCGGTGGCTGGACATGTCACGTAATGGCTCATACATGTGTGCCAGTCATCATATCACCACCACCAGATTTTTCATAACACTCAATATCAGGCACAATCCTTTTCAATGGAGGTGGCTTGCTCACTCAGCTCAGAATCATCAAGTGATGAGAAAACAAGAATATTCATGAGGCTGTTGTCCTGAAAATGGTTTCTTACCCTTGCATTACAATAAAGCTGATAGGAGTGAAACATTATCAATAATTTTGCCTGAAATGTCTTTGAAATTGTTAAACCTTTGGCCCTGAACTCCAATCTTTTCACGAGTTTACAGTTCCAGGACAATCCAGGATGTCTGGTGGACTCACATATTGCTTAGGATGTCTAGAAAACTGGTCAGAAATAAGCCATGTTGTACTTGTTGCATGGTTATAGTACAAATCTGTAGCCGAAGCACTGATCAATATAGTTGTCAGGTAATGGAAGCCAATGTTTAGGTTGCAAGATTACATGTTGAAGAAGTAAACCTCCAAAATAGTATTATCAAAAATCTGTTCTACCCACAGAACGAGCTACACTTTCATTACAGTGGTGCCTCGCTAGACGAAAAGAATTCGTTCCGCGATTCTCTTCGTCTAGCAGTTTTTTCGTCTTGCGAAGCAAGCCCATTGACAGCTTAGCGGATTAGCGCTACAGCTGTCAAGCGGCTTCCAGCGATCAGCTGTTAAGCGGCTTATCAGCGGAACAGCTGATAAGCGGCTTAGCGGCTTAAGAAAAGGGCGAAAAAAGCGAAAAAAACCCGCGGGGGGATGCAAGATTTTTTCCGTCTTGCGAAGCAACCCCATAGGGAAATTCGTTTTGCGAAGCGCCTCCAAAACGGAAAACCCTTTCGTCTAGCGGGTTTTTCGTCTTGCGAGGCGTTCGTCTTGCGGGGCACCACTGTACTTGCCAAACTTGGCAAGGCGTAGAGATCTAGGACTAGGTCTTCCATTTCTATATTTTTGGTTCAGAGAGTACCACCTCTTGTAGATCAAATCCTGAAAATGGTAGAAGAATCTCAAAGGCCTCTTTCTGTGTTTATTTTCTGGATTTCATACACAAGGCAGTAAAGTACAGTGGTACCTCGGGTTACATACGCTTCAGGTTACATACGCTTCAGGTTACAGACTCTGCTAACCCAGAAATAGTGCTTTAGGTTAAGAACTTTGCTTCAGGATTCAGAAATTGTGCTCCGGCGGCGCGGCAGCAGCAGGAGGCCCCATTAGCTAAAGTGGTGCTTCAGGTTAAGAACAGTTTCAAGTTAAGATAGGGCCTCCGGAATGAATTAAGTACTTAACCTGAGGTACCACTGTAAAGAGGATGTTCTTAGAGGATTTATTTCTCCTTTGTGACATAATGACGGTGCATAGGATCCTGAAGGTTGCTGGGCCCAAGACTTTAGGCCGTTGATGATTTGCAGAAAGGCAGGTCTGGATCCAATCTTTTTGTCTAGACAATGTGTGTATATAAGCCACACTGGGTGTTACCATAGAAGAGGCATTTCTCTTGTGTTAGAGAGCATGGGAATGCTTGTTTTAAATCATGCTTGAAGCCTGCACATTCATAAGTAGTCACATAAATAATAGGTTTTAAAAATGTATATCTATGTCTGCTCCCCAGTTAATTAGGAACACCTTTTCAGTCAATTAAAAGGTTTTAGAATTGATTAACCAATCAGTTGATCAAACGTTGCAGCCCTACTCACAACCCACCCACTTCAGAACAAAATAATATTGGTCTTTACTCTCTCTGTTTAATGAGCATTAAATTGCAACAGAACACTTCATTACTGTATTATTTTTCTCCAGTAACAAAGAGAAACTGTATTTACTGATGTTTTTAAAACTTGAAAGCAGAGCAGTGCAGAGCCAGAAGCAGGTAGAAGTCTATCCTGGTGGGAGGTATCTCACAAGTGAATATGATCCCTTAATGGGTTATCTTTTAAAAATGGGAGTGCTTGGATCTTGGAAGTGAAATTTTTCTTTTAATAAATACATATTTCAGAGTGAAATCATTCAAATTATGCATAAGATAAGAACCAGTGTGATGTAACAGTGAGAGCGTTAGACTATGATCTGGGAGACCAGAGTTTGAATCCCCACTCAACCATGAAACTCACTGGGTGCCCCTGGGCCAGTCACTGTTTCTTAGCCTGACCTACCTCACAAGGTTGTTGTGAAGATTAATGAGGAGGGGAAACTTTAGAGGCAAAGGAGGTATATGTGTAATAAATAAATAAGTATAATGATGATGGGGATAGTTGTAATGCATATGCTGGGGCAGGTCATTGGTCCATCTAACCCAATACTGTCTACTCTGATTGGCAGTGGGTCTCCAAAGTCAGTCAGGAATTTCTCCCAGTACCTGTTACCTGACACTTTAACCTGAATTGCCAGTTCTTGTTCTTTGCCACTAAATTATGGGCACTCCTTATTAAGATACAGTCCTCTACACCCTGCTTTATAAATGTTAGTCAGATATGTTAGCTATGAAATGTTGTCTAATAAAAAAAACCAACAACCCTGTAGCAGATAATGGCGTGGGGTGTTGTAAACAAAATCTGTCCCTTTTCCCTTATGGGGTACCCAAGACCCGTATACTGTAGAGTCCTTATGTGGGTTCCCTATTGGTAAGAGAAAATAACAGAGGCCAACCAGAGAATATTGAGAAGCAAAGCAGTTCGTAAGCCTGTTCTTTATTGAACTGTTGCAATAGGGTGCTCCCCTCACACGCAGGAAGGCCCAGAACAAAGGTGTGTCTGCCCTTATATAGACATTTTAAATTCCCTGCCCTGGAGCTCAAGACCACCCCTCCATACATCATACATACATACATCACAGAAGGGGTGTAACCCAAGATCACCCCCCACAAACATCATATCTACATCACAGAAAGGTGGTCTACAACAGAAATTTGAATGTTGTTGTTTTTCCTGTCTGCCAGGTTATCTAAATACTACCTTATCTAATTGCCTTTCCTGGTAGTCTGCCCATTCCTTTGAAATGGTAATTACCCAACTCCTGTAACAAGGAAGGTTTTCTCACCTCCTCCCTCCTTGCAGAGAAACTTTTGTTCAACTTGGGAGTCAAAATGGTTTCAGCATGGTCTTCCTGTGCTGGTCCAGACATGTGTTCCACATATCTATGTTTGTGCTTGGTTGGTACATTTATGAACATTTATTTTATATATATAAGACCTTAATTTTTTTATTACAGGGGCAATGGTGCTTGCCTGACCTCCCAGCAGCAGGGACACCAGTGTTTACTGGGAGAAAGGGGGGGCAGTGCAGCAATGAGGTTCACACTGCGCATACACACACACCTGGAGCACCATATTGGTTCTGCAAGTGTGTTTGCACAGTGCTGACCTGGTCCACATTACCATGGTCTTTCTTCCTCCAGTAAACAGCAGTGGCCCATCTGTCAGGAGGTCGAATAAACACTGCCATCCAACCTCCTCTTTAAAAACTCCACTGAAGGTGTATAAAACTTTTTAAAAAACTAACAACAGGGTTTCTTCATACTTACCGCTTAATATGTTTCAGATAATGGGGGCCAAACATTGGCAGGTGGAAACAACTGGCCATTAAGAGGAAGAAAATGGACACTGTGGGAAGGCGGAGTGAGAGGAGTGGGATTTGTTGCAAGTCCTTTACTGAAACGGAAGGGAGTGGAAAGTCATGACCTTATCCACATTTCTGATTGGCTGCCAACCCTGGTGAAGCTTGCTGGAGGGTCTACGAATGGCACAAAGCGTCTAGATGGTTTTGATGTCTGGAGAACAATCAGGTAACCTCTGTTTTAGTAGGACATTATCCGCTTCCCCATGGTGCATTATGGGCAACCAAGATGTTGCTGGGGGCAAAATCCTTGTTTGCCATTTTTTTAAAAAAAGTAAATGTCTTTAAAAATGTGACCATATTTTCTTTTAATGGATTTATTAACTAGCAGAAGTGGGGCAACTAAACTTAATCAAGCTAGCAGACTCAAGCAGCAAACATGTTGTATGACGCCTTGTTCAAAAATCCATGTAACTCATGAGAAGGTCCTGAGAAATAATTTATCACTTGAGTGTTTGCTGCTATAAGCGGATTTGATTAAATGAATGATAACCCAGCTGTTTGTAACAGAAAAATTAATGCAACCCTGATGCATGTCCACTGTGTAATCCATCAGAAACTTTCCTGCCAATAGTCTGATTAAGTCAAATTACTCATGGGCAAGTTTTCACCTTCTAAATTTTCCCTGTAGAATTTCCTCTCCCCCCCCCCCCCCGCCCCTTTGCAATCTAACCAGAGTGCTGGGTGTTTTAACAGTGTAAACAGATACATTCTTGTGTGGTTGAAAAGTAACTGGTTTTCAATATCACAGAGTAAACAAGATGGAGAGAGGTGATAATTGCTTCATTAAGCTATCAGCAATGCAGAAAGCCAGTTTGCAGTCTTTACATAGTTTCAGCAGGGGTATTTTATTGAAACTATAATGGCTGGGTTTTTAATAGATTGGATTAAGCTGTCTGAGTTTTAAAAGTACAAGGGTGCACAGAATTATTGGTAGACCCCCCATGGAAGAAAAAACATCTGCAGCAATTACAGTTTTGCAACAGACAGAGTACATGAAATTGACCACAGTCTCCTCCTTGCTTGACTCTGTCATGCATCAATTCCTTACAACAGCTTTCTATTAGAGCTATTTAAACTATTTTTGCCTGCCTGGGGTGATGTTTTTATTATTCTATCTGGTTGGACAGGCATCTCCAGAGATGTTGTGGATATTGAATATCTTCCTGTGTTGGAACAAAGGGTTGTACTGCAGGAACCATTGGGTATTCTCCAGCAATCTGATTCTGTGAACTTTCCCAAGTGCTGCAGACCAACCAGGGTTTTGGTTGGACAAGGCATTCTTGATAAAGTTGAAAGCATAGCACTCAATTTCCTTTAGAAAGCTCCCCCCCCCCTAGCTGCAGCTAGTACAAAATGTTTTCACCCCCCTCTTGGTGAATGCAGATTGCTGGGGGCATTAAAAATCTGCTCCCTACTGGTTGCAATGACTACCTGACAGTTTCCAGGCATAATTCAAGGTACTAATTATGTTGCACAAAGCCCTATATATCTAGGGAGCTGGGTACTTTGTACAGCATTCCCCCCCCACACACACACACATGACACCCTTCTCCCATAAAATTTAGAGAGGCCCTGATCCATTTCCCATGAGGACAAATTTGTTGACTTAGGCAACTGTATTTTTCTTTAGGGTGCTGCAACATTATGTTGTATCCAAGTACTTTCTAATCAGAGTAGATCCATTTACATTAACGAACCAAAGTCAGTCATACCCATTAACTTCAGTGGGTCTACTCTGAGTAGGACTAGCATTGGACACAACCCTTTGAAATGCTTCCCCAAAAAAGGCCTCCTGAGCTCCTACCTTTAGTCATTTTGGCTGAGAGCCAAAGCAGTCATACTTAGAACAGACCAATTGAAATAAATGAGCTTAAGTCCCATGATTTTATTGTATTTTATAATAATTTCCCCTTCATGGATCACTGCCTTGCCGTGGCGAAGGGGCTTGAATAACTCAGAGAAGCTATGAGCTATGCCGTGCAGGGCCACCCAAAATGGACAGGTCATAGTGGAGAGTTTTGACAAAACGTGATGCACCTGGAGCAGGAACTGGCAAGCCACTCCAGTATCCCTGCCAAGAAAACTCCATGGACAAAGACAACAGGCATATAAAAGTTATGACGCTGGAAGATGAGCCCCTCAGGTCGGAAGGCATCCAACATGCTACTGAAGAAGAGCGGAGGACAAGTACAAGTAGATTCAGAGCTGATGAAGCGGCTGGGCCAAAGCCGAAAGGACGCTCAGTTGCGGATATGCCTGGAAGCGAAAGGAAAGTCCAATGCTGTAAAGAAAAATATTGCATAGGAACCTGGAATGTAAGAACCATGAACCTGGGTAAGTTGGATGTGGTCAAAAATGAGATGGCAAGAATAAATATTGACATCCTAGGCATCAGTGAACTAAAATGGACGGGAATGGGTGAATTCAGTTTGGATGACCATCATATCTACTACTGTGGGCAAGAATCCTGTAAAAGAAATGCAGTGGCCCTCATAGTCAACAAAAGAGTGGCAAAAGCTGTACTGGGATGCAATCTCAAAAATGATAGAATGATCTCGATATGAATCCAAGGCAGACTTTTTAACATCACTGTAATCCAAGTTTATGCACCAACCACTGGTGCTGAAGAAACTGAAATTGACCAATTCTATGAAGACTTACAACACCTTATAGAAATGACACCAAAGAAGGATGTTCTTCTCATCATAGGGGATTGGAATGCTAAAGTAGGGAGTCAAGAGATAAAAGGAACAACTGGCAAGTTTGGCCTTGGAGTTCAAAATGAAGCAGGGCAAAGGCTAATAGAGTTCTGCCAAGAGAACAAGCTGGTCATCACAAACACTCTTTTCCAACAACACAAGAGACGACTCTACACATGGACATCACCAGATGGGCAGCATCGAAATCAGATTGATTAAATTCTCTGCAGCCAAAGATGGAGAAGCTCTATACAGTCAGCAAAAACAAGACCTGGAGCTGACTGTGGCTCAGATCATCAGCTTCTTATAGCAAAATTCAAGCTTAAACTGAAGAAAGTAGGAAAAACCACTGGGCCGGTAAGATACAATCTAAGTCAAATCCCTTATGAATACACAGTGGAAGTGAGGAACAGGTTTAAGGATTTAGATTTGGTGGACAGAGTGCCTGAAGAACTATGGATGGAGGCTCGTAACATTATACAGGAGGCAGCAACTAAAACCATCCCAATGAAAAGGAAATGCAAGAAAGCAAAGTGGCTGTCCAACGAGGCCTTACAAATAGTGGGGGAGAGAAGGCAAGCAAGCGAGGGAGATAGTGAAGGATACAGGAAATTGAATGCAGATTTCCAAAAAATAGCAAGAAGAGACAAGAAGGCCTTCTTAAACGAGCAATGCAAAGTAATAGAGGAAAACAATAGAATGGGAAAAACCAGAGATCTGTTCAAGAAAACTGGAGATATGAAAGGAACATTTTGTACAAAGATTACCATAATAAAAGACAAAAGTGGAAAGGACCTAACAGAAGCAGAAGACATCAAGAAGAGGTGGCAAGAATACACAGAGGAACTATACCAGAAAGAAATGGATGTCTCGTATACCCCAGGTAGTGTGGTTGCTGATCTTGAGCCAGACATCCTGGAGAGTGAAGTCAAATGGGCCTTAGAAAGCACTGCTAATAACAAGGCCAGTGGAAGTGATGATATTCCAGCTGAACTATTTAAAATTTTAAAAGATGATGCTGTTAAGGTGCTACACTCAATATGCCAGCAAATTTGGAAAACTCAGCAGTGGCCAGAGGATTGGAGAAGATCAGTCTACGCCCCAATCCCAAAGAAGGGCAGTGCCAAAGAATGCTCCAACTACTGTACAATTGCACTCGTTTCACACGCTAGCAAGGTTATGCTTAAAATTCTACAAGGAAGGCTCAGGCAGTATGTGGACCGAGAACTCCCAGAAGTGCAAGCTGGATTTCGAAGGGGCAGAGGAACCAGAGACCAAATTGCAAACATGCACTGGATTGTGGAGAAAGCTAGAGAGTTCCAGAAAGACATCTACTTCTGCTTCATTGACTATGCAAAAGCCTTTGACTGTGTCGACCACAGCAAACTATGGCAAGTTCTTAAAGAAATGGGAGTGCCTGATCACCTCATCTGTCTCCTGAGAAATCTCTATGTGGGATAAGAAGCTACAGTTAGAACTGGATATGGGACAACTGATTGGTTCAAAATTGGGAAAGGAGTACGGCAAGGCTGTATATTGTCTCCCTGCTTATTTAACTTATATGCAGAATTCATGATGCAAAAGGCTGGGCTGGATGAATCCCAAGCCAGAATTAAAATTGCCGGAAGAAATATCAACAACCTCAGATATGCAGATGACACAACCTTGATGGCAGAAAGTGAAGAGGAATTAAAGAACCTTTTAATGAGGGTGAAAGAGGAGAGCGCAAAATATGGTCTGAAGCTCAGCATCAAAAAAATGAAGATCATGGCCACTGGGCCCATCACCTCCTGGCAAATAGAAGGGGAAGAAATGGAGGCAGTGAGAGATTTTACTTTCTTGGGCTCCATGATCACTGCAGATGGTGACAGCAGTCACGAAATTAAAAGACGCCTGCTCCTTGGGAGAAAGGTGATGGCACACCTAGACAGCATCTTAAAAAGCAGAGACATCACCTTGCTAACAAAGGTCCGTATAGTTAAAGCCATGGTTTTCCCAGTAGTGATGTATGGAAGTGAGAGCTGGACCATAAAGAAGGCTGATCGCCGAAGAATTGATGCTTTTGAATTATGGTGCTGGAGGAGACTCTTGAGAGTCCCATGGACTGCAAGAAGATCAAACCTATCCATTCTTATGGAAATCAGCCCTGAGTGCTCACTGGAAGGACAGATCATGGAGCTAAGGCTCCAATACTTTGGCCACCTCATGAGAAGAGAAGACTCCCTGGAAAAGACCCTGATGTTGGGAAAGATGGAGGGCACAAGGAGAAGGGGACGGCAGACGACGAGATGGTTGGACAGTGTTCTCGAAGCTACAAACATGAGTCTGACCAAACTGTGGGAGGAAGTGGAAGACAGGAGTGCCTGGCGTGCTCTGGTCCGTGGGGTCACGAAGAGTCAGACACGACTAAACGACTAAACAACAACATAAAATTTTTTATTGAATTTTCAAATTGTAACAACAAATTTTCCACAAATCTTAATTGAACAATTTATATATCCATATTTCTCCCCTCCCCCCTCTTTGGCTTCCCCAATATTTCTGTATTGATTTATTAAACAAATTCTATACCCTGCTGGTTTTGCCTCTTATATAGTTGGGAAAGTTTAGTCAAAACGTGCCAATGGGTCCAAATCTTTATACTGTCTTTTTATATAGTTTATAAATGGTTCCCACTTCTTTTTGAAATCCATGTTGTATCTCTCATGTATCCTCTCTGTCAGCTTAGCCAGTTCCCATGATTTTAAATGAGTCTACTCTGAATATGATTAACATTGGGTATCACCCTCAGAAAGCAAGTGAAAACCATTTTGTTTTACATTATTTTTATTGCTAGTTTTATGTCTTCTTGTTTTATTGTGTGGTAAATGTTTTCTAAATATCTTGCATTGACTTACTGTGTTTTATAACTATTGGGTAGCTAAAAAGAATGTTGTTCTTTGCAGCCCTGGCTTGATTTCAAGACACAGCTGCAAAGGATCTGCAAAGCCATAGCTCAAGCCACTCCTTCAAAGGAACAGTTTTTGTTTGTAGGCATGACTTGAAATCAAACCACATACGTAAAGGAAGAATTGGGAGTGGACTTTCCGTTGATGTTCTGCCTTCTGGCCTCATATTTACATTGGACTATTGACTGCTAGGTGGACCTGTACATCTATCCAAGTGGGAAGTTGGTGGTGGAAAGTTCGGTCTGGCTCAGTTCCCCTTCTCTGAACTAAGTTCCACTCAGAATAAAAAGGTAAAGCGACCCCTGACCATTAGGTCCAGTCACAGACGACTCTGGGATTGCGGTGCTCATCTCGCTTCACTGGCCGAGTGAGCCAGCATACAGCTTCCGGGTCATGTGGCCAACATGACTAAGCCGCTTCTGGTGAACCAGAGCAGCGCACGGAAATGTCGTTTACCTTCCTACCGGAGCAGTATCTGTTTATCTACTTGCACTTTGGCGTACTTTCGAACTGCTAGGTTGGCAGGAGCAGGGACCGAGCAATGGGAGCTCACCCTGTTGCAGGGATTCGAACCACTGACCTTCTGATTGGCAAGCCCTAGGCTCTGTGGTTTAGACCACAGCGCCACCCGTGTCCCTTTTTCCACTCAGAGTAGACCAGTTTATGTTAGTCATGCCCATTAATTTCAGTAGTTCTGCTCTCTGTATGACTAACCCATTAATGCAAATCCTTTGAGTTTCCACTTTGTGTGAAGAAAAGCCTTGTGTAACATCTAATAGTGGCCATGTGCAAGCAGAACAGACTTCCACTTGTGCAATGAGACTTCCTCTTCCCCTCCTTCACCCTCCTTATGCACCCCAAATCTTCTCTGGTTGATTGGCTCTCTTCAGCAGATTTGGTGGGGCCACAGGACCTGCAGGGTGGGGAGGAGAAAGGAAAAAGCGAAGTCCTGATGGCTGAATAAAAGCCCACTTCCCCAATGTTGGATTTCGCCAATGTACGCATTCCTGAAATGCATAACTAAAATTAATTGGGCTCCTGATTACTCTGTGTGTAACTTAGTTCAGGGTTGGGGAACTGAATCCAGCCTGAACTCCCCACCACCACGGATCACTTTCTTAGATGGGAAGGGCCACCCACTTGTCAATCATGTGATGGTAACCATGAAACCAGGAGGCAGAGCTTCAAAGGAAAGTGTGCTCCCAATTCTTCTTTTCTTCTTCTGGCTTGGTTTTGGTACAGGACAAACAATATCCTGTTTAAATTTCTGAGCAGCTTTGCACACTTAATTAGTTAACAGACTTCCTTTTTTCTTGAGAGAATCGCAAAAGGAATGATTGAAATAGCTGGGCTGGGATTCTGTTAAACTGTAGAAAGAAATTTAATGCCTTTCCTAATAAACTTTATTCTAGTGAAGGCGAACCTTCCCCCAGAACGGAGCTGCTTCATAACATAGACCCGATTTTTGTGGATCCGTCTCCATGTAAGTCTACCATTATTAATTCCTGGAACTTTTGGGCTGGTCCTTGAGGCCCAGTTGGGGGGCTGAGGGTTCCCCTATCAATGTAGTTTTTATTTTTCTCTCTGGGTGAAGAATTTAAATCGGGCTGGACACCAGCCATTCTGCCACTATGCCATAAAGTGTTGCAGTGATCTCATCTTCAGAGCACGGTTAACTACACTCTAAATCATTCCCAGAGTCTGTTGCGTTCTCTCGTGCTCCAAAGTTGCTCATATGTAAATCATAATGCAGCCCAGAGTGTAGAGCTGTTGACAGATAACCACATGCTCCAGGTACATAGTGAGGCACCATGCCAAGGACCAAAATGCCCCCAGCCCTGAAAAGTGGCGGTTATCTTCTGATAGTTGGGGATATACATGCACATGCCGTTTTCTTGTACAATAAAGCTCTCTTGTTAACCTAGCAGATAGAGAGAAAGGAGGGGGGCTCTAGTTCCTACGTGGCTGTGAAGTTCCAAGTCCCATGGCTGCTTTCATGCTGTAATCATGAGAGATGAGAAGCTTTGCCAATTCTGCTTCTCTGCTTAAACACTGTCTGTTTTACAACTCTGCCCAGCTATTTTTCCCCCCTTTTCCTTTTTGTTATTTTGCCAGAGACTAAGCTTTTCAATGTGGGGATTGTTTAAGAAGATTTTCATTGGAACATATCCTTTTTACACTCTCTCTAAGTTCCTTAATGAAATTACTATGTAATAACAAAGGGGTGTCCAAAACCACAGATGGCAGCCCTCCTCGCGTGGTTCTCCCCAGGCTTTGTGACTCTGCCTGCGGCTTTGCACGGTCCCTTTCAGGCTCCCCCACCCCCCCGCCAAGTTGAAAGTCGAGGAAGCAAAAGAGTGGACTGGGGTTGCACTCTGTGGGAGCCTGGGCTTCGCGTTCTTTGCTGCCCTTTTGCCTGTAGCAATTGAAGACAAGTGGCACAGGGGACAAGCAGTTCTGCATGTGTGTGCGAGAGAGTAGGAGAGGGAGAGGAGAGAAGGCAGAAATAAAATGAAGCGTGGCTCAGGGTCAGGACAAAAAGCATACATCCTCCTAAGTCATACAGCCTCCAAGCATGCATTTTAGCCCTTCTAGTTCTGCGTAAAGTTTTATGAAGTTTTGCCAGGTGGGACTTGCTGGCACACTCTGCATGGCCTGGAAGCCACATGCTGCACAACTTCCCTTGGCTGTATGGGGCCTTCTCTGGGTTCTTTGGAGGCTGTGTTTTGCAACGGCTGCCTTAAATAGTTTGGTGCAGGTGACAGCTGCTGTTCCAAGAAAACTGACACAGATGTCATAGGCTGGCTAGACCCAGAGGAATGGTGGGAGGCACCAGCTGGGGAACCCCCAAGGGAAGGAGGCTCAGAGCCAGGGGTTGGTGGTGGGACAATGATGAGTGGTCAGAGGGAGAAGCCTGGGAAGAGGAGGTATCGGAAGCTGAACAGATAAAAGGGTTTAGTGAGCAGGGACAGTCTGTGGCAAAGAGAAGTGCAGAAGCTGGAGCAGAAGAAGAGAGAGGCCAAGAGGCAGAGATGAGTCAGACTGGTGAAGAAGCCAAGGTATCTCCCACTCTTGCTGTGACAAATTCCCTTCTCCCCTGGTCTCCCAGAACCAGAAGAGGTATGAAGAGGGAGGAGCAGAGACAGACTCATATAGAGAGTCTCAGATTGTTTGGGAAGGACCTAGAGGAGGTTTTTAGACAGCTGTGGGAAGGTGGGGATCTTCAGCCTCCACAACTGCCTTGGTAGGCAAGACTTACTGAGAAGTGTTAGTGTGCTCATTAGGCCTGGCTCCCCGAGCAAGCCTTGTTTCTTCTAATAAAGAATTAACCTCACATACTCCATGTGATTTATTGCTGGCTGGTTCCTTGACAAAAGCTGCAAATGAGTCATTTGTGACCTGTCCCCCCCCCCATGTTTTGTGTATTATATTTATATCCCACCTTCACCTCCTTCTGTAGAATGCAAGGTAGCATCTATAGAGTTTGTAAGCAGTCCTAAGCTACTGAAGGTAATGGGGCCCTTTATATGTCCAGCTGTCAACAACAAATTGTTGCTGTTTTTTGTGTTGAATATATGTTATATAGTAATTTATGGACCTAATAGGTATCTAAAGCCATTTGCACATAACAAAATACGTAATTTATCAAAGTAATTGTTGAACTGAAATACAATTAAGAAGAGGTATATTAATAGTGAAATACAATCAAAGGTAAAGGGACCCCTGACCGTTAGGTCCAGTCGCGGATGACTCTGGTCACCGACTAGCCGAGGGAGCCGACGTACAGCTTCCGGGTCATGTGGCCAGCATGACTAAGCCACTTCTAGCAAACCAGAGCAGTGCACGGAAACGCTGTTTACCTTCCCGCCGGAGTGCTACCTATTTATCTACTTGCACTTTGACGTGCTTTCAAACTGCTAGGTTGGCAGGAGCAGGGACCGAGCAACGGGAGCTCACCCCATCGCAGGGATTCGAACCTTCTGATCGGCAAGCCCTGGGCTCTGTGGTTTAGACCACAGCACCACCCGCATCCCTGAAATACAATTAAGAAGAAGTATATTTTTGGGGGGGGCAAGAGAGTGGGGCTCTAAGCTGTAGCATGTTTAGCTTATACATAAATCCAACACTGCCCTGACCAGACCCAGATCTTCTTAGCTTCATCTAGGTTGTTGCATCATGTGCCTTCAGAGTATTGTCTACATTGACTGTCAGCAGATCTTTAGGATTTCAGGCAGGGATCTCTTCCAGCCCCACCTAGAGGTACCAGGGATGAAACCTGAGACCTTCTTCAACAAAGTGGCCACTCTACCATGAGCTGTTGCTCTTCTACCTCTGAGAGTAAGAAAGGGATGGGTTCCAAGCCACAAGGAATGGCCTTCAGGAAGTGTTTAGCCGTACTACCTAGCAGTTCGAAAGTTATACAGTAATTTTGGATTTGATACCTGCCTAAAGCAGCTTCTTCTCTGTACAGAAGCAACATGAGTTCCATTATTGGCTGGGTCATTACTCCGAGCTGGCTGGTTCAAATCCTGGCAGTTCCAACTTTTCTCAAAAGAATCCTGTCTATTGGTTCCCATTATGAATGTCACTTTCTAACACAGCTCCTCTTCTGGAATCCATATTCTGTGGTGCTAGTTGAACCCAGATGAGTTGACAGTTGACAGTGATTTCATTGTTGTAAACAGCTTAGAAGCCATTTTGGCATATGAGGTGTGTGTGTGTGTGGATGTTTCTTCCCTACACCTCCCTGTCCCAATTTTGAGCAGTACAGTATATCTCAAGGCAATGAGAGTTTCTGTATGAATAGCATTCATACAGCGCTTGACACTTAAGAAAAGCAACAACCCAGTGAAACGTCACAAAAATGCATCATCTTTATTTATGCACCCAGCTTACATCATTTGTCATTCTCTAGGTTCTCTTGCATCAACATCTGCTACCCAGGCCATCCTTTCCACCTTTTTCTTACTGCAGGAGAATGTAGGAGCAAGACTTGTATTCACTGGGATTTTTCGACACTTTTACAACAATGCCTTCTATTATAGGGATTCTCTGCATTATTTGTTCACTCTGCTTTGAGAAAATTCTTGCATGCAAAGCTAACAGAGCTTAAGCAATGAGTGGCCAGCAGCACTTACTGGTTTGCCAGCATGGGTGTCGCTCCATCTTACTAGGAGGGGCTAGTCTGGCACAGTGATGATGCATTGCTGGGAGCACTGGATTGGTTCTGCCAGGGCGTCTGCACTGTGATGATCTCCCAGTTGTGTGTATCACCTCTTCCAGTAAGCTGCCATGACACCCATGTCAGGAGGCCAGGTAAGCATGGCTGCTTCTCAAATTCATGAACTCCAGTCATGAGGAAAGAAAAAAGCTTTGTGCATGGCATCTGGATCTCAGTGCCCTAGTGAGGGCCATAGCTTAGTGGCAGACCCTCGGCTATGCATACAGAAGGTCCTAGGTTCATTCCCGAGTATCTCTCAGTAGGGTTGGGGGAGAACGTGGTTTGAAATCCTGGAGAGTCACTGCCAGCCAGTGGAGGCAATATTGATCCAGAGGTAACAATAGTTTGGCACAGTTTAAGGCAGCTCCCCAGGTTCTTTTGCACTGGCCCTCTGTCTGTGCAAAAGAAAATGGAGGCTTTGATTCTGCCTTCTCACCAAACAGATGGTTGAGAGTGTGTTGGGCAAAGTCTGTCCTGGGTGAATCTTTTTGGTACAGGGAAATATGTGCACAGCTACAGTCTGTGCCAGTGTTTACTCCTGTTGGACTGAGACAAAGGTGTGTGAAGCAACATCACTTTAAAACACATTATGCTCTGGTTAATTTGTGCCTTTTAAAATATCTGTGGAACTCATTTTAAAACTGAAAAATAATTATACCTTCAAAATTTCTCCTCGACTTGCAATCTTTCTAGTCAAATGCAACTCATCAACCATGTATGTATGGTGGCCTGCCAGGACCATAGCAGCCCCGTTTGTTTGCAGCCCCAGACTGGCACTGAAAATTGCAACATTCTCAAGTCCCTTCTGGGAGCGCATACATGGCAGGTAGGCTGCATTTAGTTTAGTAGTTTGAAAGTTTTGAAGGCTGCTTTGGGTGAAAATTGAAGGGACCAGTTGCTTTGCATTACACACTTTATTGTTCTAATTTTAGCCATAATAATTTAGCAGGTTTTTTAAAAGACTGTTTTTGGAAAACATATTAGGAGCAACTCAGGCTATTAGAAGCATACTTCATGGTCATAGTCCTCAGAATAGTGAACCTATTTTCAGATTATGAGTCTGAGCATCACAGCTCTTGAATAGGTCAATAGGTTTTTTTACAGACACTCAAAAATCACTGTCTCAACACAGACTTGCCCTCCACAGTTGCAATGGCAGATTTCTGGAAGGAAGATTATTTGCGCCAAATAGAATGCATGTAGGATCAAGCTCACCACAGAAAATGATAGATCTGGGAACAATTTTACTGAGCATAAGTGTTGCTAACCTCTCTTGGAATAACTTACATCTTTTCCTCTGATGTTTCTGCCCATTTCTGAACAGTAGGGGGGAGGTCAAGAAAGAACATAATAACATGGGAAGTGCTCAGCTATGATATATGTTGCATTCAGAGATATTGACCTTTATGCATTATGTCTGCTTTTGAGGGTCAAACTAGACGTGACAATGGCAGCTTCATTCTGCCCTGTTGACTCAGGAGCATAGGAACCTGTAAATTCACAGGAGAAATCCACAGGAACATAAAAAAACACCCTGGAACCACCAGGACTGAGGATCCCCTCAAAGGACCTTCCACAGAGAGACCCGCTAAAGTGCCTCTCAGGAGCAGGTCAGCAATCAGTCACACAGAGTAAGTGAAGTTAACTCTTTATTAGAACAAACAAGGGCTGCTTAGTAGTGTCAGGCCTAATGAGCACAGCAACTCTTCTTGGTAATCAGTACACCACACTGGCTCCCTCTTGAACCTTCAAGGTGCTGGAAAAGACACAGGTCTCTGGCTTCTTGTGCCTGAACCTTGTTTCACTTTCTTGCTGTGTTGACTGTACCTTAGTGTATTGACTGATGCTTGACCTTGCCTCTGGGTTACCTCTTGGACTGATACCCTCTGTTTGACTTTGGCTTATTTGGTCACTGCTGGGCCCCCATATAATCGTTTCTTGGTGAGTGTTTTGGGCAGGAGACTTGGACCTTCCTGAATTGGGATCCTATTACCTAAGGGCACCTGCTGGAGCATGATAGGAGACTGTAATTAGTTGGAAGGTTCTCCTGTAGGAGCTCCATTGGGAAAGAAGAGGAGCTGTGCCAAGGCATAGTGCTTTCAGTGGAACTAGTGCAGGAGATCTTCCCGTTGGTTTGTGCCTTAAAACACAATAGCAGTTATCGTACATGCTCCTTATCAGTTTGTACAACAGGGTTTGTTGAGCCTCCTTTTCTCTCTCCAATAGTCTGGGCCAAACTACTTTTCAAAATGCAATGGGACAAAGTTCTGGAGGAAATAAGCCATGCGAAACACATGCTATCACTTGTGGACATGAGCCCACCTGAGACTCAACAATGCCGCACTGAATAAGGAGTTAGTGTCTAGAGCAGGGGTCAGCAAACTTTTTCAGCAGGGGGCAAGTCCACCACCCTTCAGACCTTGTCGGGGGCCGGACTATATTTTGGGGAGGAAATGAACAAATTCCTATGCCCCACAAATAACCCAGAGATGCATTTTAAATAAAAGGACACATTCTACTCATGTAAGAACACGCTGATTCCTGGACCATCCATGGGCCAGATTTAGAAGGCGATTGTGCCAGATCTGGCCCCCAGGCCTTAGTTTGCCTACCCATGGTATGGAGACGCACAAATCACTTCCCTCCCTTAATCAATAACCTACCTTTGCATATTCTCTTGGCATTCTGCTTAATAATTTCATATGAAATTTCAAACGGAACACTTAATAAAAAAAGCATGTAATTCCCTAATGAATATGCTAATTGAATTTGCCATATAAAAGAATAAAACCACATAATAGGTATATGTTTCAAATTAAGTGCACTTATGTGCACTGGGAAAAGTATTGCGAAATGTACAATATCATACACATTTGTTATAACTTTGCATCGTTTCTTTAAAAACAGCTCTCCAAGTTATTGATGGCTTGGCAGCTGTGAGGATGACGTCAGCCCTTCCATTGTGAAGCCTCTGCTTTCTTTTAGATAGTCTTATGGCATTTCATCAAGTTTCGGTGATTCAGCTGAATTAAAAACCAACTGGCTTTGTGTCAAAATTCCCTTAACTGCTAAACCAAACATATTCCTGACCACATAGCCAATGCTAGATGCCCTGTCTCATAGCAGCACTGAAGCTCTATATCCTATTGTAGGCAATTGTTATTTTTCAGAATCTGAACTGAATGACCTAGAGAAAGTAATGGAACAATTGGAACTAAGGGTTGTTAGCCAAAGTCTGTCAATATATTTCCTTACTTGTCATGGTCATTCATTAATAAAACATGAGATATTCACCACCTTGGCAAGACAGACATTCTTTTTATCATCTTGGAGAGAAAAAGGCAGGGTTTTATCAGATGCTTCAAAGGACTGACTTCCAAACTTGTTTTTTTTTTGTTTGGTTTTTTAAGTGTTGCTAGGTAGAGAGATGTCAATGTAAAGCTCTTTCACCATTGCTCAAAATCCTATGCATTCTGCAAATGGAAAAACTGAAATACAGTGGCCTGCTTGCCTACTGGTTGTAGTTGGGTTATGGTTGTGCTTGCTTGAAGGCATTGACTCATAGCATAGAAATTAAGAGGCACTTAGTCTGAGCCAATTTAATCAAAATCTGACATTTGTAAGGACATTACTTGGTGCATTCTACTAATAACTGCCGAAACAAACAGCTGCATGGAACAGCCATACTTTGGTATGTATCTGACAACCACCCAGCACTCATTTAATTCATAATAATTTATTATATGCACAGGAACAGTGTTAAAGGTACATGTGCAATATTAAAAGCTCCCTGATTAAAAATAATAGTAGTGAGCTTTAACTATCCATAGTTTCGTAGCCTCAATGCACAGCTTGGCTTTCAGTTTGACTGAGCAGTTGATGGCAGGGTGTGTGAGCTGATTTATTTGATCCGTGAAGGCATTTGTGAGTGCTATGAACCTTACCACTAAATGCATAGAGTTCTCTCCTGATTGCAGTGGGATTCTGTGACTTGTGAATTATACCGTGTGCCAGTGGTGTGCCACATTCCAATATTGGTGGTGCGCTGTCACTTTCAACAACCTCCATTGCCATCCATGATTGCCTTTCACTGGTATTCCTTTCTAGCAGAGTGTGGACTCTGTGCAGTCTAGCAAAGTTTTCTACATTGTTCTACAAAATTGTATGTCACATTTGTGGATACCTGCACAGTATCTGTGCTCTGTTGAATTGGTGCCATAATTTATGATGGAATTGCCCGTATCATTTTTAAGTAATACTTTATGGTGTGTGGATATTTGGTTTATAATAAATCACCTTTGAATTCCAGTGACATTATATATTGCGTCTGCAAGGAACACCAGAAGAATTTGTCTTTATTATGGGACAGTTAACTCCTAGGGGCCCCATTTTTCACCAGGGCTAAAAAGATTCTTTTGACTTATTACACAGCCAAATTGATTTGTGCCATTCATACTTCTTTTCACCACTGGGAAAATATGAATTTGCATAAAGAGAACAAACACTCATTGTAAGTAGATGGTGTGTACTGTTTTTGAGGGTCCATAAATGTGTGGGTGTGCTTTCTCTAAAGGAATAAAAATGGCTTTGCCCTTTATGTTCATGCACAGCTAACACCTGACATTATTTGAAACTTAAAAAAATAAGTGTGTTAACAAATCCCATCATTTTGATATGATCTTTTCCTGCTGCTGACTTGGTGAATTAGAAACCTTAGAAAGATAATGGCTGCAACATATATACAGGCCATTTGGTCTCAAACTCCCAGGAAGATTATCCTGTATCCAGATACTTCGACATGAAGTCCTACTGGAAAGAAGCAGCTTTCAATAAAATGCAGTTTGGTTCAACCCTAAAATTGGCAATCAGATAGATTATGCCTCTACAGCTTGTGATCCACCATGTGGAATGCAGCCATTAATGTTGGTCTGCCAGATAACCAATGAACCTACTGTTTTTGTTTCCTTTCTGCAACTGAAAGGAAAGCCCAAGTAGAAGAACAGACCCTAAGAAGAAAAAAAGAAGAAGTAGATTTTATATCAATAAAATATAAATATCCCTCATTAGTTTCCCTTGCCCATTGTCCTATAATAACCAATTTAATTCCCATATTTTCCATCCTAACCAGCCATTTCCTTCAAAATATTGTATTTAGATACTTTACTGAAAATTAAAATTAATTTAATTAGCCACATTTCCTTTTTCCATTAGTTCACATACTGTAGTTCTTTGTTTTACAAAATAAAAGACTGGAGGGGAGGACCTGTAGTTTAGTTGTATGGCTAGAGCACATGCTCTGCATGCAAAAGCTCCCATGTTAATTCAAAGTGTCTCCATTGCAAGAGTCTTAGGCAGCAGAGAAGACCCCTGCCTGGGACCCTGGAGAACCATTTCCAGCCACAGTAGACAGGCGTGGGTTAGATGAACCAAGTCTTGATTCTGTATGAGGCAGTTCAATTCACTCATATATTTACAATATATATTTTACTGAACGAATGCTGCACCTGAATCTGGAAGCTAGACAAAAACCTTTCTATATCTTTTAACAAAGGCAGGATAGCAACATGAAACTCCTAAGTCTTGTGCCACCTAGTGACTAAGCTGTATAATGACACTGTCCACGCAAACTTGAGGGGATATTTTTGCCTTTGAAAAGAATGATTTCCTTTTTCTCTTACATTTGTTTCAGGATGTTACAAAGCATTGAAATGAAATCTGCTTTTTTCCAAATCCTTTCTTTGGGGGAAAAAGAGAGCATTGGGAGGAAAAATTTTAAGCTTTGGCAACATATTGTGTAATAACTAGAATTACCATTGGTCTCTTTAAAAAAGAAAGGGAATTGGGTAAGTTGGAGCTCATGGCAAAACCTGATTATTTTATGCTTCAGATGTCATTAGAATACAGTATCTTGGATCTTAGCTTTTTGCCCAGTTTACGGAAGGAGAGTTGTGCTCACAGAAAGAGTCCTGCTCCTGGAAGGAAACATTCCGTGAGTGGAACTCTTGAATGGCTACTCCTTCTGTGAAAGGAGCAAAGAGTTAGGACCTAAGCCAAGATCTGGAGCTTGCCCAGTCCAGCCTGCTACTGTTTCTTTACTTCCTTGTAAAGCCTTTCATCTTGAACATCTTTGTATAAAGCTGATACAATCAGCATGTAGAAGGGTGATTAGATGACTGGTATCTGGAGTTAATAATTCAACTGATATGTTAAGATGGTTGAAGAACATTGCTTGGTTTAAAATATATATATTTATCATATATATACGGGTATTGTTGGGGTGACAGTAATAAATAAGAGTCTAGATAACTAGATTTTCATCAGTTCCTTCAAAATCAGTATTCCATTAATTTTTCAAAGGTCAAGGTCACAGCCATTCCTCAAGCATTCTTATTTTAATAGAGTAACTGAAAGTGTCTGAGTTCTGCAGAAAATTCATTATCGCCATAAAGCCGCAAAAGGTCACAAAATGTCTTTCTTCACTGAAGTAGCAAAAAATTTTTATTTCTCCAATAATTCATTATCACAGTGGAGCCTGAAGGAGCCCTTGACATTTCAGCATCCTCCTCCTTCAGGGGAAATAATTGTTTTCATATATCATGATTTAGAAAACGACAGAAAAATTAGTGAAAAACAAACACAAACCTTTCTGGTCTGGGAACCATCTGTATTACTCTTTGTTCCTAAAGCTTCTCTCCCCGTGCTGTCACTGAAGCGCTCTACATCTGCCCTGGTGCAAAATGGTGAACGTCAGATCTTTAGTATTGTAAAACGTAAGAAAATATGAAGAGCCTTGCTGGTTCAGGCCAAAGGTCCGACGTCCTGTTCTCACAGTGGCCAACCAGAGGCCTGTGGGGAAGTCTGCCAGCAGGGCATGAGCACAACAACACTCTCCTCACCTGCAATTCCCAGCAGGTGGTATTTGTTATGTACTGAAGTTCTCACCCTGGGCCAGCAGGGGGATACTGTAGATAGTTTTCACTCAGGTCCACATATGCAAATAAGGGATTGAAAGTGGATAGTTACAGAAAGTTGTTACTGTTGCCTTGTAGTTGAGCTCTATATAAGCAGGTTGGCTGAACCCTTCTGTTCTGTTCTGTTCTGGCCTGTGAATAAACAAGAGCTGTTTGAAGAATCACTGTGTCGTCTGATATGTTCACCCACAACATAATAGTACAGTGGTGCCTCGCAAGACGAAATTAATTCGTTCTGCAAGTCTTTTCGTCTTGCGAGTTTTTCGTCTTGCGAAGCACGGTTTCCCATAGGAATGCATTAAAAATCAATTAATGCGTTCCTATGGAAACAGCCTTCAGACCAGGTCCGGGGACAGTCTGTCCCCCGACCTCTTCTGAAGGCCGGTGGGGGGCAAAAGTCTTTGCTCCCCCCCGCCTGCCTTCCCGGGACAGCGGAGACTTCTCCGCTGCCCCGGAGCGGTCTTAAAATGCTGGCGGGCGGCAGCAGAGCCTTCGCTGCCGCCCACCAGCATTTTAAAATCGCCCCAGGAGCGGAGAAGTCTCCGCTGTCTGGGGTGATCTTAAAATGCTGGCGGGCGGCAGCGCTGCTGCCCGCGAAGCCTTCGCTGCCGCCCACCAGCATTTTAAAAACCCCGGGACAGCGGAGGACTTCTCCGCTGTCTGGGGTGATCTTAAAATGCTGGCGGGCGGCAGCGCTGCTGCCCGTCAGCATTTTAAAATCGCCCCGGGACAGTGGAGGAATTATCCGCTGTCCCGGGGCGATTTAAAAGCCCCCGGGAAGGCAGGCAGGGGGGACAAAGACTTTCGCCCCCCACCGGCCTTCAAAAGAGGTCCAGGACCTCTTCTGAAGGCCGGTGGGGGGCGAAAGTCTTTGCTCCCCCCCCCCCGCCGCCTGCCTTCAAAAGCCATCCGGGATAGCGGGAAGCGCTTCCCTGCTATCCCGGACTGCTTTTAAAATGCTGGCGGTGGGGAGCAAAGCCTTTCGGCCCCCGCCGGCCTTCCTGGACCTCTTCTGAAGGCCGGAGGGGGGGAAAAGGCTTTGTTCCCCACCGCTAGCATTTAAAAGAGGTCCCCGGAGATTTCCCTATGGGCTTTCTTCTTGCGAAGCAAGCCCATAGGGAAATTCGTTTTGCGAAGCACCTCCAAAATGGAAAACCCTTTCGTCTAGCGGGTTTTTCGTCTTGCGAGGCGTTCGTCTTGCGGGGCACCACTGTATTCAGAGGCACATTGCATCTAACAGTGCACATTCAGAGGCACATTGCCTCTTTCAGTGCACATTCAGCCCTTGCAGTTTGTGCTATACTTTGCCCCACTGCCACACTAATAATAATAATAATAATAATAAATTTATTATTTATACCCTGCCCATCTGGCTGGGTTTCCCCAGCCACTCTGGGTGGCTCCCAACAGAATATCAAAAACTTGATAAAACATCAAAGATTAAAAACTTCCCTAAATAGTGGTGCCTTCAGTGTCCAGTCTGAACGATGGAAATGGAGATGCTCCTTCAGGTATACTGGGCCAAGGCTTCCCACAGGCATGTGATTGGCCACTGTGAGAATAGGATGCTGGACTAGATGGACCACTGACCTGATCCAACAAGCTTTTCTTATGTTCTTGCATTTAGGGAGGCTTTTTCCTTGAGAGGCTGGTTTCTACTGCGTAGGCCTTAACTGGTACCTGCCTCTATATTATGTTTTCATAGCTGCTTCTTTTAATTGCTTTTGTTTGATGGCTTGCCTTTTTGGTTTCTTTATCTTACTTTTTGTTTTTATTGTATCATATTCTTTCTCTCACTAGCCACTTTGAATTGTATAAGGAAAAGTGGGATATAAGTATTTTAATCTAATAAAAAGGGAATAAAAAAAAAGAGGGATCTTCTCCCTTTTTTTTGCAGGGGTTGTGCTGACTGTTCCTTAGGTTTTCTTAGGTTAATAATGCTTCCTAGCAATTCTTGTTGAGCAGGAAATAGACTGACAAAATCTGTAATATCTCACGCTTGGGCATCTGTGATTCTTTCTGCCTGGAAAATTTGAACTGTGGGAGGCAGGAGGCAGAATGGTATCATGTTGCTGACATGTGGACACAAAATGCATGCTGATGAAAACAATGGGTTGCATGTAACTTGTTCCATCAGCACAAATATTTATGCTTCTGCAGTGAAACTTCCCCCTTCTTCTTCCATATGACCCCCTAAATCTGTTCTGGGCCTCCCCCCGATGCTCCAGAACAGATTTAGGGAAGATACTGTGCACATGTGGGGAAAGTTGGGGGTGAGTTCTTTTGTGAAAGCAACCCTTGTGCGGTTGGGATGTGCTAGCTGGATTCTGCCTGAAATGGCCCTGTACTGGTCCTGCTGCTTTCTCCATTGTAGACTGGGTTCATTACAAAGACAGTGTGGTGAGCAGTCAGTGCCCTGGCAGGAGTGACGGCAGTGTTGTGTTTCCCAGTCTGGTTAATTTCTGCTTCTAAAAGTTTTGTTAGCTCTCACTTCAGAGACTGAACCTCAGTGTTACTGACGAGTATAGAAATCAACATTCAAAAGCTATTTGAAAAGGGCACCTGATACAGTCTTATTAACAAAACTAAGCCACGTCCAAATTCATGTAAGCATGTCAACATTTTCCTGTACTTGGAAAGCTGACATTTCAGGGTAAGATAAATAAAACATTTTTTAAAATGTCCAGTAGCACCTTAGAGACCAACTAAGTTTGTTCTGGGTATAAGCTTTCGTGTGCATGCACACTTCTTCAGCTAAGTATCTGAAGAAGTGTGCATGCACATGAAAGCTTATACCCAGAACAAACTTAGTTGGTCTCTAAGGTGCTGCTGGACAATTTTTATTTATTTATTTATTTTGACTGCATCAGACCAACACAGCTACCTACCTGAATCTAGTATCTCAAGGTGAGGTTAAGCTAGAAGCTTTATCCCTGATGTGGTCATATTATGATTGCAGGTAAATTTTGAGAGGACACCACATTTTAAAGTTGAGTGATCCATTAGCACATCCTCCTGTAGGATTGCACCACTCCAAAGCTCTGGAGTGGTACAGTCCCACAGGTGGACAGTGTTGCATCAGAAACAGCATGTCTGGGTAGACTCTTCGTCTACTTCAAGTTTTTAAAACTTCTTCTAAGAAATGTATTTGACATACGAGAAGGAGGAATAAAGGATGAATATTCCATCTTTTTGTACAGATGTAACTGGAACAGGAAAACCATTGTTGGCAGAGCACTACTGAAATCTTGAACTAATGAGTGGAAACATTCTGGAAGCAATTATTTTACAAGCACAAAGTTTTTTGTTTTTATAAAAAAAAATCTTTCCTTTTAGTTTTTAAATGTTTCAGCAGAACTGCATTTCTGTTGGAGATGTCTGTGACAGCAAACACAACGTGGAACCCAGATAGTCATGGGACCAAGAGTCTTAAAGCATTCTTGGGGGATTTCTCCTTGGCCACTGGTATTTGAGAAGAGAAGACAGTATGATGCAGAGATCTTAAACAGCTTCATTCATTCATTTAAATATCCATTAGTCTTTTGGCTGTTTCGGCAGGCATAAGAAACGTGATGCAAGCCCTTGAAGTCAGCTTTCTAGGAGCAATAGCAGCACAGTTTATTCATGAATTAGATTCCAGAGGGAGCCCCCTTGCTCTGCCACCCCCACCCCCAACCAGTGGACACTAGTCTATAAGGCCAAATGGGGTACTGCAGCTCCCCCCAAACCAGTGGAGGCTCATCTGTAAAGGCAAATGGGGCACTGTACCACCAACCTGAGTCTTTCCTTGGCCAGCTCCCCCACCTGCCTTCTTACATTCAGTCCTGGGGGTGGTAATGGCGGCCACCTTCCTGCTCCTTAATCTTTGTGTTTCCCTCAGCATGGAGAAGGATGGAGGAGGGAACCAGGAAGAGCCTCCCATTGGCTCTGGCTCCACCTACTGCCATCCTCTCTGCCTTCCCCACAATGGCCTTTAGCTGACACTGCCCCAACCTCTGTTTCCAAGTGTAGTTTTAAAATATAAGCATGGGGATTGTATTTTGTATATGAATATGACTTAAGGCACAACATATGTTGAGAACTGGTCGTCTATTCAGGTTTATATGTTCTTGTAGGATTAGATAGTTTCATGGAGGTTAAGGCTTATCAATAGGTACTAGCCCTCAGATGAATAGTTCCTCCTTGCTGGAAAGTTTCAGAAGGGGCTGTTTCCACCTCACTCACTTGGCATTTAGCTTGACTGTAATGAGGAAAAAGAGCCTCTAATGTGTAGCTAATTATATCGGAGTGAAACAATATAAATTGAAAGCATTTGCAGATGACCTGGTATTAACACTGCAGGAGCCTGTCTCTAGTACTAAAACAGTGTTCGAATTAATTTCGGACTTTGGTCGGGTGGCGGGATTTAAGCTGAATAAGCAAAAAACTAAGGTTATAGCAAAAAATTTGACAAGTACAGAAACAGATGAGTTTGTGAAAGAAACAGAATTAAATGTGGTTAAAAAAGTAAAATACCTAGGGGTGTATCTGACCTCCAAAAATTTGAATCTGTTTAAGGACAACTATGAGAAATGTTGGTCAGAAATCAAAAGAGATTTGGAAACATGGTCAAGATTGAAACTTTCCTTGTTGGGCCGAATAGCAGCTATAAAGATGAATGTATTGCCAAAAATGTTATTTTTGTTTCAGACCCTACAGATCGTGGACAAGGTGGAATGCTTTGGAAGGTGGCAGAAGGATATCTCTAAGTTTGTTTGGCAGGGCAAAAAGCCCCGAATAAAGTTTAAGATACTAACTGATGCGAAAGAAAGAGGGGGATTTGCCCTGCCAGACTTGAGGTTATATTACGAATCGGCAGCCTTCTGCTGGTTGAAAGATTGGATTTTACTGGAAAACACTGATGTCCTAGATCTGGAAGGGTTTGATAACGCCTTTGGGTGGCATGCATATTTGTGGTATGACAAGGTCAAAGTGCATAAACTGTTTAAAAACCACATTGTCAGGAGAGCAATTTTAATGGTCTGGACAAAATATAAAGACTTATTGGAGAGTAAGACTCCGAGGTGGCTCTCACCGGTGGAGGCCAAGGCACGTAAGAGACCTAATATGGAAGCCAATTGGCCTAAATATGAGGAAATTATTGAAAAGATTGGAGACAATTGGAGGTTGCAGAGCTTGGAAAAACTAAAAAACAAGGTGCGAGATTGGTTGCATTATGCACAAATTCAAGAGGTCTTTAAAGTAGACAAGAAGGTTGGATTCCAGGTGGAAAAATCGAAACTAGAGACAGAATTGTTAGAACCAAAAAGTAAACTACTTTCGAGAATGTATAACCTGCTGCTTAAATGGAATACTCAGGATGAGACAGTCAAATCCGCCATGATAAAGTGGGCGCAGGATTTGGGGCATAACATTATGTTTGAAGACTGGGAAAGGTTATGGAACACCGGAATGAAATTTACGGCATGTAGTGCCTTGAAGGAAAACATTATGAAAATGATATACCGGTGGTACATGACCCCAGTCAAGCTTGCTAAGATATATCACCTGTCTGACAATAAATGCTGGAAATGTAAAGAGGCGGAAGGGACATTTTTTCACCTCTGGTGGACCTGCCCGAAAGTGAAGGCCTTTTGGGAAATGATTCATAATGAACTAAAAAAGGTATTTAGATTTACCCTACCTAAGAAACCAGAGGCCTTCCTCCTGGGCATGGTGGACCAGAGAGTGCTTAAGAAGGACAGAACCTTTTTTATGTATGCTACTACAGCAGCAAGGATCCTGATTGCAAAATACTGGAAGACACAAGATTTACCCACACTGGAGGAATGGCACACGCAGTTGATGGACTACATGGAACTGGCCGAAATGACTGGCAGAATCCGAGACTTGGGAGAAGAAACATTCGAGGAGGATTGGAGAAAATTTAAAGACTATTTGGAAAAACATTATAAGTTGTATGAATGTTAAAAAACGCACCTTCTAGGAAATTCTAGCTTCAGTAATGTTAAATTAAAGAAATGCAAATTAAGGTACAAGGAGTCAGAGATAGAATAATGAAACAACTTTATTGTGTTAAAATGAAAACGTACATGATTTGGGTCATAATTTATTTGAAATTGGGTAACATGATAAAAAGGAAGATACAATAAGTATTGAAACAAGTTAACAAATTGCAGACGTTATGTATTACAGAGAATGCAGGGTTGGGAGGACGTGGGGAAGTCCAACAGATTTGGAAAAAAGAGTAAGAAAAATTTGTAACTTTCCTTTTCTACTTTCATAATATGTTCTTTATTCTTTTTTCTGTATTTCATAAAACTAATAAAAAATATTATAAAAAAAAATATGTGTAGCTAATTATAATTTATTCAGCCCATGTACTTGGCTCTCCTTTCTTGTCCCTGCATTGTTGCCTTCTCTCCTTCGGTTTGGCAGTTCTGTCAGATCCCATTTTTTCCATGCTTTTGTCAAGAGCTGTTGGGATCTGTGTGTGGCTGCCCCGTGTGGTGAACCACTGAACTGCAGGTGGCAGCCTAGGTACTGAAGAGCCTTCAGGACTGACTCTACCAACCCAGGCTGTCCACTAAATATTTCTGGGCAGAAAGAAGCATAAAGGGCACCCTGCACCTGATCCTTGTTTGAGCAGCAAGGTCTTCCTGAGTACTGCCCCATCCCTGTCTCCTAGTTTGCCCTTTGCTCTTGACTTTTGGCTTGCTCCACAATTCCTTGCTCCCCTCAGATCTTTTCTGTAGCCCAACCCTGACAGATTGGGAGTGTTGTGTTGTTTCTGGTGGATCTTTTATTTCAGTTTTGATCTTTATGCGTGATGCCTTGAGCTATGGAAAGGTGGCTAAGAAATCTAGAGGCAGCCCACCAGCTATGTGAGTCAACGGAGGAAGAGCTTGTTAGGTTTGCTGTCATAAACTGCAAAGAAATGGGAGAGGAGCTGGCACCTGGCAAGCTATAATACATGGTTGGCGATATATGTATTTTTAAATTTTTGATATGATAGGTTGCAAAATGTGGTAGGCCTGGTGTATGGCCTACAATGAGGTGACTGTTGGCTATTTTGCAGCAGTACTGGGGTCCTCTACAACTTGTGGTTAGAGATACAGGAGAAGGTATTGATACTAGAAACCACCATTTTGAGTACACACTTGGCTTAGCTAAACATGAGCAACAGCAGAGAAGGGGGGAAACGGTCATAAAGTGTGGCATCAAATTGGATAAGGAACCACAAGGATCTACTGCAAGAGATCAGTGTTGAAGTGAAAGTGAAAGGCCACTTTGTGGGATGCACTTCAAGATGTAAGATTAGTTTAACAAGGTCTACTTCTCATTTTGCTGCTTTTGGAAGAAAATTCTGATAAGAATGGCAAGTATAAAACACGCTGAGCTGTACAGACTTAATGTCACCACCAAAACATAGGACTTTTCCTACGAAATCCTAATGTTCCTTCCTTATCTGTAAAAAGCTTGTACGTCAAACTAACAAGATTTCTGTGACCCAGTCAAAACAAAGAGCCATGCAATAAACATTCATGTATAGCTTGCTTCTAGCAAGTTGCTTGTAAGGCTTTGTGAAGACCATGAAAGCAAAAAGGTCCTCTTGTCTCTCCTTGGGTTATAGGTAGGATACCTATGAGGCTTTGTAAGGACTGTGGGGGTAGAGTGCATGCTTAATATGCAGAAATTCCTTGGTTCTGCCTCCAAGACCTCCAGTTGAAATGGGGGGATGGGACCTCTAGTCCTCTGGATGCTGCCAGATAGCTCCCATCACTCTTGACTCAGTAGCCATGATGATTGGGGAGGTTTGCAAAAAGTTGAAGTCCCAACAATATCTGAAGGTCCATTAGTTTTTCACCGCTGAGGATCACGGTTGGCAGGAATGTGAGGGGACCTGCTTAAAACTGTAGAGATGTATTACCAATCAGAACAGATAATACTGGGCCAGGTGGAGCAGGATTCTGACACAATGCCAGTTCATTTGAACTGTAGCATTTGAACTGCATCCCCAATAGATTTGGTAAAGTAGCCCACATAGAATGTGGGAGCTGTGGCCCTTCAGATGCTGTTGGACTTCAACTCCCATCAGCCCCAGCCCGAATGGCTAATGGTCAGGGGATGGTGGGAACTGTAGTCCAGCAACACCTGCAGAGTCTTCTCTGACATAAAGAAAGGCTGCGTATCTCAAAGGGACTGCTTTCCTTCCATGGAATATGGAGTGTTGGAGGCTGTGTGGGGTTGAGAGAGATCCTTCATGAAATGTTTTACTTTTTATATGTTAGCAGGCTGCCAGTGTGGTGTAGTGGTTAAGAGCAGTGGACTCGTAATCTGGTGAACCGGGTTTGATTCCCTGCTCCTCCACATGCAACTGCTGGGTGACCTTGGGCTAGTCACACTTCTCTCTGAAGTCTCTCAGCCTCACTCATCTCACAGAGTGTTTGTTGCGGGGGAGGAAGGGAAAATGAGATTGTTAGCCGCTTTGAGATTCCTTAAAGGTAAAGGGTAAAGAGACCCCTGACCATTACGTCCAGTTGTGGCTGACTCTGGGGTTGCGTCGTTCATCTCGCTTTATTGGCCGAGGGAGCCGGCATACAGCTTCCGGGTCATGTGGCCAGCATGACTTAGCCACTTCTGGCAAACCAGAGCAGTGCACGGAAACGCCGTTTACCTTCCTGCTGGAGCGGTACCTATTTATCTACTTGTACTTTCACGTGCTTTTGAACTGTTAGGTTGGCAGGAGCAGGGACCAAGCAACAGGAGCTCACCCCATCGCGGGGATTGAAACCGCCAACCTTCTGATCGGCAAATCCTAGGCTCTGTGGTTTAACCCACAGCGCCACCCACGTCCCTTTAGACTCCTTAGGGTAGTGATAAAGTGGGATCCAAACTCTTCTTTTTCTTCTCTTGGAAAATAAACCAGTCCAAGCTAGCTGTGCCTCTTCCTCACTGCTTGTACGTGCAAGGCTTTTTGTTTACATTATCTGCAGCTTAAATGAGCACCATATTTGAATGTTTTTAATTAACTAGTGGAACAATGTATTTAATTTTTTTTTATCCTGTTCATACCTCTTGCTTTTGGTCATATTTCCATACACAAAGGAACAAAACGTATACTTTGAGCTTTAAAAAATAGTTTATTGAGGCAAGGGAGAATAAATACAAGCCTGTGTCTTGAGAGTCTGGTATAGGCATGCCCCCCTTAAAGGTCTGCAGCACCTCTTAAAGTATTGTAACTTCTCCTTTTTTCTGGTCCAAATCCATTTTCTTTCATATGGGTTATAACAAATGTAAACAGTTACGTTTTCTGTTCACTATACTCAGAATCTGCATAACAAATCCCCATTTTTAATAACCTTGGGTGGCTAAAGCCTTAGAGTGCTTTTGTATATATCATGCATATATTGAGGCCTGCATTTATTTCCATGAACTTTGCAGTTTCTTATGAGTTTCTGAAGAAATCTTCCATACAATCTGAGAGCTCTTAAACTTTTGTTGTGCCCTCAGCAATGCCCATGTGATTCTACATGTAACATGCATGAAGAAGCAGGCTTCCACACATGCATGCACATTGGAACTAGTCAGATAAGAGTTCTCTCGTGGGATTTTACTTTATTCTTAGGGTATTTGGCTCCAGGCCTAGAGTAGAGGTATCTTACAGCTGCCTATCCACTTTACCTTCTCTGGTTCCCAGTGGAGGTTCTTCTACTCAGCCCTAGTTGGTCAAGACAAGTCAACAGGGTTGCAATTTAACAACGATTCATTGAAAGCACACACATAGTTTCATTCAAGGAAATAAGCAGAATTCAAAATTGTAGTTTGCTGCGCTTCCAAAAGCACAGCATTCCACTGACAGAGGTGAGTGGAATGTCATCTGTCACCCTGTCGTAATGGATAGTCTAACAGAAGGTGTAAACCAACAGAGTCCAGGTCCAGAAGCCACCCAAAAGTTGCTTTCCCAATGCTGCTTATACAGTTCTTAGCTTTCCAAACATGGTAACGATGGCAACCTTGACCGCCATCCCAAGTATCTTGCATATATACTTGTGTGTTCTAGATAGTCCCTAGATGTTTGTGTGTGGAACCACTGCAGGCTCGGGTGCTGCAACAGCAGCGGGTCGATGCTTGGGCCCAGGAACGACTCCGGGAACTGGCCAAAGGGTCATGCCCTCAGTATCCAGGGCTGGTCTTGCATCAGGGCCTTCTGCTGCACCACGGTCGCCTATACATCCCGCCTGGGCCACTGTGGGCTGAGGTTCTCCGGATGACCCATGATGCCCCAGCCGCAGGACACTTTGGACGGTATCGGACCACCCATCTGGTAAGCCGTGAGTTTTGGTGGCCCCGCCTGAAGGCTGACGTGGCTCGCTACGTCGCTGGTTGTGATGTCTGCCGGCGGGCCAAGGGCCCATCCGGGCGACCCCCCGGCCTTCTTCAGCCGTTGCCAGTTCCACCACGTCCTTGGCATACGGTTTCTCTGGACTTTGTAGTGGACTTACCCCCGTCTCGTGGCTATACCTGCCTCCTAGTTTTCTCCGACCATTTCACTAAGATGGTGCACTGTGCTCCCTGCCCATCCGTACCCTCAGCTAAGGAAACCGCTCAGCTGTACTTCCAGCATGTCTTCCGCCTGCATAGCCTACCTGAGCGTGTGGTGTCCGACCGGGGCATTCAGTTCACATCCCGGTTCTGGCGAGCTTTGCACCAGGCCCTCGGGACAGAGGTCTGTCTCTCATCAGCCTACCACCCACAGACCGATGGCCAGACGGAACGGGCGAACGCGGTGCTGGAGCAGTACCTCCGGTGTTACTGCAGCTACCAGCAGGATGACTGGGTCGACCACCTAGCATTGGCGGAGTTCGTTTACAACAACGCGGTGAATGCGTCCACCCAGCAGACCCTGTTCCAGGCCAGTTATGGGTTTCATCCACGATTGTTTCCGAATGTGCTGCCGGCATCCGCGGTCCCTGCGGTGACAGAGTGGCTCCAGGAGCTCCAGTCCCAACAACAGCTATTGATGGAGCAACTGCGCCAGGCCAAGGAGGCGTACAAGGCCCAGGCCGACCGCCACCGCCAGGTGGGGCCGGAACTCCATGTCGGTGACCTAGTATGGCTCTCCACTCGCCACCTCCACCCCTCTCGACCTTCGCGGAAGCTGGACGCCCGTTTCACCGGCCCGTTTCCTATCGTGGACCAGGTCTCGCCTGTGGCATTCCGTCTCCGGTTGCCCGCAACCCTGAAGGTTCACCCGGTATTCCACAGGTCCCTTCTGAGTCCGGTGGCCCCACCCGATGAGTTCCACCCGGACCGTCCCCGACCGCAGCCAGTTTTGGTTCAGGGGGAGCCTGAGTATGAGGTGGAACGCATTCTGGACTCCCGATACCGCAGGGGAAAGCTGCAGTATCTCATAGACTGGAAGGGATATGGACCGGAGGACCGTTCCTGGGAACCAGCAGCCAACGTCCACGCGCCTGCTTGCCTCCGAGATTTCCATGCGGCGTACCCCAGCAAGCCGGGTCCAGACCCTCGATTGAGGGGGGGGGCTTGGGAGGGGGGATGGTGTGATGGCCTGGGATTCCGATTCAGAGGACGAACCAGAGGAGTCCCCGCCTGCACAGGAGTCCCCGCCTCCAGGGCCGGCTGAACTGGGGCAAGGCCTAGATGCTGAAGAGCCTGCACCTGTGGCAGAGCACCAGGAGCTGGCCCCAGGTGAAACCTTTCTGGCCCCAGAGGGGCTTGAGGACTCAGTGGCTACAGGTGAGCCTCCTCCAGGGCCCAGTAACCCTTCGGCCTCTCCTGAACTGCAGAGGCTTAGGGCAGAGAGGCGAAGGGAACTGGTTGCTCCCAGGAGGAGTGCTCGCCTTAAGGTCAGAGGAGGCGGGGCTCCTGGGGGCCGGGACCGCCCCTGGCCTTAGAAGAGGATAAAAGCCCAGTCAGCCCGGCCCCAGGTTGCGGGAGCAACGTCGTTGTTGGCTTCGGACCTTCCTGTGCTCCTGTTCCCTGCCCAGCCTCCTGTTCCTGACCATCCGGTGCTCCTGTTCCCTGCCCGGCCTCCTGTTCCTGACCATCCGGTGCTCCTGTTCCCTGCTCGGCCTCCTGTTCCAGCGTTCCTGTTCCCCGCCCGGCTCTCCGCCTCGGACCTCGCCCCTCTTCGTGTGGACTCTGCTTACGCCCACGGTACCTTACCCCCGGGTCCAGCACAGTGTGTTTCATAGACCATAGAATTGTAGAGTTGGAAGGGACTCTGAATGTCATCTTGGCTAACCCTCTGCAATGAAGGAATCTCAACACACAGTCCTCCAACCAATCTGAAACCTGCTTAGCTTTGCAAATGTGCTAGCAGTTTTATTGCTGCCCCACTATTAAGGTTTGTATCTTTACCTTTACATTCTCTTTCGTCCTTCACTTCCGCCTAACTGCAAGCTTGCTTTATTTCCTTTTATGATCCCCTATTATATGTTTAGACCATTCTATACAATATGTGCCCAAGCTTCAGCTCATGACAATATATGAATTTGAGCTTGCAACATAATGCTAGTGATAATACAGTTGTACCTCAGCTCCTGAATACCTTGGGAGTCAAATGTTTTGGCTCCCGAACGATCGAAAACCAGAAGTGAGTGTTCTGGTTTTTGAACATTCTTTGAGAAGCTGAACATCTGACAGGGCTTCCGATTGGCTGCAGGAGCTTCCTACAGCCAATCAGAAGCTGTGATTTGGAAGTTGAACGGACTTCCGGAACGGATTCTGTTCAACTTCCAAGGTATGACTGCAATAGGATTTTTTAACTATTGGACAGAATGGTTTCCCATATGAGAAGGGTTGAGATGAGTAAGCTAAGATCTTGAATAGGTAGCAGTCTTCACTGGTGTGCAAATAAGAGATGTACTGTTGCTTTTATCAGGAAAGTATTACCGGTATGTTTTCTTTTCAATAGAATCTTAACCTTCACTCAGCATAGGATGCATTGCCAGTTTCCCATCTGTGGGAGCACACACAAGTCACAACAATGCACACTAAGTTGTTCACTTGTAACTGTGTCCAGTCCCAAATTGCACATTCCTTTCTTTAAGAGGCTTTTTGAAATGTCTCTGGGTGTAGTGTGCAGGTTGCTTAGGGTGTTGTGACTTAGCCAGATCTGTTCCATAGCTGTGACTGCAGAGCAGGCGGCAAGAAAAGGAGAGGTTGCTGATGAATAACCCTACTTGGTTGGTTGTAATACATTAGCAGTCACAGTGCATGCCATCTCCCAAAGACTTTCTTTTTTGCTCATGGTCAACGAAGGATGGCAGTCAAAAAATGTTGCCTATGGAAACCGAGCTCGTATGACAAGCATTGTGGAATAAATGATTGGGCATGAGTCTGCTTCCAAATTAAGTATTACGTTTACATGGTTTCAGTCTCCTCCACCAGGCCCCAAAATGTACCGTCCGCACCACAAATACACTGGAATACAGTATGCTTTAACTTTTGTGGTTGGGCTTTCACTAAATACCGTGTTATACCAAAGCTATGTACCCTTTGATCACTAGCCATACAGAGAGGGACTTTTCCAGCATGGTTCTCTCTATCATCATTTTAATCACAGACTAAAGAGTGAATGTATCTGGTTAGTTTTCCTGGACCTTTTTAAAAATGCATCTACTGCCTATTTATATCTCATCTCTTTGTGGTTCTGCCAATGACGCTGGTTACTGGAGCTTTTATTTAAGGAGTGAGGGAATGAGCATGAGGAATATAAATAATGGGCCTTCTATAAAACTGTGTTACCTATGCAGTTGTATAAAACTTAATTCACTGTTACATTTTTACTTCTCTGCAATTTAGCCTTTGAATCATCAAAGATTAGAACATAAACTCAGAAGACTTCTTAAAAAATAATAATATTGGAGATACTTGTTTATGCATGATGGCCTGGTCTGCATGTCATGCAAAACCAAACCATGGCTTAGCATGAATGCATGTGCACACAGGCTACTGAAGAGGAGTTCCTAGTCACTTCACTCTTCCTGGGTTGTTTTTCTGCCCCACTGCACTGAACTAAGCTTTAGCTTGGCATAGTATGTCATCTCAATCTAGGCTTCTGGTTTTATGGTTCTGCAAGAGCTAAATTATGAGCCTGGATTTATACAACATGTTAAACCAAACCATGGCTTAGCTCACTGTGGCACATCAACAAAATAACTGGAGATAAATGACGCTGCCATGATCTGTTTGCCATTTATGTTTGTTAATTTATGCTGTGTTTGTGATGTCCTATTATGTTCCATAATGCTATTACAGTCTTACCTTGGGTTACAGATGCTTCAGGTTGTGGTTTTTTGGGTTGCGGACGCTGCGGGTTGCGAACGTGCATCCTGCACAGATCACGTTCGCAACCCGAGTGTCCACTGTATTATATGTTGCTTGTAAACTGCTTTGGGATAAATAGAATCATAGAATTGTAGAGTTGGAGGGGACCCCAACTTCCTGCAATGCAGGACTCTCATCTAAAGCATCCATAACATATGTCCACCCAACCTCTGCTTTAAAAACTCCAAGGAAGGAGAGTTCACAACCTGCTAAGGGAGTCTGTTCCACTGTCAAACAGCTCTTACTGTCAGAAGGTTCTTTTGATGTTTGGTCACAGTCTCTTTTCTTGTAACTTGAATCCATTGGTTCAGGTCCTGCCCTCTGGAGCAGGAGAAAACCAGTTTGCTCCATCTTCCATGTGACAGCCCTTGGGATATTTGAAGGTGGCTATCATATCTCCTCTCGGTCTCTTCTTTCCCAGGCTAAACATTCCCAACTCTCTCAACCGCTCTTCCTAAGGCTTGGCTTCCAAACCCTTTATAATTTTGGTTGATTCATTTATAATAAAAAAAACCCCAAACTCCTCTCCTAGAACCTGCACACTCTCATGTTTACACTGTCATGCTTTTGACATATTATTAGCAATAGGCACGGCAATATATAATCATTAATATAGTAACTCTACACAGTAACTCTACACAGTAACTCTACACAGGAGCTTATGATGAACATTCATGAAGAAATTGAAATTTAGGGGGAAAAGACAGTTAAAATGGGTCAAAGACAGAGATCTATAAAAGTATGCTTGGTTGGTGGGAGAGGAGCCATTACAGATACGTTTTCCCTCTTCCTCATAATACTAAAATCTAGAGTCACCCAATGGAGATGAATGTTGAGTGATTCCAAACCAACCAAAAGAAATACTTTTTCACACTTCCTACAATAAATTGATGGAACTTGCTGCTACATGATCTGATGATGACTATGGACTTAGATGGATTTTGAATGAAATTAGATTTATGGAAACAGGTCTATCATTGGGATTTCTTCATGGCAAGTAGGAAATGTCTCTCTCCACTTTTTAAAAGGAATGCCCTGTGGCCTCTTGGAGGGCAGGGGACTTTCAGGAAGGAGGAAGGGAGTTTTTGAAGTATGTAGAAACCCCTAGCTATTTTGAGGTGGCCCCTTTTGCTTCCAAACAGACCAGCATTCAACCACCTGGGATCACTATTAGAGGGAATTATGGCTACATGAAAACTGCAGGTTTAGAGGCAGCATATCTCTGACGACAATGAATTGGAAAAGGAGCAGACTGGGAGGAGAAGATGTCAGAAGCAGAAGAGGTAACAGGAAGAGGCTGCGGCCAAGAACAGTTCAGACTCAGAGGCAGAGGCAGAAGCAGAAGCAGAAGCAGGGACTGGAGAGGAGTGGGGCCAGGAGACAGAGAGGCAGTCTTCCCCTCCTGCTGCAACCAGCTCCCCTCCCCCTTGAATCTCCTAGAACACGCAGATAACCGAAATGAGCAGAGCAGAGTGTGCAGATTCAGTTTGCAACTGCTTGGGAAAGACCCCGGAGAGGAGGATTCCTAATGGGCACTGTGGAGGTGGAGACCTTCAGTTGTCACAACTGCTTCATTGGGGGCAAGACTTCCTGGAGAGAGTTGCTGAGACCACTAGGACTGAGCCGTGGTTTGTTTCCTTAAATAAAGAGATAATTTCATTGGCCTCGGGTGGTTTATTGTTTTATTGCTGACCTATGCCTGACTCCAGCTCTGACACAGCTGAGCTCTTCTTAAGAAATTATGGGAGAGTCAAGGCAGGGTAACAAATGTACAGGCAACAACCAATTGATGCGTGACCTCATGCATCGTGGTGACCTGGAAGTGACCAGAAAAGGGGGTGGAGTTGGCTTAGACATGCTCTGCTGTCACGTGTGAGGACCTGGAAAACAGCCCTCACACAAATTGGGGGTTGCCTGTAGTTACCTTTACTTAGACTTTGGGGGTGAAAAGTTAGGCTGAAAGCATTAGGATTTTTAATTCAGTTGTTTAGATAAATAGGCTGAAACTCTGGTTTACCGTATTTTTCGCCCTATAGGACGCACTTTTTCCCCTCAAAAAATGAAGGGGAAATGTGTGTGCGTCCTATGGGGCGAATGCAGGCTTTCGCTGAAGCCTGGAGAGCGAGAGGGGTCCGTGCGCACAGACCCCTCTCACTCTCCAGGCTTCGCGGACCTCTCCGCAAGCGGGGGGAGCGCTCCCACTGCTTGCGGAGAGGTGCCTGCATGCGGAAGCCTGGGCGCGCTGAGCTCAGCGCGTCCAAGCTTCGCGCACCTCTCCGCAAGCGGGGGGAGCGCTCCCGCCGCTTGCGGAGAGGTGCCTGCATGCGGAAGCCTGGGCGCACTGAGCTCAGCGCGTCCAGGCTTCACGGACCTCTCCGCAAGCGGGGGGAGCGCTCCCGCCGCTTGCGGAGAGGTGCCTGCATGCGGAAGCCTGGGCGCGCTGAGCTCAGCGCGTCCAAGCTTCGCGGACCTCTCCGCAAGCGGGGGGAGCGCTCCCGCCGCTTGCGGAGAGGTGCCTGCATGCGGAAGCCTGGGCGCGCTGAGCTCAGCACGTCCAAGCTTCGCGCACCTCTCCGCAAGCGGGGGGAGCGCTCCCGCCGCTTGCGGAGAGGTGCCTGCATGCGGAAGCCTGGGTGCACTGAGCTCAGCGCGTCCAGGCTTCGCGGACCTCTCCGCAAGCGGGGGGAGCGCTCCCGCTGCTTGCGGAGAGGTGCGTGCATGCGGAAGCCTGCGCGCGCTGAGCTCAGCGTGTCCAGGCTTCGCGGACCTCTCCGCAAGCGGCGGGAGCCAGCCCTGGGCTCCCACGGCTTGCAGAGAGCTGCCTGTTTGGGGGCTGGGGTCAGGGGAAGCTCCGGCGGGCCTCCCCCGCCCCAGCCCCGCGCCTGGGGGGGAAATAATTTTTTTCCCTTTATTTCCCCCCCAAAAAACTAGGTGCGCCTTATGGGACGGTGCGTCCTATAGGGCGAAAAATACGGTATATGTATTTCTCTCTCTGCCTTATACTTCCACACAAAACAGATATTGTCTGTTCTGAAACCTTTTACATATAAATTATCGTTGCAATATATTGCCCGTGATGTTTGCTTTTATAAATTGAAAATCAAAAGTTTGGATCAATTTGGAACGAGTCATATGGAATGTACACACAAAATGATGAAAGATTTGAATTTTCCAGCCTAGATAATAAATACCATGTGCAGGACTTTACCTCAACGATTTTCTAATTCAGTGTGTGTCTGGCAGACTTTTCCTTTCATTCTTGTTCCATGTTGAAAGTAGAGCAAGAAAACTGTTAAAAGTGTAATTAAATTTACAGAGATCAAGGAAAAACATAAACCAGCACAGTTTAACCCCTGGAAGTTTAGAGTGGGCTGGACTGACTTTATTTTACACTTATAAACAGTGTGGGAAAGTGGCTGTTCTAAAAGAGCATATCAAATCTCATGGAAATGTTTCATCATCAGTGCTTCTTAAAAAGGAGCTTGCCTTCATAAATGACTTCACTCACCACCTAATAAAACACTGCACATATCATTAAAGGTGCGGATGAATTCCCTATTGTCAGACAGAAAGAGGAAACCTCAACTCACCCTGTGCGAGCCTCAGACAAACAACCCATTCTCTTTGTCAGTCCTCCAACCGCAGTATAGGATGATAATAACAATGACCTATGATGCACTGCTGTTGTATGGCTTACTGAGAGAATCTGTGTGGAGGTGTTTTGGGTGAGCTATAGCACTTTCAAGTGCACTTATATAACTTTCAAGCCTGACACAGCTTAGGACCAGAATACCTGAAGGACTATTTCCTCCTAGATGCTGCTGCCTGGACTCAAAAGTTATTAAGAGAGGCACTTTTATGCATTCTTCACCCTACACCTAAGGTATAGTAGGCAGGGACATGGGAGAGCGTTTTCTCCCACTCTCTGAAGCTTCATATCATGGGAGACCCATACTTCCTCCCTGTTTGATGGTATATAACATTTTTATTGGTCTTTGTCCCAGAAGCTGGATATTTGTTTTTCTGGTGATTTACAGTGGTACCTCGCGTTACATATGCTTCAGGTTACAGGCTCCACTAACCCAGAAATATTACCTTGGGTTAAGAACTTTGCTTCAGGATGAGAACAGAAATCGTGCTCCGGCAGCGCGGTGGCAGCAGGAGGCCCCATTAGCTAAAGTGGTGCTTCAGGTTAAGAACAGTTTCAGGTTAAGAACGGACCTCTGGAACGAATTATGTACTTAACCTGAGGCACCACTGTACTTCATTTTTATAGGTTGACTGATTTGTGGTGCTTTTTATCTGCATCTTTTATTGTAATAGTGTGTAGGCATTATTATTATTATTATTATTTTTACTCTTGTTTCATAAGACACTTTGAGTGGTTCACTTTGTGAACTGGAAAGAGAGGACAGAAACATTCCTAAAATAATAATAACATAATGATAAAACAATTGTAGTAATAAAAATTAAAAACAGTAGCAAACTCAATGTGCTCAAAGAATATGGAAAGAATATGGTTACTCAGCAGTGTATAAACTGTGGCTGGTGTGTGCCTTTTTCTAGCAGATTCTTAGGACTGTGGCTAGCCCAGGTTGCATCCATCTCATTAGGCTGGAGCCTTGGGAACACATGTTCATTATAATATTTACATTATTGGCAGGGCCAAATTAAAGGCTGCACTGTGTTCTCAGGCCTCACACGTCGCTGACAATCAGGCATGCTTTCTGTTCTGCTGGAATAAAGGCCAAGATGAGTCTGCCTACACAGACAAGGCTTTTCTGAATCCTCCTACTCCATCCTAAAGAGGGGGCCTTCTCTGCTGCTGTCATCTATCTACACGCCCTTCACTTATGCATGTACCCTACACAGACAGATTGCTTCCTATAAAGTAATTTTAATTTAGAACTGATATTTTTTTCATATTGGAAGCACTCAAAATTTTGCCTTCACACAATAACACTGTAAAAGACGAAACCAAAATCTAAACATGTAAATATATACAAATGGCCTTTAAATAATCAACACAGATGCAGTACTTTAAAATTACATGATTTCATGACAGATCTATCGTCTGTCAAGTCAAATGCTCAATCAGCCACCACTCTTGCCAGAAACGCCTTATGCTTTGGGGATACTTCTCACCTTTTTATGTTATATTTAAGCACCTAACATACATTCATATTTGTTTCACCTGTGCTTCATTTTTAAAAACCTGGCAGGTTTTTAAAACAGATTTGGGCATTGTGAGGGAAGTGTCTTGGTGGTATCCAGTTCTTTTTTCCGGGAAGGGGGAGGTGGTAGTACGCAGGGGTACGCATACTCCTAAAAGTACAAAGATTCATTGTACTTTTGTACATTTACTGTATTTATTTTTCCTGATCTGAACTATAAAATGGTGGTTTTCTTGAGTCAAAATGAGAGTACTCCTAAACATTTTTTTTTAAAGAAAAAAAGCACTGGTGGTATCTTTGGAAGCAGCATAGCTAGCCACCCGGGTGCCAAGGGTGATGTGTGCCCTTTTACCCAGGGGTGGCGCAAGCCAGGGCAGGGGGCACCGAGCAGAGCCTCCATGGAGTCCGCTCACCACCTCCCCCTCAGCTGTAGGGTGGTGGCAGGTGGATGCAAACCCCACCTAGCCAGTTTGGGGCAGCATGGAGCCTTCAGGCTCCCGAGCCACCATGCCACTCCCAGGAGAGATGTGTGGCTCGGGTGGTAAGTGCCGCCCCCCACAGTGTGGCGCCCAGTATGCCCCCAGCTACACCTACTATCTGCAAACTTACAGAACTGTTATTTTCACATGTTGACCATGGGGAAAGAAGGCTATATTTGTATGGAATGTTATTGTTACACTTCCTAGCTATCTCCACAGCTCTAACAAATGATTCCTCTCTCTTCACCATAAGTGTTTTATAATTATAAGTATTTCTTTAAAATGCATAATAAGTTTCATTGCACTCTGGCACTCGTTACGGTCCTCCATTGCACCAGTCATGCTGGCCACATGACCCAGAAAGCTGTCTGTGGACAAATGCCAGCTGCCTCAGCCTGAAAGCGAGATGAGCGCCACAACCCTTTGACTGGACTTAACCTTCCAGGGGTCCTTTACCTTTTTACCTATTCAGCACACAAACAATATAATTTCACAATGGATATAATACTCATGTCCTATTTGATCTTAGGTGAAGGTATCAGCAACAGAACTTCATCACAGAGTAATGATTTTTCCTGGGAAGATTCAATTTTCAATACCTCCATACATGCTGCAATTCGACATGGAAAATGGAAACTACTAACAGGCAATCCAGGTAACTTGTTATGGGATTCCTCCCTTTTGCATGTTCCAGATAATGGCACTTCCTGGTATCTGCTGTATTAAATTTGTGAATACTGGTTTTGGTAGCAATTGATGCTCCAGAGGTGTAAGAAAGAACTGACTAATAATGTTCATAAGAACTCCCTCCTCTTCAGCCTTAAAGTAAGGCTGGTTGGTTGGTTTGTTAAATGTTTATGGCCACCCATCAATAGACATTTCCCCCTGGGCAGCTTACAGAGGTGGGGAAGATGACCAGTTTAGGCTGTTCTGCCTGTAAAAGTAACTTATGTGTTTAAAGTGTGCTAAGATTCCCACATGCACTATCTGTTTTGACATAGTATGAAGCAATTGTATTCAGATTTGTCGCTTGAAGGAGCAAGAGGCATACCTGCTAGAAAGCTCACTCAATGGCAGGCATCCCAGCTTTCCAGTTGAGGCATCCAGCTGGCACTATAATTTCCTATATGTCAACCAGTGTTCTTGCAGATTAATCTCTTATCTTGTTTCTAGGATGGCACTGTTTGTCCGCTTGTGTGTGTCTTGTTGTTCAAAGTTCACCCACTGATCATTGAATGTTCGTTATAAAAAAATATGTAAAGGTGCAAAAGGTGCAATAAGAGAAAGGAGTTGAGGGCAGTGGTGTCAAAACCAAGAAAAGAACAACAAACCTCAGCCAAATAGCTCTACTGCAGACTGAGCTTCATACCGTTTATATTAGGAACTCTTCTTCCTACTAACATCTAATTCATCTTCTGGGTATTCTGTTGGTCAGCTGGCAAATCTCTATAGGAAAAAAACAAATTCCACGTCGCAAGTTCAATTCCACTTCTCTGAAATTGAACAAGTCAGATCTGTGAACAAGCTGGAAACAAATTAAGAGGCTAATGCTGTCCCAACTAACCTCTAATCTGCTCTGTTCCTGTTTATAGGTTGCTCCCACTGGTTTCCACCGCCATCTTTATTTGATGAGTCAGAGGCTCTGTCTTCAGACCCTCCAACAAAGAAACTTTGGCTCTATGATATTGTTAATGATCCCAAGGAACGAAGTGACTTGTCAGAAGAATATCCTGACATTGTGAGAAAGCTCCTTTTGCGTCTCCAGCACTATAACAATAACTCTGTTCCCGTGTTCTACCCAGAAAATGACCCTCATTGTGACCCAGGAACGAAGAAAGCCTGGGGGCCTTGGATGTAGGAAACTGCTCAGCAGCCCGAGAAAGGTATATCCAGGGTAGTCATAGAGCTGATTCCCACATTATATTTGTGTACATAAAAATGTGTGCATCCTTGTGTACACCACGGCAAAGTGTACAAAAATGTTCCATGGGAATCAGCCCATAGACTCAGGGACACAGACACTTCTGACTCGTTTATTTTACCTCTTCAGCTTTCACTTCAGTCCATTGGATCCAGTTCTTCTTACTCAAAAGCTGTTTGAAGGATCCAGTTTCACCATCGGTTGTGCTTGAAGTTCTATAGAATCATAAATCTGCCATTTGGATGTTGGTGGGTTTTTTGCCGTCCATGACATGTCTCTGAAGCAGAGGGTAAAATGATGCCGCCTTCCCAAAGTTCCTGGCCAGCTGGGAAACATTATTTCAGTTGGAAAGCTCTGAGTCATAGCGGGGGGGGGGGGGCAGGGCCTTCTAAATTCTTTCGCATCTGAAGTCAAAGGCTTGATTTCATACTTGCCGGGAGCCAGCTTTTATCGGAGGCTGACAGAGTTGTAAAGAAAAGGAGAAAGAAACCAATTGTAGAGTTCCTTTTCTCTCTCCCCACCTTTACCTCGCGAGTCACTCTAACAGGAGCATCCTAGAATGTCCATGAACAGAACCTCTTAGCAGCTACACACCAAGGTCCTAGCTATAGCCAAACACGTCAGCTCTACACCCAAAATGTCTTATTTCCACAATATGAATAATGTGATCAATATGAATACTGTGTCCACAGTGGTGGACAGGATGGTGGCTTGGAGATGTATACCTGACCTCCTAGCAGGTGAGTTGCTGCTGCTTACCAGGAGGGAGAAGGGCAAGATATTGTGGAGGGTGGCACAGTGCATATGACACTGGCAGGAGCACCGGATTGACTCTGCTGGCACCTTTGAGAGCCAGTGTGGTGTAGTGGTTAAGAGCGGTAGACGCGTAATCTGGTGAACCGGGTTCGCGTCTCCGCTCCTCCACATGCAGCTGCTGGGTGACCTTGGGCTAGTCACACTTCTCTGAAATCTCTCAGCCCCACTCACCTCACAGAGTGTTTGTTGTGGGGGAGAAAGGGAAAGGAGAATGTTAGAGACTCCTTCGGGTAGTGATAAAGCGGGATATCAAATCCAAACTCCTCCTCCTCCTCCTCCTCTTCTTCTTCTTCTTTGCACTGCACCAACCTTGCCACCACTGTGAACCTCCCAGTAAGCACCAGCGGCTCACCTGCCAGGAGGTGAGGTAGCTGCCTCCACCCTACCATTCCATCTGCTGCCGCCCTATTATACATATTTACTCAGAACTCCTTGGACTTTTTTCTCTTTTTTTTACTCAAAGTCCCCTCACCAAAGGCTCCTGATTAAACTTAGTAGTTATGGGATGAGAAGAAAGGTTCTCTTATGGCTCAGTAACCAAATAACAGAAAACTGGGAGCAATAATAAATGGACAATTCTCACAGTGGAAGTGGGATTCCTCAAAGATCTGGGATGATACCATTGTTTTTAATATGTCTGTAAATTATGTGGAGGTAGGTGTGAGCAGAGAGGCAGCCAAGTTTGCTGATGACACAGTTTTGTTGAGGGTAGTAAAACCAAAAAGGGACTGTGAAAAGTGGGTGAAAGTGGGTGAAAACGTAATAGCGGTTTATAGAATTCTGCACGAGGTGGAAAAAGTAGGGGAAAATGTTTTGGGAGTATCTTAATCTGTGTCACGTGTTCTTTTTAAATAAAGGGATGGTAAGATGCCATCACAGGATGGTGGTCAGAGTCTCAGTTGGTCATTTTATTAGAGGGCTCTAATAAGTTTGAGCAAGTTGAATTTACTAAGCAAGTTTCAAAACGTCTAAAAATATTGTAATTTCCTTTACACAATCTTCTTGCTTTCTGGGTCCCCCCCCCCTCTTTTGAAGATCTCATGCATTTTACATTCTGAAACTTTTCATTTGCGACCAGTGGGCCACAAATAAATTATATTTGTCTGACTGTTTGTTCCTGGGCCCAATTCACAGCGCTTGCTCTGACATTACCAGAGCAAGGTAAAGTGAGGGGGAGAATGGGATGAGGAGATTCCATGGCGGAGAAGCTACCACCTCGTAGGATCCACCACTCAACTCTAGCCAGGATGGAAAGTGCTGTGGTGGCCCTTTTCTATGTTATTCCCTCGCACCAAATGTATTGTTCAGAAAATGGGTGTAAAGGGGTGGGGTGGGGAGCTTGATGCCATTTTTGCTTCAACGTATACTGTTTAGGTTGACAAATTGTTCATCTTTACCAAGGACAATCCTCTATTGGACGAGCTGCATGTTCCAAGTCCAGTTTAAAGTTTAAAGATAAAAGAACCATAAAAAGCCCCCTTCAAGGCAAGGGCCTTGAAGTTGCTCATCAACAGTTTGCATTTGGACAGCAGGCTGCAGGTCACCCGCTCTGATAAATATATATATATATTTCTGTTAAAATTGTAGTAATTTTAAGGGTGCAAATTATATGCAAACTTGTGTCTTCTTTTATTTTATTTTGGCAATGTGTAAGCAGTCACCCTGGAAGAGCTAACCACTGGATTCATAAGAAACGAATTTGAAGAAGAGGTGTTTTGTTTTGGTAAGTGCCAAATTGATGATGCTAAACACAAAAACATACACAGGATTTCAGTTCTATTAAATTGTGTATCACATATCTAAACACAACCTATACTGTACATTAAGTAAAAGATTTATTGCATTAGGTTTTCCAAGCTATAAATAAATTGTGAGATCACATGGAGGTACTGGGCTTCATCTTCTCTCATCCTTCATCACTAAGGCTGCAATCCCATGCATGCTTACTCAGCAGGTAGGTTCCACTGGAATTTACTCCTGTGTGATCACAAATCTTGACCTATGTGTATTACAGATGCACCAGGTTTGCTAATTATATTGGTCACCCCATAGATGAATTTCTGCTTCAGGGCAGGAATTGTGTTTGGGAACATTGGAAGAGCTGATACTAAACCTCTTGCTTGTGTAATAATAATAATAATAATTTATTATTTATACCCCGCCCATCTGGCTGGGTTTCCCCAGCCACTCCGGGCAGCTTCCAACAAAATATTAAAATACATAAATACATTAGTCCAAACATTAAAAGCTTCCCTAAACAGGGCTGTCTTCAGATGTCTTCTAAAAGCCTGGTAGTTATTATTCTGTTTGACATCTGGTGGGAGGGCGTTCCACAGGGCGGGTGCCACTACCGAGAAGGCCCTCTGCCTGGTTCCCTGTAACTTGGCTTCTCACAGTGAGGGACCTGCCAGAAGGCCCTCAGCGCTGGACCTCAGTGTCTGGGTTGAGTGATGGGGTTTGAGACGCTCCTTCAGGTATACTGGACCGAGGCCGTTTAGGGCTTTAAAGGTCAGCACCAACACTTTGAATTGTGCTTGGAAACATACTAGGATCCAATGTAGGTCTTTTGAGACCAGTGTTATGTGGTCTCAGCAGTCTAGCTGCCACATTCTGGATTAGTTGTAGTTTTTGGGTCACCTTCAAAGGTAGACCCACATAGAGAGATAACCAGAGCATGCACCACTCTGGTGAAACAGTCCGCAGGCAGGTAGGGTCTCAGCCTGCATACCAGATGGAGCTGGTAGACAGTTGCCCTGGACACAGAATTGACCTGCACCTCCATGGACAGCTGTGAGTCCAAAATGACTCCCAGGCTGCGCACTTGGTCCTTCAGGGGCACAGTTACCTGCACAGGTACCCCATACAGGACCATGGAGTCCTCCACACCCACCTGCCTCCTGTCCCCCCAAAACAGTACTTCTGTCTTGTCAGGATTCAACCTCAATCTGTTAGCCCCATCCTTCCTCTAACTGCCTCCAGACACTCACACAGGCTGAACATCTGCTGCAATCATAAAAAAGATAACCTTCCCAGCTGCTAGTTACCCTTCGTTCTGTCTGGGCTCTGTGATAAAGAAAGCTGCTATGTTTTGTCTGAAGAGCTATAGTTAAAATAAGTACAGTCAAAGAGAAATTCTAGATTTAGATGTACAGAACATACTCTTCAGAAACCACAACAAGCTATACTAGCAAAGCCACAGCTTACTATGGACAAACCCTGGCATCCAAGGCAATGAAGAAAATATAGGTTTGACTGCATAGTTCCTTTCATTCTTAAAATATCTGAGGGCTCTTTATAAAGTTATGAGCTATACTACAGTCTGCTGCACAATACACTAAATCGACATGTTGGAGCTGGGCACATATTTCATCTTTGGCATACATTGTTTTATTTTATGTCTTCAGATTTAGCAAACAGCTCTGAGAATCAGCATAAGTACAAGGACTTTTTATCTTTTTTTAAAACAGATAATATTCTATGGAAAACTTAAAGCTCTGCCAATCAAACAGAACATATAAACAGAATGGGTTAGTACTAGATGACTATGATTCTGTTATTTATACAGCACTTCAGGGGGGTAGGAGGACTAAGAACGTCACATAGATCTTTTTTTAAAAAATATATATCAACATTTAGTAAAGAAAGCCTTCAGAATGTCAGCAGATTCCCTTTCTTCAGTGTTCAACGGGTGAGTGCTTATTTCTTGAAGGAGTTCAAAGCCCAGTTTATCAGCAGACATCATAGATTGGTAGGTTTCTTTACAAGACACACACCCCCTCTGGCCTGCCACCAAGGCCTATCTTACATAGCAGCAGTCAGTTATTTACTGTCCTTCCACTCTCCCCCTGTCTCTTGTGGTGAGAGGCTTCTAATCCAGTTATCCCTGTTCCACTTGCACACATTCCCCCATATCTTTTGTCCCAATTCTCCTCAAACAAACTCCCTTACTCTCACTCTCCTGTCTGCTTCCTCCACTCTTGACACACTGCTTGTGGTGTTCCAAAGCATCTGACATCCCTTGTCTTTCAGCCTACTTAGTGATGGGACACTGAGGGGCTACAAAAGTCTTCACCCTGGTGTTTTGCTTCTGGCCCAGTCTTTGCCTGTTCCAGCTGAGCCATAAAGAGAGCATCATGGCAGCCAGCCATGCTCGTCTCCTAACCCACCCACCCCATAATAAGATAGATGTGGGGTGCTGCAGCTCCTGGGCTCCCCTGCTGCCTTTCTGTCTTTTCCCACAATGGATTCCTTTGATTTGACATTGTTAAATCCTTGCCAACTAACAAGTATACAGTGGTACCTTGGTTTACAAACTCAATCCGTTCCGGAAGTCCGTTCTTAAACTGAAGCCGTTCTTAAACCGAGGCGCACTTTCCCTAATGAGGCCTCCCGCTTTTGCTGAGTTCGTAAATTGAATCGTTCGTAAACAGGGCTGTTCTTAAACCGAGGTACCACTGTAATCTTCTAGGTACAAAACTGCACACTTAATTTGGTATAATACACATAATTCATGCTATTCCTCAAGCTTGGTTTTTCAACTAAACTTTTAAATCCTGTGTACACTCACTTGTGAGTAAACCCTATGAAACTCGCTGGACTTACTTTTGTGTAAATATGCATAGGATTGCACTGCAAATATTTACAAGTTCACAATGTTCTAATTCCTCTTGCAATTATTTTACTTAGTTGTGATTTTTTCCCCCTTTGACAGGGTGGATATTTTGTGTGTAGGAATTGATTACTCAGTCTATATGGTTCCATTCCTTGTCACTCCTGCAGGTATAGGGCGGTATATAAATTCTAACAACAACTCTGTTTTCTCCCAATTTTGCAGTTTTTTACAAGCATAGAACCCCCCATAGATGTACCATTCCCTGTTGATCTGTTTGCTTTGTAACACAAAACCCCCAATAAAAACTAATTCTTAAAAAAATGCATAGAACCCCCACAATTAAGTTATATAAACATTTCCTTGAAGTTCGCATTTTGTACATAATATTTCCCTAAAATACACATTTCTCTATGCCTTTCAATACATTTCCCTTATGAAACACACACAAGGAAGTTTGCAATCCGTTCCATAGTTGACCTGCATATACTTCTTTCTTCTCTGGCAATCACTCGTAGCCGAGTAAGATTGTCTTCCATAAACACATGAGTCTGTAAGTCACTGTGGAGGCCAATCCACACGTCCTTCCACAGTGGGGAACATTGGTTTCCGGACGGGAGTTGATCACGGTGTGGATTTGCCAAGCGTGCCTTCCTCTTAGCACGTTTCTCCCTTGCATCCTGAGTTCAAGTGTTTTCAAAGCCCATGATACCTTTGGTAAAGGCTGTTCTCCAACTGGAGCGCTCGCAGGCCAGTGTTTCCCAGTTGTCAGTGTTTATACTAATTTTTTTAGATTTGCCTTGAGACAGTCTTTAAACCTCTTTTGTTGACCACCAGCATTACGCTTTCCATTTTTAAGTTCGGAATAGAGTAGTTGCTTTGGAAGGTGATGATCCAGCGAGTGGGTGACCTGCATATAATGCTTGGACTGGTGGATCAGATTGGTCCCCTTCAAAATGCAGACGGAACATATTTCTCTCTATTTGGGAGTCAACTAGTTAATTAAATAGATGATAGCTATCTTTCATTTATTTTCACTGATACTTTAATCTTATTTATTACTGACTTTGAAACACATTTCAATACAATCCATGTTAAAAACAACTCCCACCAGCAAATGAACTGGCTCAAACTATCCCCTTGGGAGCCTGTCTTTAACCCTCACAACTTCAGACCTGAATGAGAAATTACATTTGGCCTCCATCTCTCCCCATCCCACTTCAATCTTGGCTGCCTTCAAAACAATCTTGTAAGGCATCATTTAATCCATTATTCTCAGCATGTGATTACTGGATTCTTCCATCGACTTGACTCCAACTGCACTTGCAGCCCCAGCTCCTATAGAAATGGTGTGTTTAGAATTGATACAGTTTTTGACAAGGTACACATTATACTTTTAAAGCACATCCCCTCTCCAAAGATTCCTGGGGACTGTAGTTTGTTAAGAATTGGGGAATTGTACAACTGGGAATTGTAGCTTTGATTAACTATTTCCCCCTTTGTAAAGATACACTGGATTTGCCTGTTGCATTCCACCCCACAATGGGTGCAATCTCTTTTCTTTGTTCTTAAATGAATGTAAGACCATAACTATAAATCACCCACTGCTTTGGATAACATTTTTCATAGTAGATGAAAACCTTTGGCAGTTTCTTTGAATATTCATTTGTTTTCTTGCTCTCGGTCATTTGCTGTTTCCTAAATATTCAGTTTCTCTGTATGCAAAAGAACAGTTACAGCCCCAATTAAGCTATGAAGCCAGAGTTACCTCTGCATCCAAACATCCTCCCTGGAATTCCTATGAAGCTGCAGTGCACAAACTAATTTTCCCCAAGCACCATTTATTTCCTATAGTGTTCTTTCATAATCAATGTGTTACAAATGTTTTCTGATCAATGCACTATGTCCATATCTAGCCTCCACTTCCCCCTAAGCAAGTGGCAACCCATTGGAGGAATCTATCAGAACTGCAGGAATGTCCAGTATCCCACTCAGATCAATAGCATCACTTTAACTGTTTTGACACCAGACATTAGTTGCGTTACAGCTGCTTACTGCAGCCCGTGAATCAATCAGTCATACATAATTCAGCATTGCTGAGATCTTCATTGCTTCATTGCTTAAGGATGTTGTAATGACAAAGGACACGATGCTCAAATGTGCGTGGGAGAAAAACAACTTTGAATTATTAATTCTGCACAAAAGTTTAGATACAGATAGTAAACATTAGAGGAAGTTTTTTGGTAACATTCATTAAAATAAGCATGTGCCACCTGTGTCTTTCTGGTGAAAGACTCCAAAACTGCTCAACTGATTCATAATCACAAGGTGGTCATTCAGAAGCCCACAGGGTACTGCAGGAAACAAAGGGTCCGTTTTACACTGTTAATAGAACTCTGAATTTGGAGGCCTTTAATGACTACTTAGGTCAGAGGTGGGGAATGTCTTTCAGTCCCAATGTCACATTCCCTTCTGAGCAACTGACAACCACATGCCAATGGTAAAAGCAACAAGTGTTAATTTTACATCTGTACTGTAGGCTAATTTCTACACGCACTCTTCTGTCCTCAGGCAAGGGGCAGAAGGGGCTGGCAAGCAATAATCATGCTCAGAGTTCAAGGACACATTCCAGCCAGAAAAAAACACTTAGGGTGTGATATGTATGGCTGGGAAAGAGTTCCAAGGGTCAGATGGGGGGCCTGTAGAGTCACATTCAGCTCTTGCACCTGAGGCTCCCAACCTCTGGCTTAAGTATTGTTATAGGTTTGGGTGCCAGAGTTTGTAGGTGCAAGACACCCATGCTTCCTAAGTTTAGTAAATGTTAGGGTTTAACCAATACTTGGAGTATTAAGAGAGGGTGCCAGGTGTTTTATTTAGTGGTGCAGAAACACAGGCTAAACTTTTTTTCCTGACCAGGGAATCACTTAGAGATAAGCCATTAAGAAATAAAGACAAAGTCATGACCTGTCGAGACTGGCCACCAGCAAAGCAAAGACAGTGGCAGCTGCAAATGGAGGATAGTTAGTAAGACAGACGTGGGTGGTGCTGTGGGTTAAACCACAGAGCCTAGGACTTGCCGATCAGAAGGTCAGCAGTTCAAATCCCCACGACGGGGTGAGCTCCCGTTGCTCGGTCCCTGCTCCTGCCAACCTAGCAGCTCGAAAGCACGTCAAAAGTGTAAGTAGATAAATAGGTACTGCTCCGGCGGGAAGGTAAACGGTGTTTCCGTGCGCTGCTCTGGGTCACCAGAAGCGGCTTAGTCATGTTGGCCACATGACCCGGAAGCTGTACACTGGCTCCCTTGGCCTATAAAGCGAGATGAGTGCCGCAACCCCAGAGTCGGTCACGACTGGACCTAATGGTCAGGGGTCCCTTTACCTTTACCTTTAGTAAAACAGAAGACCAGTAGTTTTGGTTTTGGATTAGAGTTTGCCTGTTGTAAGCGAACAGGGAGGAATGGTTTGCAAGCTTGGGAGGAGGAGCCAGAGCACAAGGCGGACTATCTGTTTTAGCCAGCAGTGGGGCAGATCTAGCCTTCCAGGAGCAAGCCACAATCATATTTTCTGCAGCAGCACCACCACCACCAGCAGCAGGTAATGCATTCCTTAGAGGCCGGATCTTTTGCTGCTGTGGATCCTCCTGCCAGAGGCAGCTGCCTCACCTCACCTTGCCTAATGGGTGGGCCAGTCCTGGCAGGCAGCAATTTGCCAAAGCAGTTAAAAGGTGACATGATGCATACTTCACACATACTTATAATATCTAAGCACTGTCCACTTTAGCTGGTGGTCTAGTTGCACACACTGAGAGATATGCAAATATATGTCAGGAAAACTTTTCTCTTGCTTTCTAACTGTATCTACACTGCATATTGAAAGTACCATCCATGCAATTCATTGGGCCCCAACTGAACACTGCAATGTGGATATGTGTCTCCATTCTGATCAGCTGTGCATGAAGAGGCTTCATTCTGCATGCAAATATCCCTTGTGGGATTTGACCAGTTTATATATATATATATTTAGGACTGAGTTGATGACTGTTACGATGAACTGTTTAGGGGTGGCGTGTTCCATTTATATCAATAGGACATATTTCCAAAGAAACAAGTTTATACTTGTCTAGGGTAAAAATCAGTTTAACAAGCCTTTGGAATACTGCTTGGTAGAAATAAAGATTGACATAGTCCACAACTGCAAATTGACCAGAATGGCTCATACACGCTAAATAAAGAACAGGAATGAAAAGCTCCCATTGTCCCACAGAGTAGCTTAGGGTTTTGTGAATTGTCTCAAATTACATCATTGCCCATCTATGTGGATAAAAGTCTGTTGTTTGAAGGCCAGAGGTTGCACACTAGCAGTTGTTACAGAGCCCATTTTCACAGTGTATAAACAGCTCAAAGCAGCTGTGTGGAAGTGTCAGCCTTTTGCATCCTAAATGGCTGGCAAAGTCAGTAACAGATTCCGCCTTAGAGTGTCCAGGCTGTGTACACACAAACCTGTTAATAGCACAAAAATGTTGTTTTTCTCACTCCAGAATAATCCCTTGTGCTTGTCCTCAACATCCTGCTTTCAATCTAGATGGATTATAGATCCTGCTGTCCACAAGGATGGGTGTAGTTACTTGATACATATTTGAAAACCCTCCCCTTAATTAGGTTATCTGCACATTTTTCCTCCCTGCACATGCCCCGGGTGGACGATTATTGGTATATGCCCACCCACAATGTCATTGGGCAGATGTGGACACACTGTTGGGACTGCTTAGATCTCTTTCCAAATGAACACACTGTGAGGTAATGCAGAATAAATCCACACTGCGCTTTTTTTCTTGGAATGAAACCAGTTTCTCAAGAAGCACTTTTCAGGGGCAAAAAATATACAATGGATCTAGATTGTGTATGGACTACCTAGAAAAAACATGTACAGTACTCAATCTTCAATGAGTAAATTCTAGTGTCTAAGCAGCCTTATTCTAAGCCACAATTTATTGCATAAAGGTGCAACATAGACAGTAGCAGGACATTACAGCCAGAGTTTTTTCCTTGAACGTGACTCAACTTTCTTTCTCCCTCCCCCAGATAAACTCCAAAAACACCTCTAGTGGTGTTTCTAGCATTCTAGCATTTTACAATAAGTTCTCAGAGTCTTCAAAATAACTTCAGAAATTCTGTATTTTTCTTCAGAAAAAGTACTTTCGTTCTTTTTAAAAAGGCGAACTGGTTAACCTTAAATAGTTCTGTATTTTATAATTCTTAAGTAAGTACATTTACTTTTACATTATTTGATGTATTAGCTATTGCTACCTTGCATTTTTATGGCAATTTCATACTATATACAATTCTCTCTCTTTCCTGGTTTCTGAATCTCTTCTTTCTAATTCTTGAATGCAAGTTTATTTCTCAAATGGCTCTGGAAAGCTTTAAAATTCTGTTCTTTAATCATCTTCACTAAATTATCTGGATGTGACTGACATCATCAAAGCCACAACATAAAACATGTGCATTCACTAATCACAATTTAGATAGTGGTGAAAATACAGAGCAGATCTTCCTCAAACCTTAACCGGCAGGCAGAATCAAGTGCGAACAGGTAGTCCTTCAAATACCCGGGAAACAAACCACAATGGTGACAGCAACCACTTTGAATTGAACTCATACACATACCAGGAGTCACTGCAGATTAAATAGCTGCAGAATCACATGCTTTGAACAATGAATCCTTGTCAACACCCTGCAGCAGCATTCTGAAGCAGCTGTAGTTTTCCCTCTTTAAGGATAGACCCACCTAGAGCATGTAACAATAGTTCAATATAGATATAACCAAAAAATGTTGCTACTGCATGTCCTTTTCTACATGTGTTGGGGAAATGCACATGTACATGATGTGTCAGGTCTTTAGCTGAGAGTCATGGTGCATGGTCCAATTACCCATCCAGGGATTTGTTTTTATTATAGAAATAAAAAGTGGGAACTATCTAGGCAGGCTGTCATATGTTATACTCCGTTTATTTAACTATAAGTGCATTTTAGAACACATGCATGTAAAAACATTATTTTGTAGACAATTTTTATCTAGGTACCAGCAGGTTAACCTCAATATCAAATACAAAACAGATAATTTCTATGCACATGGAAGTCACTTCCATGCACCTGACACATGTAGCTATAGACAAAATACAATTTGTGTCAATTATCAACTAAATTGCTATTATTTGTTCATTCTGTGGACAGAAATAATGTGTTATTTGCAGGAAGCATTTATAGGTTGGAGTCATATGGAGATGCCTCCTTGATCTCCAGTTGAAATTAATAGCTTAGATGCTATAGCACAAGCTTTGGGGCCAATGGGAACTCTTTAAACTTTTAGAAACTGTCATGGGCACCAGACACAAAACAGCTGCTATGTGGCTGCACATCAGGAATTGACTGCCACATCTAAATGCGCAGAAAGAGATAAAGTACGTTTCTGAGCACAATTCAGAGTGTTGGTGCTGACCTTTAAAGCCCTAAACGTCCTTGGTCCAGTATACCTGAAGGAGCGTCTCCACCCCCATCATCCAGGTCGGACACTGAGGTCCAGCGCCGAGGGCCTTCTGGTGGTTCCCTCACTGTGAGAAGCCAAGTTACAGGGAACCAGGCAGAGGGCCTTCTCGGTAGTGGCGCCTGCCCTGTGGAACGCCCTCCCAGCAGATGTCAAGGCAATAAACAACTATTTTACTTTTAAAAGACAACTGAAGGTGGCCCTGTTTAGGGAGGTTTTTAATGTCTGATGCTGTATTGTTTTTAATATTCGGTTGGAAGCCACCCAGAATGTCTGGGGAAACCCAGCCAGATTGGGAGGAGTATGTATGTATGTATGTATGTATGAATAAATAAATAAATAAATAAATAAATAAATATAATAATTATATAGAGCATCACAAAATGGTGCTGACTGACTTGCCCCTGCATCAGTCCACTCAGCAATGAAGAAAAAGGCACCTACACTGGCTACCACAGAAAAGAGCCTTTGCAGTTCTCTGTGCAGAATGGAAGAGAGCATAAATTCCAGTCCCAGATTTCCAATGAAATGTGGGCCTGTTTGAGCAGCTGTTCAACGTAAGAGAGGGTACACCTGTGCCAGTGAGTGGGAAAAAATGTAGTTTCTCATGCATTGTAGATTTTTGAGGCAATATTTGCTGACCTCTTTCATGAGGGTGCCATAGGAGGTACTGACACGAATGCTATCGCCATAGGTGTTAAACCCTTATGCAGTATGAGAACAACCAAATGCCAGTGGAAAAGAGGGGGAGGAGGAAAGAGAGGCCTCAATCTAGTTGTGTGCTGACCCTTCCAATGCATTTGTCTGAACGCAGTTGTTCTAATTCTTATAGAGAAGAACAACGCAACAGCACAAAATAGTTGAACACACTTGTTTGGATTATGGCATGAAATCAGCAGATATATTGCGGACACTTAAGTTATTACTATGGGGTATTTACAAACTCCTTGCTGTTTTATTATTTTGCATAATACTGCTAGAGCGGTTAGGAATTTAATTTCCTGCTCGCAGATCTTTTTCAGCAAAATACATGTGGATTTTTCAATCTGACATAGTATTCACCCCCTTCACATATGTTCCTCTGAGGCTATTCTGCTATATTCAGCTGTTGGGGGTGGGTGGGGGGGAAAGACATTGTGTCAGAATCGGCCCTGAGACAGACCAGAATAATTAGTTTCTATTTGAAACTTAATAATTCTCTGTAGATGAGTGGTGAAGTTAAATTTAATAATACTGGGAAGCATTTGGCAGTGTTAGGGTGTATCCCATTGCAGCATCAATGTCTACAACAGAAAAACCGAAGTTAGTCGCAGTAAAATGTTCAGCATGATATATTATCTGGTTGTTTACACTAACCTCATTTCCAAGAGTCTCTTTTAACTCTTATTGGTCCGGTTGTGATGAATAACACAATGCACAATTATTTTGAAGCAGCATAATAAAATGCATGGATCGAGCAACCGTAGAATCATAGAATTGTAGAGTTGGAATGACCATGAGGGTAAATTTAATCTAACCCCCTGCAATGCAGAACTCTTTTGCCCAATGTGGGGCTTGAACCCACAATCTCAAGATTAAAAGTCTCATGCTCTACCAACTGAGCTATGGCTGCAAATCTATCAGCGGGGACAAGGGGGATACACAACTGATGTTGGTAGAACTTCCACTGTGTCCTATTCCTCCTCCGGTGGAAACATACAAGCACTGTGAGAGGGAAGGATTCACCTGCCGACATTTACAGTGTTACCTCGGGTTAAGAACTTAATTCATTCTGGAGGTCTGTTCTTAAGCTGAAGCACCACTTTAGCTAATGGGGCTTCCCACTGCCGCCGCATCGCCGCCGCGCAATTTCTGTTCTCATCCTGTAGCAAAGTTCTTAACCCGGGGTACTATTTCTGGGTTACTGTAATTCCATGAATATTGGCCTCTCTCTGCCACTGCAGTGACAGCCTATGAATCTTCAGGATAGGATTGCACCCATACTTAGAATACGAAGTAACTTGTTTTAGATTAATGGATCCATTTTATACATTTCTCTAACTTTCCCAGAATATGTTTTTAACTGCTTTAAATTAATAATGCTGTTGGTGCTCACAGACAGTGCATTCTGAACTTGTTTTGAAAAAGAAGTTAAAAACACTGAACCAATCTGCCCCACCCCAACACCTTCTAGGTAAGTGGCTGCAATGCCTCTGTTGCGAGGACAGCTCCACCACCCCATCCTCATCTCTCAGTAGTTTCTCAGCTAATCCAGAGCCCCAAAGAAAGGTATCGTGAGGCGCCCCAAAATTGGTGACCCCTTAACTAGAAACTGCACCACACTGTTATATCCCATATGAACAGACATTGCACAGAGCATCCGCTTGGTGGCTCCCTCTGTAAACACTGGTGTGCTGGCAAAATTCTCAGTTCAAAAATTAAACTGTGTATGCACTGCCTTATTTTGCTAATAGTTGCAGCCATAGATTTTAAAGGGATAGGGAAACCTTAATGACTTTTGAATGACCACTAAAAACTTAACCAAACCAATGAAAGATTTGGTTTCTAAATAAGTCCAAATAAACTACAGTAGTACCTCGGGTTAAGAACTTAATTCTTTCTGGAGGTCCGTTCTTAACCTGAAACTGTTCTTAACCTGAGGTACCACTTTAACTAATGGGGTCTCCCACTGCCGCCGTGCCGCCACAACATTTCTGTTCTCATCCTGAGGTAAAGTTCTTAACCTGAGGTACTATTTCAGGGTTAGTAGTCTGTAACCTGAAGCGTCTGTGACCCGAGGTACCACTGTACATCAGTTTTCACCAAAATTGGAAAGAAATATATGATACTCCTTTTCAAAACTGACAAAAGTAAATGTGTCCATTTCCAGCACTTCTTATGTGGCACTGTTACAGGCGATGTTTATTGTTTTAAACCACTTAGAATAGTTGTAAACTGCTTATAATTTTGTGTTTGTGTGTTTTACAATCAAGCAGTATGTAAATTCTTACATAAATAAAATACAGGACCAGTTCTGCCACATTTGTAGGCCTCATTGGGTGGCTTATGTATGCCAAGTTTCAATTTATTCGCTCAACAGGTGTCTTTTTTTTTTTAATAACCCATAAAATACTGAGACTTATCAGGGCACAACAGCAAACCACCAACAGGATCATAGCGCACAATGTATACACACACACACACTGAACACAGTGCTGTGTTATATTTTTTCCTCTTCCTTTGAAGCGCAATCTCCTGCTTTGCTTGCTGTTTTCCTTTCCCTCTGAGACAGGCGAGGAGGGTGTCCAATAATTCCCTTTCTATCCCAGGGACACGACTGCTGCTCAGCACTGCACTCGGTTTCCGTTTGGTGCTTTTGGCAGCGTCTTCGGCAGGGAGGCACCAAGCTAGTAGTACCATTAACGTCTCTCTCTCTCTTACTCACACACATCAAGCAGGGAGGGAGAGCGAGCGAGCGCGCGCGCCAAAAAGTAGCTGGTCTTGGCGGGAACTCCCTCGCCTCCCGCAGCAGCCTCTTCTCCTGCCCAGTGCTGGGTTTCCCCCGAGGCCAGCTTCGCCGCGACCGTTTGCTTCGCCGGCCTTGCTGTCCCCTCTCCGTCCCTCCCTCGTAATGAGCAGCAGAGACGGGGAGTTCCGTATCCCCCGCGGCACGCGGGCCTTTCTTCCTCCCGCCCGCCCCAGCCTTGCTCCATGCATGAACCCTTTATTGTGTCTGCCACGCTCACTCCGCCCCGCCCGCTGCTGGGAGCCGTGGGGCCTCCCTCCTATCAACACACACAGCCGCTGACCTCGTCCCCCGCCTCTTGGGACGCTCTGCCTTGGCTCGCAGCGCGGGGCAGCCTCGCTGCTGACCAAACCTTGCGCTTCGCCGCTCTGAGTCAGGAGCCTGGCGCGGCCTCTCCTCGGATGGGCTGTTCCGCTTTCACGTGGGAAGGCATTTCACACGTGTATTCCCGCAGGGACCTCGATGCCTTACATCTGCCCTTATCCTGCCCCCTGATCTTTTTACACCACCTGACGAAATCTCAGAAAGATACCTTCCCCGTTACCTCACGCACTCCTATCGTTTTTGCCTCTTTCTGTACACCACACACATACATCTGTACAGACATCAGGCATGTGTATATTTTTCCCTTGAAAGGTTTTCCATCCTCGTTTTCCTTTTTTACAACGTCGTGACAAACAGATGAAAGGAACACTTCCATGTCTCGGGGAGAAGGGAAGCTGCGCGTATCACCCCTCAGACTCTTCCCCCCCCCCCTCACGAAGCCTCACATTTTACCTCAGGAACCTCGCTCCCTGACCCCACGACAAGAAGCCATGGGGCGCCCCCACCGCTATCCCCTCGGGTCTTCTTCGAGCTTCGCAATTCTTGCCGGCTCTCTTGCTGTGCGCCAAAGTGTGTGAATGTGTGTACATGAATATAATATTCCCATCCAACAGAGGAAAACTACCTTGACACTTGTTCCCCGTGTGCTCCTCCTTTTTGTCCCTCGACCCCATACCCCCCTCCTCGTACGTTGACTTGGGCCCCGCATCCCGCCCTTCCCTCCCAGACCTCCCTCCTTTCCCCTTTGGTGAGGGACAGTCCTCGTCTCGCCATCGCTGGCGGCTTCTCCTCAGGGCGCCCCAATCGCTCTCCAACACTCTCCCTTCCTCCTCCGCCGCCGGCCTCGTCCCCCCTTTTAATCCATCGGCTTTGGGAGGAGAGAGAAGAGGAAGGCAGACGTTGGTGGGGGACGGCCGTGTCGAGTGGGCTGGTCCAGGGCAGGACCGAGCGAGGAGGCAGCCTCGCTCCACACCGCTCCTTCTTCCCTCCCGCGGGAAGCTGCCGAGCAGGCGAGGTCCCTCCGCTCCTCCTGGACTGGCCGCGCTGAGGCCTGCGGAGGGGAGGGAGGACGGAGGGGGACGCCCGCGCTGAGGTGGCCGGAGAGAGGCTGAGGTGGCGGAGACGCCAAGCGCGAGCGCGCTCACGGCCGCTTCCTGCCGGGCACCGGGGATTTACCAGCCGGGGAAACCCGCGAGGCGGCTGCGGCGAAGTTGCACCCTTGGACGTCGGGTAAGTCCGAGGGGAAGACCGTGAGGGGATTTCCTTTCCATTCATTGGATTTGCGCGGGGAGAGAGAGGGAGAGAGGCTGGCCGGCCAGGGAGGCGCTGGGAATGGTGGCGGCTTTTGCGGAGCAAACTTCCCTCCATGTGCTTACTAACTTTGGATGTGAGGAAAATAAAGGGGCGGGGGGGGGGTCACGACGACCGTGTCTCTCCGGTGGGGGGGGGGGGGAGCTCCGCTCTTCCTACGTGCCTGAAAACTGAGTGTGGAAAAGTGTGTGCCTTGGCGTGTTCGCGCGCGCCTTGCTGGCCAGTGGCTCAGGCGAGAACGACCCTCTGCTCTTTAGCGAAACAAAACTGGGGGAGCCCATTCCAGTGATTTCGGTGGGTTTTGCTTTAATGTAAGTACGCTTCGGCTGGCAGTCTTCAAACTTCCAGCTTCTTCGTTCCAAATCCCAGCAGCCTTCCGGGTTATTTCGGTGTCTGACCGTGTGGGTGTGGGAGAAAAAAAGGCAGTGAGGATCTGCTGGAGGAGCGTCCTGGAAACAGCTACAGAGAAAAGCTGGGATCCCACAAACAGGTTTAGCAGCGGGCGATCAAAAGGGTTTCTGTCCTACCACGAGGGGAACGTGCGCGTCTAAACACACACAGCGCCAAATCCACTTTAGCCTCTAGCACTGGAACTGGTCAGATCACTACTGTGGGAGAAGAACCCAGAGAGCACAAAACATTGCAGATGCTACATCTACGGCCTTGTAGCTGAGCTGCGGAGCCTGGAGCAAACCTCGAGACTGCGCCCTGACTGCACTGGAACACTCCGGGTTTGTTGCTGCTGCTGCCGCCGAAGCCCCTTTCCCTCCCATCTGTCTCCGCAGCCGACCAAGCAGGCAGATAAATCTGCCAGTCGTTTTATTGCTCTGCCGCCTGCTGTGGCTTTCCAGTGTGGAAAATGAAAGCCGGAGTGAATGCATTGTTCGTTCCAGAGACCCTTAATGGTTGGGTCGCTGGGAGGGAGCCGTTAGCTTTTCTCACATGCACCCCTTGTTGGGAGTGAAGCGCTTTCTGCAATACTGATCACCCTATGTGTGTGCGAGAGAACTCTTGCATTCTTTTCGGCTCTCTTGCCTGCATACATCATAATGGGAGGGGGATTTTTACAAGTAGCTGTGCTTCTCCAAACTGATTCTCTTGTTCCTGTTGCATTTTTATGGGAACTGTTATGATGGCGACGCGCAAAACAAACACAGGTCAGATGGTGGTTCCACTAATTTAACCGGCTTGCATAAAGGTATGGAGCCTCTTGAATTACATTGTTAACATTTGGATTAGTTGCTTCCCATCAATCTCCTGTTTTGTGGTATAGTTATTACTAGTGTAAGGAAAGTGCAGTAACTATTTGCATAGAAGTGAAGTAAAATGTGTAATTATTTCAGGAAGAGTGTTGGCTTAGAAACCTGGTTTTAGGAAAGCAGTGTAGTACACAAGACAAATCAGAGAACTGCAAAATGAGCAATACTTTTATCTGTTCCATCTTCTGCAGTTTTATTTTTCTTTTGAATTCTGAGTCAGTGCCTGCTTACTCAAAATAAGTCCTGTCAAATTAAGACTGAAGGATGCAGTCTAATGCACACTAAGTAAGCAATGCAATGCACTCTTACTTGGGAGTAAGTGCATTGGGTTGCAGGCTTAAGTGTGGGTTTGATTGCAATCCAATGCCATGTGAAGGATGCAGTCCTTCACCTGCTCATTGGCTCTTTGTGTACCAAAGCAACATGCATTGAATGGAGTAGACCTGGTTTATTGGGGATTTTATTAAAGTTGTACAGTGGTCTGTTGTTATGTGGAGTTAAAAACAAATAAACAAACATGAAATCTAATCACTTCAAGAAATGTAGTGATGGATGACGCTTATTAGTAACTTTTTATTGCTTACTATTACTGTGGCTGTTTTTGTTTTGTAGACTTTTTTAACAGGCTAGTAGTGTTGGGAAGGAAAAGGGTAGAATAAATAACATTGTTGCACAGAGAAATTTTAGGAAGAGCTGTTTGACATAGCATACATTTTAATCCCCAGTGGAGGAAATTGGACTAATATCAAGTAAAACATTGGCATTAATGTGTTCTCTTACAAGCATCAACATTGATCTAATGTCATAGCTCTTATACCTACTTAGGAAAGTTGCCAGGGAGTTGGCAACTTCTCAAGACACTTTTCAACTAATGTTTGTGTTACTCGCTGATTGGGTCAGGAGGAGGAGTAAGCAAATTTACTCCATATCTTTTTGTATTTGTGTGTAGAATGGACTGTTAACACTACTATTATGTGCTTGTGTATGTTTGCACATCTGCATCAGGGGTAGCCACTGTAGTGTTCTCCAGATGTTGCTAGACTACAGCTCCCATTCCCCCTGACCATGTTGGCTGTGGCTGATGAGCATTGTAGTCAGGGCCGGCCCACCCATGAGTCAAGGTGAGGCAACTGCCTCAGATGGCAGGATCTACCAGGGTAACAATTCCTGGTACAAACACTCTGCCCCATCCCCTTGTTCCTGACATATATCTTTCCTCATCCCTTCTTCCTTGACACATTTTGCAGTCCACCTCAGGTGTCAGAATGTCTTTGGCTGACCCTGGTTGTAGTCCATCAACATCTGGAGGGCACCATGTTTGCTACTTCTCATTTACATGCACACTCTAGTGGGGAAATCCCCTTTTACAAATGTTGAAGCTGTCTTCTGGACTGAAGAGTTCCACAGGTTGAATACACATAAAGGAGGACAGAGCTCCAGTATAGCATATGTCCATAAGAGGGGATTTGGTACGTGTAGCTTGTTTTGCAGAGATGTTAAAAGTTTGATGAAATTTCCTTTGCTATAATGAAAACACAGGTTTTGTTCTGGTTCCCTTATGACTATGTGCTCCTGTGATTAAAAAAAGGGCCAACAGACAAGCCATCCTGCCTTTTGCCTTATTTTTATTTTGGAGTGGAATTCTGTGGTTTGTACCAGACTATGGGAAGTGGTAGCATTCTTGGCTGCTCTTTCTACCTGTGCAGTTTCTCTTTTCAATTTGCATGAAAAAACTCCTGATCCTCACAAGGCACACATGCTTTGAGCTACTCTTCTGCTAGCACCTTGTGAGTCTGCACAGTAAGGCATAAATGTTGTGCACTGATGCCAAAGTATTCATCTACCTGCCTGCCTGCCTACCTACCTACCTACCTAATGTGTCCTTTTAAATAATAAACATTGGGGAAATGTACACATTTTTCTTATTTTGCATAATTCTCCAGCATTTGCCATTTTGCACAATTTGTTTTGATTTTGGTCAATGTGGGTGGTCAATGTAGCGCTCTAAAGTGATATTCACAACTACTGTTTAAGTCACCCAGCAGCGGAGGAGCCGCCCATAGGGGCGAGAGTGGGGTGCACCGTGGGGCCTCCGGAGTCTGCCTGCCTCCTCCCACTCAGCCGCCCTACAGCTGGAAGGGAGGCAGCGGGTGGACTGTTTGGACAGCGCAGAGGCTGCACACACCCAAACCACCGCGTCTCTCCCAGGAGAGATGAGTTGTTCAGGTGCGCTGCAGGCCCTGCATTGAGTGCCGCCCGGCATTTTGTCGCCCCCCTCAGTGGTGACACCCGGGGTGGTCCACACCCACTGCACCCCCTTCTTCCACCCCTGAAGTCACCCTCTCTGGCTTTTGAGATTTCAATAGGCATTTGCCTGCACACTTTTCATTCATGTTTTTATAGTAGCATGAGTTAAAGTAGGGATAATATTTTCATTTTCTTCCATTTTCTTAGGAGTAATATTGGTGGAGGTGGGGCTTCAAACTCGTAGGGGACAGGGATAGATGGGACTGGAAGGAGGTGACTTCTCACCATTTGCTTCAGGCAACAAAATGCCTTGGGCCAGCCTTGGATGGGACCTCAGTCAAAAGTGGATGGGGCACTCCCTATTCTGCACTAGTAAGCAGTGCTATTTTTCTAGAAAAAGAGATGCTGGAAACCACCACGAACGTCTCCCTTGTTCTCATATAATGGTAATGGCGCCCACCTGAGAGGTGCTGGAACTGCATTTGGGTAAGTTCTGGCTGAAAAAAAGCCCTGCTAGTAAGGAACTGCGATATACACACATCCATGAGGATTATGAACCAACTTAATGCAATGACCCAAGTCACAATAAGGGCATTTGTTTCCCCTGCATATTTCATCTTTGCCTGCCTTCAAGGTGTAATGTCACAATTTTCACTAGGCACAAAAATGCTTCAAGAGCAGAATAGCTTCCCATGAGGATATAATCTTTGTTTGGTAGGAAGTGCCGTGATTTCTAGTAATCCTTTGTCACTGTTGGAGATAAATCCAGAAAAACAGGAAAACTTTATCAAAGTTCAGTTGAAGGGCGACTATGTGTAGCATTACAAACATTAATTATTAACATTCATAGCATTATTAATATTCATTGATGTGTGAAATTCCAGCTACAACACAGGAGGCAATATGTATACAGAGGAAGATGTATATTTATTGAACACTCCTTTCATATTTACTCATTGCATCTTTTCATTTCACAACACAAAATGTCCCAGGAATGAATTACAGGTGCAAGTTACACCTTTAACACTGATGAGCCTCAAATAAGTATAGTTCATTTTAACTTTAATTTTGACTTTCAACAGCAATTATATTGTAACATCTTCACAAAAATGGCCCATTCGGAAGTTTACTGCAGTTTATCCCAGTTTTTCATTGTGGCCATAATTAGGACAGGTGTAGTGAAAAACTTTTTCTAGCCTGAAATGTAGCTGAAATGGTTACTTTGTATGTTGATCTGGTGAATATGCCTTAATGTAATCATAGCCATGCCTTCTGTAAATTAACAGAACTGGTTTCATTCAGCCTTAAGTAGACAGCTGTGGGTGACCCATTCCTTAACAGCCGTGCCACTTCTTGCAGTATCACTGAATGCATATGAATTTTCCTTTTGGTTAATTCATTAAGGGGTATGCTAGCATATAAGACTTGGTATGTCATACCTATCTAGAAACAAACCAAGAGGCTTTGGGAAGAGCAAGCAGGGGGAAACAGCCTCTCAGTTTTATGGGGAAGTGAATTGTAAAACACATGCTTTTATTATCTGTGTCTTCCTCCAGTTGCATATGGCCAGAAGGTGGAGATAAGTGTGAGATATTATTGACTGTATTTACTTCCTTTTATCCTTTTTGGGTTGCTTGAAGGGTGTACTGCTTTATTCTTGTGCCAAATTCTCATTACTTTCTTGACACAGTTACACAAAATAAGAGTGTTTGTGATGAATGGCTGGAACCTGCTTGGTTCTTGCTTTATTGAGACTCGTAGCGATCCTCATAGTCAAAGACTCTAGAACATTTTGAACACAACAGATGCAGAAACCACTGGCAGGGACTGACATTCACATCCAGGTCCTAGGACGTGGTTTGAAGGTACATGGAGCCACTACCTTGCTGAAGCTAAGCAGCTTGGGGTGTAGTCATTGCTTGAGAGGGTGACAATTGGAGAACCACACGTACACCACCTTGCTTCCATGATGGAAGAAAGGCGGAGTGTAAATGTAAATAAATAAAAACAGGTGAAGAGGAATGTCTGCAAACATGAGGTCCAAAAAAGGACATGGAGTTTGGATCAAGGTAGTGGTTAACTTAGAAAGAGATTCATCCGTTGAAAAAACACATGTGAAGATTTATTGGAAACCAAGACAGGACTCAGGAATAAAAGAAATATGGCATGCAAAGTAAAAGCCAGAACTTGAAAAGTCACAATTAAAAAGTGATACCATAGCAATGTACTTTCCTGTGCACTGTTGCACAAATAAGGCAACCATCTAATATACATAAGAAGTGCAGTCAGTCAAGAGTTAATGTTCTTGGTAGCCAATAAAACCTAGTGGCAAGAAACTAAATCTCATTTGTTTCTAGAAGACATGAACATTCTCCATGTAGCTGTAAGTAGCTAATTCACTGGCAAATTGGGAGCTTGCATCTGCACCATGGTATCCCTTGGGAGCCAAGTTTTTCAAGCCCTTGAGAATGAAGAAACTAATGCTTGTGGTATGGATATGGTCTAGGTCAGATCCACATAAGACCTGTTGGTGGCATTTAGTGAGAAATTCTGAACCCAGCCAGGGCAATTGGCTCCAGGATAGCGTACATGCCAAATTGCAGCACCTGAACATATCACGGTGTTCTTCTACCCTGGTTCTATGCTCCCCAATTACAGAACAAAATTACTAGCCAAAACCAAGACTGGAGCATGAATAAAAAGCTTGGGATATGGCTACCAGGAGCTCTGTGGAAGTTACACAGGCAATCTGCCAGCCTGACTGAAAGCATTTTTAGACACTATAACATTGTTGAAAGAAGATCCATGACATCTGGATCCACTTCTAGAGCTTTGATCTACATGTTTGGCTCTTGGAAAAAGCTATGTGATATACTTCCCCATGTTTCATTTTCATGGCACTTAAGATTGTTTCTATGCAGAAAACAGATCTAAGCAGCTCCAAGCCTAAGGAACAAGGTAAGAGGAAGCATGGGATGCAGCCACCAGCGAACTGTTGCAGTTGTACAGCCAGTGTTCAGAATGACCATTTTTAGGAACTAGCATAGTCTTCCTATATAACTGAGAAAATGCAATTCCTTCAAGATAGGTCCAATGACCAAAATTTTGTTGTAGTCCCAGAATGAGTTCATTACAAGCAGCGACTCTATGACCACGAAAGACAGCGCTTGTTACCTCATATTCTGAGATCCTGTTCTCCTGAGGCCTTAGGTATTACAACACCCTACAGAATCTGTGCCAAATATCTAAAGGATCTACTACTCCCTTCCCACTGAAGAGCCTTTATGCTCATGAGATTAAATGCTTTCCCTTCTGCAGTGACCAAAGGTAGATTCTCATATACCTCATATCAAGCCTGTCTGTGTGCCTGCAACCAAGAAGTACCTGATTCAATGGACCACATTCTCTTAGATTGCTCTCTACACAGTAGACCTCACCAACTGATGCTGAGCAAAATGTTGGACCTCTGGCCTAAAACTCTGAGAAGAAGTCAAATGAGGTTTCTCCTGGCAGATCACTGCTTTAGAAACTTCTTTATTAGCCACAATTTTACCCAAAAAGGTTCCCAACAAACCATCCTTTCAGGGAACTGACAGGGCGAAGCAAAATATCTAAGTGCACACGATCACAGTGTGACCTTATGTCCTCAACAGCTTCACTCTTGTCCTTTTAATTATCCCAGTGACCTGAAAAGTTTTATACTGTGATGCCAATAAAGGGATTTGATTTGATTCGAAAAGTTATACCTGGCCAGAAAACAGTGGTCTTCTAGTTGCTCCATTGTGAAGATGAATCCATCATTGTTACAGCTCCTCTGGAGAGAATAATCTAGCCTGGTTAGCTGGGAACAGTTTAGGCTAGATGGAATTAATTTCAGCCTGAGAATGTGGATGAGGTTTTAGGAGAGGTTCAGCTTACCACCAATATTCTTGAGCCTTTCCTATCTTGGCAACTTTTGTCAAGCTGAAGTGAAATAATGTGACCAATGCCTCTTTAAGAGAGAAAATGGTTCAGGCCGTTCTGAAGGAGGCAGCGGTGAGCCCAATCCTGAAGAAACACTCACTTGACTCTGTAGAATGCAACAACCGTTACCTAGTTGCAAATACACCTTTTGGGATGAATACCTTGAGAATTTATTGTCTGTACCCATTTCAGTCTGGCTCCAGGCTAGGGTTTGACACTAAAACAATATTGGATGCATTGATTGCTTACCTTCTTTAATGAAGAGAGGCAAGAGGAGTGAGACTCAGATTATTTTGATACCATTGATTGTCATGCTCTGTGGGTTATTGAGAATAGGAGACACGTTGTTGTGGTGGTTTTGCTCATATTGGAGGGCTGGGTCAAGCACTTTTACAGGTGTTGTGCATCATAGGTTGAATTATGTTTCATAAAACTGCAATACAGATTCACCATGTGGAATGATCTACAAACCTTCTGTTACTGAAAAAGTGAATTCTTACATAGTTTCTTCAGAAGAGAATTCTGAGAGCTTTTGTGAGTTCCAAGTTGGAACAAGTGCTAACTTCCTCTTGATCAGTGCAAGTTGATGCAATACATTGTGCTGAAGAAATGCCTTTTCTTTTTGTATATCTAAGTTGCAGAAATTGCAAAGATGCCTCTGAAGAGCTAGTGATTTACTCAGAGATATACACACATTTTCGGATTTACTGAGCCAAAAGCCTTCAATTTGTTTTCTTTGTAGTTTTAAGCTCCTGTTAGTCAATGTCTGCTGAAAATTACAATGTTTTCTTTTTAGAAATCCCAAAGACAGCTAAATTAGATCATGAAAATAGTATTGTGTTGAGCCATGATCATTGTCATCCCGATGTGATTGCATCTTTGATTTTCTCTCTTATTGAAGGCTTACTACTTACCTAAAATGACCCCCTTCTTACTATTTACAGTGGTACCTCGGGTTAAGTACTTAATTCGTTCCGGAGGTCCATACTTAACCTGAAACTGTTCTTAACCTGAAGCACCACTTTAGCTAATGGGGCCTCCTGCTGCCGCCGCACCGCCAGAGCATGATTTCTGTTCTTATCCTGAAGCAAAGTTCTTAACCTGAAGCACTATTTCTGGCTTAGTGGAGTGTGTAACCTGAAGCGTATGTAACCTGAAGCGTATGTAACCCGAGGTACCACTGTATTCTGTTTTTCATGAAGAGCATAGCTGAGTTTCAAGGGGGAAGTTAAGAAGGTTGCAAAGTTTCTTTTAACCATTGTTTGTTGAACAATCCATGGTCAGTCTTTCAGATGAGCAGTCCTGGTTTGCTTGCACCACACCTACTCTTCCAGGCAAGGGAGACAATGGAATGCTGTTGCATATTATTTGCATGCACGCTCTTCTTTGTAGAGCAGGGGTGGAGGACTGCATTTGTCTGGTTAGTCAGAACAAAACTCCCGCCCACCTCACCACAGGCAACTGTTGACAGGTGGGCAGGTCTATCACCCAAAGTCATTTGATGCCTGGTGAATCTGGGCCTGCTGGAAAGTGGCAGGGCTTACATTTAATGCTGACTCTAGACATTTGTGAATGCAAGCCCAGCTATAAAACAGTAAACTCCTTTTGGAGTCATGAAAAAGGGCAGAGATAGGCTGGATATAGTATAAGGCCATACATTTGCCATGTTCCACTTAATGTTTAGTCATAGTTGGTTGAACAAGCTATGAACAGTTTTGCAGATGAGCAGAGGAACAGTGGTAATCTCATTGTGGTTTCCTTTTAGGCTTTTCTAGCATTCCTGTACAGTTACTGCCACACTGTATTACCAGCTCCCTTATTTTTGGCAGACTGTACAAATAGTGTGAGGAATTGTCCTCAGAGATTTTCAGTTTCCCTCTATCTCCTGCACAGACACACCCAACAGTGTCTTGAGATAAGAAATTCTTAAACTTTTCCCTCTAAAATATTTTTTGTCTGCAGGACTCCTGCCTGAATCTCCATTTTTTTTTGAAAAAAAAAGTTATTTGCTGACCAAAATGTTGAATTTGTGGAATCAACAGGATAGCTCTCCCATTCATTGTTGCACAGTTAAGTGAAGTGTCTTGCACTCACAGGTTAAAATTTCCCAACAGTAGACCAGGGAGAATAACTTAAATATGAAACGTCAATAAGCAAGTATAACAATCAGAGTAGCTAGCTAAAAGTTAAGTTAGTTATGCTTTCAAAATTCCACCCTGCGGAATTTTTCATAAGGTAGCAGAGAGGCTCCTTTAAATGTATTCTCCCTATAAAACAGCTGTGAAACTAGGTGAGGTAGCTTGAGAAGAAGGGCTTCCCATGGAAGAGTTGGGTGGTGGGGAAAGTCTCTTGTTTTTGGTTTGTTTTTGTTACATTTTGAAATTTATTTTAGTGAGTTAAATAAGAAAAAGAAAGAGTATACATAAAAACATTTTAAAAAACAAAACATTTCCCTCTGTTGTCAGTCAGAATGTAAAGAAATTACTCCCATCTATACAAAAACATCACCAATAGTTGTCTAGCCATGCTTCCATTTTCCAGGTGCTTTTGTCTTATACCTCTGTGTTATAAAGTGGCTGGGGTGCTGATACAAACCAAAATTAAACAGGAGTTCTGGGATTGGATATAATCACATATTACTTTTAAAACAAGCTAAGATTTGTAAGCAAGCAACCAACCATAGTTTCAATTTGTGATTAGTTGCTCGAAAATAAAAATGATTTGTTTCCTGCAGCAGGTGTGATGTTAACATATGACAGTGTTTTTCAACCTTTTTTGGGCAAAGGCACACTTGTTTCATGAAAAAAAATCACGAGGCACACCACCATTAGAAAATGTTTAAAAATTTAACTCTGTGCCTATATTGACTATATATAAAGTAATTCTCTTGAATAGGAATCGAATAAACACAAAGAAAGTATTTTATAATTACTTTCTTATGAAATAGTAAGTAAACAGAAATATGAAAAATTATAAAATACTTTATTTTTAAATCTTTCGAATTTTTCAATTTTTCCCACGGTACACCAGGCAACATCTCGTGGCACACTAGTGTGCCGCGGAACAGTGGTTGAAAAACACTGACATATGAGAGTGCTGGAGGTGAAATAGTTAAACAGGTTACCCAATCAGGACCCAGGGGGTGGAGTCAGGGATTATAAAACCAGCTCTGGGAGGGGCAAAGGGGAGAGTTCATTGAAGAGTTTGTTGGGAGTTGGGTGGTTGGTTGGAGTGGGAGTGAATTGGGATAGAGTTTGTGGGTAGGTTGGGTTAGTGTAGCAAAATAAGCTGAGTCAGGAACAGTTAGGGGCTAGGAAGACAAGTAAATATCTGAGAGGTGGTTTAGTGAGTGAGAGCAGGTAGCAGAAGTTATAGGTCTGGATAGGCCCCCCATGACTGTAATTGACCGATACCGTTTATGAAACCACACGCTTGTTAAACTGCAATAAATAAACAGAAGTTTATGTTCCAATTTAACCCTGACTGGACTCAATATTGTACTAGGTAGGGCCTGGGTGGTGGCAGTGAGAAATAAAGTGGTGGTACAGGGATTGATAGACAGTGAAATGTCAAGGGACCCTGTGTGATCGCCACAGAAGGTTCAGATATTCAAAACCATAACAGGGTTAAATGAACCATGCCCTGAGGGTTGGGTGTGATCACAGCCATTAATTTGTCCTGGTGAAAGACAATGAAAAGTGGATGAGAAAACTACTTACTTCCATTTAAGCATGATTCATAAGCAATGTTCTGGGATATCTACAAAATAGATGAAAACAACATTTAAACATTTTGCACTTTTCCCATGGTAGCATATACTAATTCTACATCCAGAATTTTAAACAGTTAATAATTTGCTGTTAATTTCATATAGAATTTCCTGAAGATGGCAGTAGCTCCCTTAAATTATTAAGAAGTTCCTGGACACATATTTTGGCACTGGAAATATATAAAATATGATTATTCCCTTGGGTTTCTTTATTTTTTGCTGTTAAAAAATAATTTCAGATAACCAAGTTTACAAGTATTTAGGTAACTCCTACTGTATTTTTATTCTAGTATACTTTTTCGTTTTTTATTTAATTTGCATGTAAGAATACTTATTTAATTTGCACACAAGTGATTCCATCAAAACACTGCAATAGTGTTTACCAAGCAAGTGAAAGATAAACAACATATATATATATATATATATATAGAGAGAGAGAGAGAGAGAGAGATGTACCCTGTGTGGATATTTTTTATGGGCAATTAATTACAATTTTTTCTTTCACTGTCACCACTGCTTCCTTTTCACCTGTAAAAAATCATCCCATTCCCATCTCAACTCAACGTACATTGCAAATGCACCAGTTGCTGTAATGTTTTGTGTCTAGAGTTCATTCTTGCTGTGACATGCCTAGTGAATCTGGGTTTTGACTTTTGCCACCAGTTCTTTAGTTTCCTGCGATCCTGTTAAATTGGGCATAAAGCATAATTAATACAATGGGGAGTGAGTGTTCACTGGAGACAATGGATAAGGAAAGGTATTTGGAAACTAATGATGATGGCTGGATGAATTTGAATGGAACCATTCTGTTGGTGCATGTGTGACGGACAGCTGAGCTAGACTAGAGTCCATTGATGCAATGCCTCATAATTCCACCAATGTGCTGGAGCCTCTCTCCTTGATGGGCTACCAAAACAGCTAGCTAGAGGGTGTGTGGGTGGAGACAGCACTTTGGGAGGGAAAATAAAAAGGAGCAGTTTCTGAGAGAGTATTCAGATGGTTTTAAGGTGGTTTGAGAGAGAGCTGGAGGGAGAGCGCTGAATGAGTTGGTTCTGTGTGTAACATCTACTTTGAAGAAAATATCTACAGCTAGAGAAAGGAGTCTCTGAGCTTGGATGCAGAGACTGTGTAGTGCCTTGTGAGAGTATTCAGGCAGGGGTCAACTGGAGGGCTGAGTTTGAGCAAGGAATCATAGAATCATAGAGTTGGAAGAGACCACAAGGGCCATCAAGTCCAACCCCCTGCCAAGCAGGAAACACCATCAGACCACTCCTGACATATGGTTGTCAAGCCTCTGCTTAAAGACCTCCAAAGAAGGAGACTCCACCACACTCCTTGGCAGCAAATTCCACTGTCGAACAGCTCTTACTGTCAGGAAGTTCTTCCTAATGTTTAGGTGGAATCTTCTTTCTTGTAGTTTGGATCCATTGCTCCGTGTCCGCTTCTTTGGAGCAGCAGAAAACAACCTCCCTCTAGGAGGGAGAAGCAGAGCTGTGAGGAGCCAGTGATCTAGCAAGAGAAGAATCTGAAACCAGTTAAGAGGGGGTGTGGTGATCCCCTGGTTCCGTTACACCGCTAGAAGTACCTCGGGTGTGACTGTTAGAAGGTGGGGAAACTGCCAGAAAGTACCACCTTGTTTGAGAACCAAAGTATTAGTTATTGAGGTGTTACAGCTTAATACTTAAGTTTAAGAAACTGAAGTAATAACTCAAAATAAGCTAAGCATTTAGTCCTGTAACATCTAACTGAAGAGTAATAACTAAACAAGCAACTGAAGTTTGCAAGAAGCTGTGTGTTTACTACCATGTTAGAAGCCTGTAGCAACCACTGGATTTAATATAATTATTAATTAGTTACCTGTTTCCTAAAATATCTATCTCTTGACACATCATTTGTTTTACCAACTTTGTTCTGTCAAATGAATCTTTTGTATTTGCTCAACTTTTGCCTGAGTATCCAAATATCAAAATTTACCTCACACAAAACCCCACAAGTTAACCTGTGGTAGTTTTAGAGTATAGAGTTATACAGTAGTGGGATCTGCCTCAGCATGCTTTTGTCAAATCTGTTACAGCTGCTTCTGTAGAATCATTGCTTTGGGCTGCAATTGTGTTCCCACTTACTTGGAAGTAAGCCTCATTGAACTTGGTGGCAGTTATTTCTGAGTAGACGTGTGTAGATTGTATTGTCAGACACCTTTGGATGTGATTAATCACTATGATGTCGAAAGGAGTACTATCCTGTACTTTTAAACATTGCTGTTGAACTACAATACAGTATTGTACTAGATTTTGTGGTTCATAAACTAGATTTTAACATAGATTGCCCAATATTCTTTAAAATATTTTAGAATGTTAGGCTGCATTTTCCAAGCATGCTGACAGTTTTTGAAAAACAATATTTCTGTGTCTCTGTATAGAATCATAGAATTGTAGGGTTGGAAGGGATCCCACATGTCATCTAGTCCAACCCTCTGCAATGTAGGGTATGTTATATGCAAGTCTAAAATGAATAGATCTGTAAAAAGAGTATACTGCATAATAGATCATAAAGGAAGATTCTGTGGTTGAAGAATACGGTTCATAAACATTCCAAAACCTCTGCACATATCTGTGGCACTTCTTCTCAGATACCCTTCACTGCTTCATTTTGCATTTTGGATTTGTCTGAATATGACACACTTCTCAGAAATACACAAGTGGCTGTCATCATTCACTAGTTTAGTATAACCCTGAGTTTTCAGAGACTTAGAAAATTGGTCTAGAACTGTAAATATTGACATAATGGTTGACATTCACCAAATGTTGAACATATCAGATTCTGTAACATATACAAGCCTTCTCTACAACAGGCTCATCTTTGTGGTTCCAAATAATTTAACTGATTTCATCCTTGGATTTAATTAAATATCCAGTGTTTATTTCTCTTAGTTCCCAAGTCCAAGCATTTTAATGTAAAAATACCTTTCTGAAAGCATGAATCTACTCAAGGTAACTTCAGGGTAGAAACTTCTAACTTTTCTGTTCTAATGTTTACTGACATCTATGAATACCTGTCATCAATTCAAAATAAAACAAATGTCAGATTTATGCTCCCTCACTCATCCTTTGACCTGGAAATGCATGTCTCTTGGTACAGCTCCCTGACTCAGAGGTCTGTTATCCTAACAGTTTGAAACTTTAGTTGTTCATCTTCACTAAAAAAACTGAGCTATGTTTCCTCACAAATACCATTTTAAGAAATGCGGGCTCACTGTTCTCTGTGATATTTCAGTTTACCAGTTAAAACATATTATGAGTCAGTAGAAGCAATCTCATTGGGCTCATTAGCTGCTGTGTTTGATGCTCAGCTTTATTGTATGTAATGATGATCTTTCTGAAATGAGGTGTTTTCTTTGTAGAGGGCATTTTAAACATCAAGTTACCCTATTAAACAAGTATACTGTTTCTCCACTCATTGGGAAATCATGAAGAAATATTAGCTCTAAAGGAGCAAAATTTGGAATTACAGTGGTACCTCTGGTTACGAACTTAATTTGTTCCGGAGGTCTGCTCTTAAGCTGAAACCGTTCTTATCCTGAGGCACGCTTTTGCTAATGGGATCTCCGGCGCGCGATTTCCGTTCACATCCTGGGGCAAAGTTCGCAACCAGGAGCAGCTACTTCTGCATTAGCAGAGCTCGTAACCTGAAGCGTTCATAACCAGAAGCGTTCATAACCAGAGGTACCACTGTACTGGGTTTTTGAAGGTACTATTCCATTTTATAATCTGTGGGTGGAAAAAGTATAGGTCTATGGTAGTGGATATGTTTTCCCATTCTAGAAAGTAAAAAATAATAATATAAAGTTAGATTTTTATGTTAACGTGGCCAGGCATCAATCACACCAATACAGTGGATTGCATCAGACTGCTACAGGCAAACACTCTTGCTGGCTGGGAAAGTGGACCAGGTAGGGGCCAAGTGTTGCAAATGAGCCCCTCCCTGTGGAGTTCTCTCTAGGTCTACTCCCAACCTAGGCTTTGCTCCGCTTACTGTGTGATAGATCTGAAAGGAGGTGAAAAAGGAAAATAAGCAAATGCAAGTACCAGTTCTTGCATGATCATTATAATGACCAAATGGAACGTCACTGAAGGTGTCAATTCTGGAAAAGTAAGAACCAAACTGCAATTGGCCTCAGCTTGGGTCGTGGTGGGGCATCACAATCTGTCTCCTCTCCTCATGGATGCCTTAGATGTGGAGCAACGAGTCTTAGTGACCAAATGGAGACAGTTTGGTGCTACCACCCCACACCTTTCCTCACACCAGTTTTATTATTTCTGCTTTCTTAATACTTCACAAGTTCACCATTTGGTCAGGCATACATCTTAAAACAAACCCAAAGGAAAAAATAGGTAATGGTGGTTCAGTTCTAAGCTCATATGCAGCCTGCCCTTTGAAGATAATTGCTTGATTACTGTCAGCAGAATCTACATACCTCATTGTTGACAATTTCAATCACCATTTGACCTCTTAAGGAACGTCTAAAAAAATCAAAAATCTGTCTCTCAATGATAATTACATCCTCCCCAGTTGAATTGAAGTTCAGATTTGTGTGCGTGTGTTTTGTGGGGGTGGGGAAGTAGTTGGTGCATTTTGTAGAATATTTCTCAAAAAGAAACTGCCAGTAGGAAGAAGCACCACTGACTTCAAAATGTTTAAAAATTAAGTGCTGGAGTCTGCAAATGTTAATGATTAAACTCCATGCCAGAGAGTTTCCAGTGACTTTTTTTCCAGACCGTTTAAATATTTTACCAATTAAGAAGCTATGGAGAGATTTTATCTGGTCCTCATGAGAGAGGGAGCTGTTAAAATGCGGTCATTTGTAGGTTACATATGCTGCAAAGAGCCTGATTTCTTTATTCTAATAACAGGACCTTTTCTGATTCCTACTATGCTTAAAGACATCTGATTTTATTCCTAAATTCTGCTAAAATTATTTTTCTTTGTACTTATTAGCACATTGTATCATTGAATATTTGAAAATGTATAGTCTGCTCTTAAATTTTGATCAATTTTGGTTAAAATTTGCTCTTTTATATCTGTGTAAATTCATCAGGAGTACTTCATATAAGTTTTGAATTATAAATGTCTATGAAGTTTCACTCAAGATGCAATGTGATGCTATGTTTGTCACCCCTTTTTATCTAATGTCATCTTGATTAAACCTTTCTTTTTTATGTCAGGTACAGTTTTCAGGAAACTAAAATTATTATGTGGTTTTATTGTTATTTAATTTGGTAAAGAGTGCATATAAATACCTGTATGATCATGGGTGCTGCTTCTGTTCTCTGATGTTAGAACTGCAAATGCTTGCTGATTTCATCCCCTTAATTTCTTTTCTAATGCTCTGCTCTGATATATTGGTGTATTCCTGCCAACCTAAGAGGATATATCATGAATCCATCTTTTTCTTTTGCGTATTTCATTCTCTGGTATCTTTCCTTACTCTCAGCTGATTCTGCCTGAGTTTATCTCCAGTATTTGTTCTCTTTAAGTTTAGAGACAGATAATTGAATAGGTTTGTTTGAAGTAGAAGATGCAACATGGATGATTCATGAAACCGATTTGTAAAAAAAAAATGTTACATGGGGGGAAAATACGAGAGAGACATTGCACATACCTTGTAAATCAAGAAAATCTTTAATAAAAGTACATTAAAAAATCCATCAATCTCAATTGATTGATTGGATTGCAGGATGGCAGTAGAGAGAGAGAAAAGCTTCAAGCTATCTATCCTATTCAAGCAGTGAAACTCTTAAATGGTGGGTTGCTTGGGATACCTAGAAATTTGAGGCAGTTGCATCGGATGAAACATTATGTTACAGATATGGCTTCCCTTATATTCATGGCTTACGACTTGATCAGTATGTTGGTTGCAAGTTCCAAATAATTTGCTTTTCATTGTTGTAGCATTTTTCATCCACCTTTACCTGAGAGACCAAGCTTTCTTTTCCACTTCCATCTAATACTCTCAGTTAACTAGAGGCTGTATCTCCTTGTTAACATTTTAGAAGAGATAAAAAGCTAGCAGTCAGGGCAGAAGGTGGAAGATTGTGAAACTAGGTCTGTCCTGCGGAATTTGCCTTTCCTTTGATCCACCAAGTCTGGATTTGTCAACTTTCAGTTCCAGGATTCTTAGAGAAGTGTACACGAAGGTCAAGAGGAAATCTTATGCAGTGGTGTGCTGCTGAGCAAAAGTACCTGACCTTCTGGCCATCTGGCTGGGCTGTAACTGGAAATCTTATTGTACAATTGAATGGGGGCAGGAAGTCCAGTTTTGGATGGGAGAATCTTAGCCAAATAAGATAGGAAAGTCTGCCCAGTGGGTCTTAAGTCTGGCATGCTCCTGCATTGTCTCAAGGCTTAGGTTAGCACATTTTCAACATATTTCTGTTCAACTTTTTAAAGTGGAGAGGTGAAAACTGCAGGATAGATTCCCCTCCCCCCATACATTGAAGTGCAAAGGCAGTAAATGTCATTTTAGGCTTTCTAGATTGTTAAATCACTTTTTACAAAATATTATTTATTACACTAATATTTTGCTGTTACATGGGGCTCTTAGTGGTCTCCCATGAAATCAATCAGGTTCACACTTGATTAGCTTCAGCTAAACTCCAACTACCAGATGCTCTTAGACCACTCACTGGATCCCAGTTGCATTAAAAACTGTGAAAACTATGATCTCTACTGGATCATACCCAGAATAACAACTTGTCCACTTTTTTGTTTCTATCAGTGGCTAGCCAGGGTGTTACGATTACAAGCTGATCCTGTTGTTTAACCTCACACCCAGCAAGTGGGCACCACAGTTCAAGAAGGACACTGACAAACTGGAACGTGTCCAGAGGAGGGTAACCAAAATGGTCAAAGGCCTGGAAACGATGCCTTATGAGGAACGGCTAAGGGAGCTGGGCATGTTTAGCCTGGAGAAGAGGAGGTTAAGGGGTGATATGATAGCCATGTTCAAATATATAAAAGGATGTCACATAGAGGAGGGAGAAAGGTTGTTTTCTGCTCCTCCAGAGAAGCGGACACGGAGCAGTGGTTCCAAACTACAAGAAAGAAGATTCCACCTAAACATTAGGAAGAACTTCCTGACAGTAAGAGCTGTTCGACAGTGGAATTTGCTGCCAAGGAGTGTGGTGGAGTCTCCTTCTTTGGAGGTCTTTAAGCAGAGGCTTGACAACCATATGTCAGGAGTGCTCTGATGGTGTTTCCTGCTTGGCAGGGGGTTGGACTCGATGGCCCTTGTGGTCTCTTCCAATTCTATGATTCTATGGTACTCAAGAGGCATAGTGAATCTGAACATTCATGTGCTGTATAGCCATCAAAACTAATAGGAATTGATAGCCCTGTATTCTTTGTCTAATAGCTTTTTGAAGTCATCTAAGCTTCTGGCCATCACCATATTTTGTGGAATTAATTCCTAAAGTTAATTCTATATTGTGTGAAGAAGTTTCCTTGCTTCCAGTTGGTGGCTGGGATGAAACAAACCAAGCCAGGGGTTCCAGTTTATTTCATCTTAACAAATGATAACCAGTAAGATTAAAAGAAACTTTGACTGCAGATTGTGGTTTGTTGGGAGCAAAGCAAACCATGATTCCTGTCCCTAACATAATGCTAAGCCAGGGATCATGGCTGGTTGCTTTCCAGTGGTGGCTGAGACCACATCTAGTTCCAGGTCTTTCTTTATTTCCTTTATATCAACTTCCCCCAGTTGTGGGTACATATGTAGTTAATGATTATAAGTACACTAGTCTTTGCCATTAACTATTTAGACCATGCTGTGTTCACACACCCGTATAAGTTTATACTATAATTATTGTATGATGAAATACTTAAAAAGATATGAGTTAAGAAAATGCATGGATATATTATTATTATTATTATTATTATTATTATTATTATACCTTTATTGTCAATGTACAACCTGTGTACAGTGAAATTAACCAAGCCTCTCCCCCCACATACACTCAACATCATTGCATTCTGTGTGCTTGTTGCACAACACACCAAGCCCGAAAGTCAGTTCCACTATATTATTTTCCATTCAGCAGCCCACAGATAGAAACTGTTTTTAGCCTGTTGGTACGACTGATTATACTTCTATATCTCCTGCCCAAGGGGAGAAGATTAAAGAGGTGCTGGCCGGGGTGTGAATCGTCCCTGAGAATTTTTCTCGCTCTCCTAAGGCAACGATCCCTTGCGATGTTGTCTAGTGGGCTCAGGGGACAGCCCATGATATCATGTGCTGTGTTCACCATCCTCTGTAAAGACTTTCTGTCCGTGGCTGTCAAGCCAACGTTCCACACTGTGATACAATATGAGAGGACACTTTCTAATGTGGACCAGTAGAAGGAAGTCATCAATTGTTGTTTAACATTGTTCTTTCACGAGGTGGGAAGGGGAGGAAGAGTTGGGCAGCTGCTTGTAATGGAGGCGTTGTCAGCAGCCAAGTCCTCTGCCTCGCTGGGCAGCCCCCGGCCCCCCTGAACCGCCCCAACCCGCCCATGATGATCATGGCGATGGAGGCGGTGAAGACCCTGGATGAGCACAAGGGGGTATCTGTCATGGCCATAAAGCGCTGTATCCTGAGCAGCTACCCCGGGGTGGACCCCATCCGCCTGAAGTACGGCCTGAAGATGGCCCTGGCCAGAGGGCTGAAAAGGGGCTGCCTCATCCGGTCACAAAACTCTTCCGCACTGGGGGCCGCAGGGAGATTCAAGCTGGGCACAGAGGAAGCCAAGGGAAAGAAGAGCCAGGAAAAGCATTCGGATTCGGATGGAAAAACAGCGCCCACACTGAAGAAAGCGGCCAAGAATCCCAAGGCAAAGGTTCCTGTGGAGAAACTGAGGCTGGGAGCAATTGCAGAAGGGGAGAAGGAGGAGGCGGCTTCCAGCAAGAGTACTAAGGCGAAAGCTAGCAAGCATCCAGGCAAACCTCCAGCGAAGCCCAAGGCTAGGAAGTCCCCCCGGGGGTGGGGGGAGAAAGAGGCCCAAATCCTCAAGAAACAGAGCTCTTCCAAGGGCTTCCTGGCAAACACACCCGGTGCCCACCAGAAAGCTGTGTCTAAAGAAAGCAAGACGGGGGGCCAAAGACGAGGGACGCCCCCCCCCCAGGCAGAGGCCAAGGCGCCTGCAGCGGCCAAGAAAACCAAAGAGGCAAAGGGAGAGAAAGCCAAGGGGCGCAAAGAGGCACAAACAGAGTTCAGGGGGCACATCTTCAGCTAGGCAAAGACCCCCAAGGAGGGAGCGGCCTGGAGAGCTACGAGGATCTAAGAAGCAAGGTGGACAGCCGGCTATCTCAACACCCAAGCTGACCTCAGTTCCACAAAATATTAAACACTGTGCAAGGAAAGAAACTGGTCTATGGCACACGGAAAGAAAAGAATGATGAAGGGCTTGGCAAAAAGAGAAAGGAAACCAAGGAGGAGAGAGATGATCAAGCCTACGTTACGGACACGGGTTTTCACTTCCCTAGATAGATAAGATAAGATAAGATAGATAAATTTTTATTGTCATTGTCCGTATATACACAGTATACACAACAACGAAAATCAAACACCCGAGACCGGATTCACATACACATTCGCACGTATCTCCAACACTCTCATCCTATTCAGACATAATCTATTAGAACATAACATAATCCAGAATATAACATAACCTATTAGAAGCATAGCATAACCTAAAACCTAAATACAATATTTACAAATCTCGATTTGCTTTTGGCAACAATATCAGGATCTGGCAAATAAGAACAAGGAATTGGAGAAAGAATTCAAAAGCACAAAACACCTGTGTGGCAGGCATTCAACAATGCCCCCCCCCCAAAAAAAACAAGCTTAAAATGCATTTATTTCAGAGGTGGTTTTTCTTTTTTGAGAAGGAAAAAACGTTGTTCTTTCACAAGACCCTGAAGAAATGGAGTCTCTGTTGGGCCTTCCTAATCACCTGAGTTATATTGTTTTTCCAAGTGAGGTCTTCACTAAGGTAAACTCCCAGGAATTTAAAGGAAGAGACTGTCTCCACACAACACCCCCCCCCCCAAATATACAACGGGGCTAGTTCCCCTCTTCCTCCAAAAGTCCAAACCATCTCATTTGTCTTGCTAATATTTAGGTGCAAGTTATTCTCTAGGCACCATGTAGATACATTTTGAACTTCCCCCCATACGCTGATTCATCTCCACCTGTAATTAGACCCATTATGTATCATCTGCAAACTTAATAATTGCAGTGGATGGATCAGATGAAATACAGTCATATGTATACAACGAGTACAGGGAGGGACTCAGCACACATCCCTGTGGGGTGCCAGTGCTGAGCTTCAGGGAGGTAGATGTAACAGGCGCAATCCTCACTGTTTATGTCCGATCCCTCAGAAAGTCTTTAATCCAGTCACAGATGGTAGAAGAAAGTTCCATCAGCTTTTTGATAAGAATGTCCAGAAGGATGGTATTAGAAGCCGAGCTATAATCAATAAACAACATTCTAAAATAATTCCCCGGTCTCTCCAGATGACTCGCTGCAAGGTGAAAGGCTGTAGCTATGGCATCATCTGTTGACCTGTTTCTCCTATAGGCAAACTGATGTTTATCATAATCCGGTGGAAAATATGTCCTAAGGTGTTGAAGGACCAATCTCTCGAAGCATTTAATCACTACAGATGTTAATGCAATAATAGGTCTGTAGTCATTTAGGCAGTTAGTTGCTGTTTTCTTTGGGACTGGGATAATGGTGGCTGCTTTCAAACATGATGGAACACAAGCCGTTTGCAGAGAGATGTTAAAAATCCTTGTCAAGACCCCTGCTAGTTGATCGGCACAGTTTTTTACCACTATCCCCAGCACCCCATCTGGACCAGCAGCTTTACTGGGATTCACCAGATTCAATTGAATGCTGGGATTCAATTCAGCTTTCGCTTGATGGTCATACTGTATAGAATAAGTGGCTGAGAGTTTGTAGGCTGGCAGGCAGGAGCTATGATACCTGATCTTTTTACCTCATAGCGGGTGAAGAAGATGTTTAGCTCCTCTGCCAATAAATCATCAGCCGTAACCATGTTCCTCGTATTGCCTTTGTGGTTGGTTAGATGCTGCAGTCCCTGCCGCACTTGTTTCGTGTTGTTATCGGCTAGGCATTTCTCCACCTTAAGCTTACATTGTTGTTTTGCCACCTTAATGCCTTTCCTTAGCTTTGTTCTTGCCCCTCTGTATATATCTATATTCCCTGCCTTGAAGGCAGTATCCCGAGCTTTCAGGAGTGACCTTACTTCAGCAGTCATCCAGGGTTTGCAGTTCCCATAGACTCTAATGCACCTCTCCGTTGTTACATTATCGGTGCACACTTTAATATCAGAAAGTACAGCGTGTATCTGTGCAGATCTTAATGTTCAAACATGCTCCAATCAGTACTTTCAAAACAATCCTGGAGCTGACTGAAAGCGCCCTCTGGCCAGATTCTAACTGTTTTTATAACTGGCGGAAGAGGACACTGCCTTTAATATATGGCACATAGGAATCTGGTGAAATCTGCTGAAACAATGAACATGGTATCACCCATGCCTACAATTGTCCTTACACATGATTTCTTAAATTTCTTTGTAAATTATATATACGCTCGGAATGAATGGGGAGGTGGGAGGGAGGAATAGGGTATTCCTTTGAGCAAGGCAGTTTATTTGTATTTATTACTGAAATGCATAAATAAAGTCTATGCAAAAAATATAAATAAAGACATGGATGTTGACAGCGGACTAAGTAAATAAAATTCAAACTGTACAGAAATAGATGTATTTGCTTACTAAGTTAGTGAGAAAAATTTATCTTCTTATTCTGATCTACTCTGTGTAACCTTGAGCTAGTCTCTTTGTCTACTTGTTCATTCCCAACTTTAAAATGTAAACAAAATATGACTTGCATGCATTGTTGTCTCTGAAGGATTTGGGCAGTGTAAGTGGCATTGAGAATCCTGATGATAAAGATTGTAAAGCAATCTGAAGAATGTTGTTTAAGCTTTTTATTCCCCATAGAAGCTTCAGATCTGTAAAGAACATGGTTCTGTTTGTATATTTCAGGCAAATAATTATATCTGCTGTCAGTAGCTCAAAAGAGTTTAGTAACAAGAAAGCAAAATTTGATCCACTTGTTCAGCATGGGAAATTTGCCTATGCTAAGCAAAAAAGAATAGTGACCTAACACAGCAAAATTAAAGGTAAAGGTAAAGGTACCCCTGCCCGTACGGGCCAGTCTTGACAGACTCTGGGGTTGTGCGCCCATCTCACTTAAGAGGCCAGGGGCCAGCGCTGTCCGGAGACACTTCCGGGTCACGTGGCCAGCGTGACATCGCTGCTCTGGCGAGCCAGAGCTGCACACGGAAACGCCGTTTACCTTCCCGCTAGTAAGCGGTCCCTATTTATCTACTTGCACCTGGGGGTGCTTTCGAACTGCTAGGTTGGCAGGCGCTGGGACCGAGCAACGGGAGCGCACCCCGCCGCAGGGATTCGAACCGCCGACCTTTCGATCGGCAAGCCCTAGGCACTGAGGCTTTTACCCATAGCGCCACCCGCGTCCCTAACACAGCAAAATTACTATTGGCAATAGGGGGTTTGTGTGAACTATTTATTTGTGATGTGGCTGGTTTTGTTCTCCTGCTGTGAAAATGACAGATATAAGAGTTCCTTGTGAAAGGGCAAGGGGTGTGTGTTTACTATTGCCCAGTTTGTGCCTTTAGAATTGATTTAAACGAAGTAGCTCTAGTAATTAAAAAGACTATGCAAAATCTGTTCGGAGTCAGCTGAATTATGAAAACCTTCATAGTGATGTCTTCTCAGAAGACTTGTAAGACTTAGGTTTATGAGAAAAATTGCAGAATAACTGTTTCATTCTTTTAATTTTTTGGGGGGAACTATGTGTCATTTCCAGAATGGTAAGATAAAGATATATATTGGAAGTGAATGAAGTTGGAGGATTATTCAAAACCAGCATCTGCCAACTTGATGCCCTCCAGGTTGAGTGTCCACAACCCCATAGTCGCCTTTGACCGGATTTAACCATCCAGGGGTCCTTTACCTTTACCTAATAGCAGTAGCATCCCAAAATATTCATTCATCTATTCCTTTTATTTGTATGCTGCTGTTCCACAAAAAGTTGTGCTCAAAGTGGATTACAACAAAGAAATAGGAGTGCATTTCAAGCAAAAACTACAATATCATAATAACCTGGAAAACAAAAATATAACAACATACACAAACACATTTCAGTACTATAAATATAACAAGATTAGTTAAATGGCATGCAGGATCCAGTAGCAAAAATAACAAGGGGACTTCACAGTTTCACCTTAATCCTAGAAACATCCTTCCCATGATGTTGCTTGCAGTCCTTCTCCTGCAGCAGCTTCCTATAAGGCCGGAGGGCACCAGGTTGATGAATGCTGACCAATACCTTTTCATAAAAACTTAACATATGCCTCACACTCTTGCATATGAACTGAAACCTGTGATCTGCAACTTGCAGAGGTTGCTTAAGCAAAATTCCAAGGGTAATGTCATAGAAGGTTCACTTGGGAAAGGCATTTTAGGGAGAGAATTTGTTTTGCCCTGGGTCACCAGGAAGAATGCTGTATATTATGCCCGTTTATTTTCTGTGGACATAAACGGCTTGGAGAATATGGTATTAGTTTGTTTTGAGGCTGGCTAATTACTCTCTTTCCTCCTTTGGTTCCGCATTTCTGTTCTTCTTGTTTACTCTTGTTATGTGACACTTAATGCAGTCTTCAATGAAATAGCCATGGTTAGTCAGTTGTATGGAAGGAGCCTCTGGTTCATGCACTCCCCTCTTGCATACTCAGAGTAATTAATAAGTAATTATTGATTTTGGGCAAACTATAATTTGTCATTACATCTGAAGTGGTAAAACCATGTTTTGTGTTGGCCTGCAAACCAGGATAGTAAACCAGCGTTTGATCCTACTGTTGAACCCAAACACTGGCTGCAGTGGGAGACAACTACGTTCTTTCCAAAATACCATCTTTAGATAACAGTTTTATGTCTCTTACTTAGTATGGGCTTTTGTACTGTAAGGACAGTCTTAAAGCAACAGATATAATCATGATGGAATGTCAGTCCATTTTAAATGATTCTGATGAACAGTTAGCTGTAGCCCAGAAATACAGTGAACATGTGTATTTGAGTTTTCCAAAAGTGGCTTTGTTAGTCAGTAGCAGCAAACAAACAAAACCTCTTACTGTAAAAAGGACAGTGTTAAGTTGTGGGTGAACATATCAGATGACACAGCGATTCTTCAAACAGCTCTTGTTTATTCACAGGCCAGAACAGAACTGAACTGAAGGGTTCAGCCAACCTGCTTATATAGAGCTCAACTACAAGGCAACAGTAACAACTTTCTGTAACTATCCAATCACTGAACGTCACTTTCAATTCCTTATTTGCATATGTGGACCTGAGTGAAAACAATCTACAGTATCCCCCTGCTGGCCCACGGGGAGAACTTCAGTGCATAACAGACAGTACAGTATCTCCTCTCTTGCCATTACCTCATCACTACTACTTCATTTCCGCTAATGGCACATTGCATCTGCCAATTATTCCTTCTGTCTCACACTCATGAATGCAACATATATATGCATGGGTAACATCCACACATTTAAAGCACTCCTTAGCAGTCATGGCTTCCCCCAAAGATACTGGAAATTGAAGTTTGTTAAGGGTGCTGACTCCACAGCCCTGCAATTTCTAACACCCTAATAAACTACAGTTCCCAGAATTCTCCATGACTATTTAAGTCTTGCAAGAGTGCTTTAAATGTATACTATGGACATGACCTTGTTGCATTCCACTGTTGATACCATGACTTCCCCTCTGGCCCCCTTTTTCTTTCTTGTCTGTTGTGCCTTCTCTTCCTCTGTCTACTTTCAGCCTCTTAATTGAAAAGTACTGGGTCTGCAATATAGTTCTTAGTGGCTATGGCACTCTGTAGTTCTTCAGAGAACAGCTGAGGCTGTGAAAGGAACACTCACGGTGGCTGGCACACTGCTACTTCAAGCAGCGTACTTCATATGCTACTTCATGTGTATATGCCTTTAAAGCACATCCTTTCCTTCAAAAAAAATTTTGGTACTCTAGTTCCCTCCCACATAGCTACAGTTCCCAGCAACCCTTAACAAACTTCAGTGCCCTGAATTCTTTAAGGAAAATATTGTGCATTAAAGGTAGTGCTTTTTCCAGGGTGGGGTGGGGTGGGGTACGCAGGGGTACACATACCACTAAATATTTTGTGAATCTTTGTACTTTGGTCCATTTACCTTATTTATTTTCCATGATTTGAACTATAAAGTGGTGGTTTTCTTGAGTCAAAATGAGAGTAGCCCTAAACATTTTTTTAGAAAAAAAAGCACTGATTAAAGGTATATGGTGGGATTCACCTAATGAACCCCATCAGCAGACACCCTGTGCAAGGGCTTCCTCTTGTGCAGTAGGACATCCCAGTGTTCTCCCCCACCCCCACCAACATGGGCTCAAGGGTACTGTGGGAAAACTTCCAGAAAAGTGGCCAGGAGGGGAGATTGTTCTGTCTGGCAAGTCAATATGCTTGCACAGATGGAACATTTGTAATAGCATGACATTGAATTCCACCACCTCCCTTGTGTGTACACAGCCTAGGTGCTTCTGAGAGGAGCTGCCAGACTACATTCCTGTCCCTGTAGGTATCTGTAAGTTATGCATGCTGCCTTTCCTTGCCATTAGTTCTTCCTATGACTCACAAAAGCAACACTTTTAACATTTAAGAAAAGCAAAACAGTACTAGCATCACAGAGACGTTGCAATACACTAGTTGTAAGACCTTTTGTCTAGGATACAGGCATGCTTTTGCTCTATACAACTGAAATTGAAATTATTTGCACAACTGCTTTCCTTGACTATAGTCCTAAAGGTTATACAGTAATGACTCTTGATTCTGCAGCCTTTAGGATAATTTGCAGGGTATTTGTAGAGTAGTTGAGTTTTCTTGTATGTTCCTTTTGGGAGCTGCATGCTAGTGGTGGGTTGGAGCCAGAGGCAAAAAGTAGGTGCAACCACAGTCAGTAGGCTACATTCCAGCTATGCAAAAGTGTGTGTGTGCACACACACAAACACACACACACACAAACAAAATACATGCAAGCAAGAGGCATTATCATAGTTCAGTGTCACATTCCACTTAGACAGAAGCACTTGAGAAGGTTGCAGAGGACTAGTTGAATTGTGTGGCCTGGGGGGAGAAAGTATTGCCTCAGGAAAGCCCTATGGCCTGCATAGAAATGCCTAGAGGGACACATTTGACCCCTGGGCCTCACATGCATGTATCACATCCAAGAGCCCCAACTCAATACATTTTTTCCCCTTTTTTTGTTTAGTCTCATGAGTGTTACAGGCAGCTGAGGGTGGGCTGTGACAACCACGTTGAAGTCACCCAGAACACTGACTGGTCCATTAAAACTTTTGTTTATAAAGCATGAGACCTGCAACTTCATAAACAGCTTCTTTTTTTCTCTTCTTCAGACAATAGCTTCTTTTTATCAGCCATTAAGCACTCTAGTAATTCATTTCCTTATTAACAGTGCATAAAACTTGCATCCAGAAAAGCCGATGAAACACAGTGGGCTTTGTTGGGGAAAAGAAAAAAAGGTTTTTTAAAAGTGTGAATAACACAATGTTTGACATTTCTTATTTCTTGGACTGGCTAGCAAGAGGAATAAACATAATTCTCAGTTGTAATCTGAGTAAATATCCTTCGTTCTGTTAAGCATTCCTTATTTGACTCGATTTTGGTAGATTATCCTTTCCTGTCATTGCATGACACATAAACATTTGAATTAATAAGCAGTGGACTGAGAGTTTTCTATATGCACTGCTGAAGGCTCTCCTGCAAGGTGCAGTCAAACAGCAATATTTGGGTGGGACTTTCCGGCACAGTACAGATATTCATTTCATATGCCTAACACTAAAGGTAAAGGTAAAGGTACCCCTGCCCGTACGGGCCAGTCTTGACAGACTCTGGGGTTGTGCGCCCATCTCACTTAAGAGGCCAGGGGCCAGCGCTGTCCGGAGACACTTCCGGGTCACGTGGCCAGCGTGACATCGCTGCTCTGGCGAGCCAGAGCCGCACACGGAAACACCGTTTACCTTCCCGCTGGTAAGCAGTCCCTATTTATCTACTTGCACCCAGAGGTGCTTTCGAACTGCTAGGTTGGCAGGCGCTGGGACCGAGCAGCGGGAGCGCACCCCGCCGCAGGGATTCGAACCGCCGACCTTTCGATCGGCAAGTCCTAGGCGCTGAGGCTTTAACCCACAGCGCCACCTGCGTCCCATTATGCCTAACACTAAGGCCTGGTTTAATAGTGACAATGGTGCCCCTAAAGACTTACTTGTGCAAAGCCCCACACTTTAAACTGAAGAATGGCCTGTGGATGTGAACTCACTCTGTAATGCAAAAGATTTTCCAAGTCTGTATTGGTGTCATGTGGATAACTGCATACAAGACTCAACACCTGTACACGTATTTGTCTTGGAAGACAATACTTTATGTTTGGCAGTCGTTTTTACCTTATGTAGGCACATGTGGAATTCCCTGAGGTACGTTTGACAAAGAATCACTTAATTTCGGCACCGACGTGGATGTTTTGTCCTGCATTTGCAGGATATTAGTTGTCAATTCAGGTTGATGCAGGTAGTTTCTTTGCAGTTTATTGATGGCTGGTTGAATCTGCAGTTTTCTCTACTCTCTTAACTGTTATGCTGGAACTGTTGTTTTAAAATTGATCTTTTATTTCACACCACCATGGAATGGATATGATGAAAAGCAGGTTCTAAATATTTTAAATAAATAAAATGAGAAAAAAATCAAATGAGGGAAAAAAACTACTGTATTTGTGTGCACCCCATGCCATTTTTTAATGTAAGATTAAAAAAAAAATTAAGAAAAAGCTAGAACTGATAGAGAAATATATAAGAAATACATCTTTAGGATGGGGCTGAAGAAGTGTTTAATAGGACAATATTTTTATCCACCTACCCATTTTATGTGCTTCACCTTATACAGTTTGAAAGCCTCTAATAGGCAGTAGGTCTATGAAATGATTGTACTGTTGTGGTTAGGTGAGAGAAAAAGTGTGTGCGTGTAAGTCAGGCTGAGGGGAAAGCAGAGTTCTATGACAATGCAGTACACTTTTATGCATTGGAGTTGAGTTCCATGTAGAATAAAACAAGTAGAACAATAGATTTACTGTTTATTGAAGCCTTAAAGGCAGATTTGGAGGGGGGGGATCAGGAATTAAGTTTTAAAATTATTATTTTTATCTGCAGCAAAAATAGAGCTCTCATCTTAACTGCCATCATGCAAACGAAGCTAAAAGAAAAATTTAGATTGCTAAAGAAACTCAAGGCACCAAACATCTGCATATCCTGAAAGGAGTTTTCAGTGCTACTCACTAAAAAGCAGGGGGGCGGGGGCGGAGTTCAGAGTAGTACTGAGCCCTTTTGAAAAGACAAACTACAATAAATGAAACAGTTCAAACTTTTCACTAAAGCTTTTATATTAAATTTTATAAGTCTAGTGGTGCGTGTGTGCCAAAAGTGAGTACATTGTATTTTCCAAACAAACAGAATTCCATTTTTGCTCCCTATTCTCCCTCCCTCCCACCCCCAAGGGAACATATAACCTAACCTGCAAATAAGTTACTCCTCTCATTCTTATTGAAAAACAGTAGAAAAAGTACAGTAGAATAGTTAAGAAAAGATACTTGATTACATAATAAGTATTTTTTTATAGTCTACTTTGAAACAAGTGGCATTTGCTCATACATAATGTAATTGCGTAGTAAGAATAATAATAATAATTGCATAAACAATACTAGAGGAGATTTCTGGGGCCGAAGGCAGAAACAATTTGAATAGAATGAAACATCTGGAGAAGCATTTATGGCCAAAGCCATGTTGCGGGGGGGGGGGGGGGCTTTTTAAAACAAATTTACATTTTAAAAGCCTGGTGATTGGCACCATAAGGGCAGTTTGTAACCATATTGTATTTGCCATTGAACTACCCTAAAGATAGGGAATCTAAAATATGTTAATTTTATTTTAAAAGGAAGAACGATAAATACAATTCTATACATGCTAATTCAGAAGTAAGTTCCCTTCAATTCAGTGGGACTTACTCCCAGGTAAGTAAACATTGAATTGAAGCCTAAAGAAACTTCAGTTGACAATGGTAAAAGTAAAGCTGTCTATAGAATGGGACTCTTTGTGTATTATGTATATTTGTGTGTAAAAATGTATAAAATGTTCTCTTCAGTTTGCAGTTCTTGTAGATCATAACTGCAACTCAGATGCTTGAGATGAAAGTTAAGGAGTTTATAATAGGCTGAGCTACTCGGCTTTTTAGGCTTTGTTGATTATCTATACTTGAGACTTCATCTTAAAATATTTGCGTAACTGACCTTATAAACTCGTTGACACATTCTGGTTCATTCACATGATTATCATATGATAAGCAAGCTTTCCTTTCATTGATAAGCAACAAAAAACTATTGTAGCTGATCCATGATAGCTATTTCTAACAATCAGGGAACTAGGCAGAGGGCCTTCTCGGTAGTGGTGCCCACCCTTCAGATGTCAAGGAGATAAAGAACTACACAACTTTTAGAAGACATCTGAAGGCACATGTTTCGGGAGGTTTTCAATGCTTGATGTTTTTAGATATGCTGTAAGCCGCCCAGAGTGGCTGGAGAAACCACCCAGAGCCGCCCAGAGTGGCTAGGGGTATAAATAATAAAATTATTATTAATAATAATAATTAGTATCATCATCGTCATCATCAGACCATTATGTGATACTGTGAACTTTGCTTAAATTATTGTAAAACTTGTATTTCCCAAATAGTTCAATTTAAACGCTTTGTGTAATAGATGTTGATAGGGCTGCCATTCATCTGGAGTTTTCGGACATATCTGGAATACTGCAGTCGACAGCAGTGTCCGAGCAGAAATCAGCTAAATGTTTGGGAAAATTCACAAAAACTCAACAATTTTGCCAAAAAAAAAAGCACTGTTTTTAATATGGCAGCCCTATGATAATAGGTAGAGAGACAATTGTTTACATTTAAAGGAGTAGGTGTAAGCAACGGATAGAGAACAATAAAACAAATCACTCTCCCTGAAGGTTTACAGTACAAAAACCAGAGACTCAAAAAGCAGTGTAGGCTTTTTAAGAGCCCTTTTGCAAGGCTATTTGCAAAAGGGGTTTCAAACGCCCCATTCTGTGCTTTGAGGTCCCACAGCATCACCTGACATCACTAAGTTGTCCCAAGCTTTGCCATCCAGGGATGGGGAAGATAAGGATCTGGCCTGCCTGCCAGAAAAGCTTCCCCTTCCCCCGCTCTGTTTGAACAAATAATTTGTTACAGGGCTATCTGGTTTAAAAATAAAGCACCATACAGTAGACACACAGGCCGTCTGCTCATTATCCAACCCCCCACCCCCAGTTGTGATGAGATGTCTTGTATTTCTATTTAAATTATAGTAATTATTTATAAATTTGTGTTTATACATGTGCCCTCCTTTATTCTATTTTATGCTAGTTCATAAGTGGCCACAATATAGGGGGACCTGGGCAGAGAAAGATGGAGTATGCACAGTTATAACATAACATGTGAACCTGCCCAAATAGGTATATCTTCTCAGTAGCTAAATGTAGATAAACTGTTGTGTTGTTGATACTGATTTTGTATAATAGTAATTTTAATGGTTGGTATGTAGAAGCCTGGGACGCAGGTGGCGCTGTGGGTTAAAGCCTCAGCGCCTAGGACTTGCTGATCGAAAGGTCGGCGGTTCGAATCCCTGCGGCGTGGTGCGCTCCCGCTGCTCGGTCCCAGCGCCTGCCAACCTAGCAGTTCGAAAGCACCTCCGGGTGCAAGTAGATAAATAGGGACCGCTTACCAGCGGGAAGGTAAACGGTGTTTCCGTGTGCGGCTCTGGCTCGCCAGATGCAGCTTTGTCACGCTGGCCACGTGACCCGGAAGTGTCTCCGGACAGCGCTGGCCCCTGGCCTCTTGAGTGAGATGGGCGCACAACCCCAGAGTCTGTCAAGACTGGCCCGTACGGGCAGGGGTACCTTTACCTTTACCTTATGTAGAAGCCTACAGGAGCAAAAGTTTAAAAAGTAATTTCCCTACAGCTTAAAAGGTTCTAAGACATATCTAGCCATCTTGTGATGTTTTTGGTTGATGAAGCCAAATTCTCCAAGGCTAGTCATTTAAAGCCAGGATGTATTAAAACACCATTACTCATTAGGCCTTCATTCCTGCACTCCGTCAAAACACACATGTCCCATTGATTTTCTGTGTATGTGGATGTAATTATGCACAAGATCACTGCTTAAATAACCTTGCCTTTAGCTGGATAATTTATATCTATAACCCCAGTGCAGGAACTCCTGTGTTCAACGTTCAAACTATGAACAACATTTTGTCATCCACTGTTTAGCAAGAACAAATCCTTGACCTTTCTTAGCATGGACAGGAATAGAAACAGCAGAAGGAAGGTTTATCAGAAAGCCCATTCTTAAAATTAAAACAGGAAAGAAATGGAAATCCCATTAACATTGTGCTGAACAAGGAAAATTGCACATATCCTTTGTGTTGAATACTGTAATGTGTTTGTTTTGCAGAATTGGGGTTTGTGTCTGAAGTTTAAAAGCTGTTTATACTTAAGCTAAGGAAGTGTGTTTTCACTGTGTGATATATTTGATTAGCCTCCCTCTAGGGAGTTTTCTGCGGTAGTTAAATGGTGGTAATTTATCTAATAAAAGTGCTAAGTAGTATAAACTGGAGGCGGTTAAAGGTATTTTTCCATTCCTTCATTGGTTTTCATGATTTTGAACTTTTTCTTGTGGGCTACTTATTCAAGTCAGTAAAAATTTGCTTAATATTATTTTTCAAAGTACTAGCTCTTCAGATATGTTTTTCACAACAAAGTTGTAACACGTGTTACATTTAAAGAAATTTATTACCATTTATAGTATTATAGGTTTCCCCCTCCCCTATCCAAGCAAGTGTAACTAAAAGGTAAAGGGACCCCGGACCATTAGGTCCAGTCATGGACGACTCTGGGGTTGTGGCGCTCATCTCGCCTTATTGGCCGAGGGAGCCGGTGTACAGCTTCCGGGTCATGTGGCCAGCATGACTAAGCCGCTTCTGGTGAACCAGAGCAGCGCACGGAAACGACGTTTACCTTCCCGCCGGAGCAGTACCTATTTATCTTCTTGCACTTCGTGCTTTCGAATTGCTAGGTTGTCAGGAGCTGGGACCAAACAACGGCCCGTCACGGAGATTCGAACCGCCAACCTTCTGATCGGCACGCCCTAGGCTCTGTGGTTTAACCCACAGCGCCACCTGCGTCCCATAAACTAAGTGGGTGCTATTCAACTAAGTTTACTCAGAGTAGACCTACTGGAAATGAATGAACATGACTATGTTTGGGCTACTCCTTGATTTTGCTTCCTTCCCAACTGGCAAGTAGCAAGTGTGTGTGTGTGTGTGTGTGTGTGTGTATGTATGTATGAATGAATAAATAAATATATCTCCTGAAGCCAAATACCTATTTAGGTAGAATCGATACTATAAACAATAAACTAATATTTTACATGGCTTTGATTATTGCATACTGGATTATTTAACCAAGAAACAAGCCTGCTACAAAAGACTGCAGACTTAATTTGGAAATCTGCACTTGAAACGCAGACTGACAGATTGGCTATGCATCCCCTGAGATTTTGTTAATTAAACAAGTTCCCTTCTAACATTGATATTTTTTTGGGGGGGGGGGTACATTCTTAAGTACGGCCAGTAGTTGGTTAATAAAACTGTAAGTAAAGATATTGGTGTAAGTAACTGAGTTAACCATCTTAGTTCAAAAACAAAAAATGGACCTATGTATCGTTGTGGCCAGCAAACATTTAAAATATAGCATTCGTGTGTTTGCATAAGAATAGAAGAATGTTCAGTAAAAGTACATGCATGCATGTGTGAGACTGGTTTATTTTATTTTATTTATTTTATTTTATTTTATTTTATTATTTTTATTCAGCCACTTTCTACAACAGTTGGGTCCCTTTTGGTCTTTCCTGCCTCATCAACTTTCCGAGTTTCCCTTACTTTCTCAATTTCTTTTGATCCTCTGTCTCTTATCTTCAGACTTATCACTTAACTGCCCAGAGGACTCAGATCTCAGGGCACACCAGCTGCAACAATAACTTCAAAAGGCATGTTAAAGCAGCTTGTGAAAAGTACTCGTTTGTGCACAGACTTTTCTGTATGCTATTCTGTTTTTATTTTCTCTGAACAGAGCTAATACAGATTAAGGAAAGATATATAGAACTAATCCGGACCAGTTTTCCTTTATGAACTGACTTAATTCAGTTGCCTTGTAATTGATGGCTCTTTGTAACCTAGTCTTCCAGATAGTTTCAGGTGTGTTGGAATGAAGGCTGCCAAATTCAGGTTTACCCAAGATCAGATAGCTCATTGATAACCATAATGAAATGCCTGTAAAATGTCAGTTTGGGGAAGGACATAGTTGAATGAATCCACCTTTATTCAGTTCATGGTTTCTTTAAGGAGTTCTTGTATTCTGCCTTGAAAACTAATGTCTGTGAATCATTTTATGAAAATGTTGGATTGAGTTTCAGACTTCTGGTTCCCGGTGGCGCATTAAATCCTTCCTTCTATTGGCAAGGAAGAAAGGGGGATCCTTTGTTTAGCCAGACAAATTCAAAAACTGTCAACTCCAGATGTTCTTAGAGAGACTCCAGGCAGGCCTTGCTACAGAATAGAGAATGGCCCTTGGGACTCTACTGTAGATACTGAGTTTCATTTAGTATTTTAGCGTCATAGTAGCAGTTGAAAGGAAAGGTGAAAGTAAAGCATTTGAATACAGTATACTATTAATGATGAGGGGTTGCCAATTATATATAAAATTTCTATCTTAACTTTCTCCCAGGTGGTTCTGCACTATAAATATTTTTAAAAGTAAGTAGCCATATTAAAACAGCACTAGAAAACTATTTAAAGTGCACATGCACACAAAAGTACAACACCCACTCTCAGAAGATCCTAGCATAACATCAGTTACTGGCCAAAGGCCTGGTGGAACAAAAAAAAAAAAAAAAAAAAGTATTTGTCTGCCAGTGGATGGAAAGCAAAGAGAAAGCCAGCATAGCCTCTTGTGGAAGAGGAGCTTCACAATCTGAGCACAGAGAACAGCTGCCCAAAAGGTCCTCTCTTGTGTCCATGCCTGTGAAGGTGGCAGGACTGAGAGAAAATCTGTCCTCTCGGAAGATATCAGGCTCATACAGAGAGATATGGTCCTTCAGATAGTATGAACCCAGGCTATATTTAAATATATACTAGTTCTGATTGGAGGCCCCACTGTTTTGAATGTCTGTTTCCTTATTAATTGGGCATGAACAACCAACAGTCTTATTTTCAGCATAGGGGTGGTGGTATAATCTGAAACTTCTTAAACTGAGAGAATGTATATATGTATATCTCCATCTATGTTTGTCTCTCTCCCCCCCCCCCCAAAAAAGCTAGATTTTAAAGACTGATAGAATAAGCATGTTTTAGAGCAGTACTGGAATTATGTGTGATGAGTTTTGTAGAGTATATTACTTCTTTGTTGTGCATTGTTTCTTTTTAGTATACTGTTACCAAGCGACCCTCTTTCTCCAACTTCTTCCACAGAGTTCCAGAAGGTGGTACTGGCACTGTTGCTCTCCATGGAAATTACCTTGTGGGGTTCCACAAGGTTCAGTTTTGTCTCTTGTACTATTTAACATCTGCAGGAATTTTTCAGGGTGAAATCATCTGGAGTCGTTGGGTTTGATGCTTTCAGTATGGTGTTGACACCTAGCTGTTCTCCTTTTTCTCGTCCAATCTACATGTGGTAGAATCTTCCTTCACCAAGAATCTGGGACCAGTGTTAGACTAGTTCAGCACTGGTTGCTAGTGTGTTTCTAGACCGATTTCAGGACTTCTGACTCTCCAGCTCATTGTTGGCCTATAATTCCCATCAGCGCCCACCCCAGTTTGGCCAATGGTCAAAGATGACCAGTGTAGCCCAGCAATATTTGGAGGGCCACAGGTTAGTCATTACTGTCCACCACTGTCCAAAATAGGTTCCATTATCTCAAAGGAATTTTTCCTCTCATTGTGTTCCATCCCTATTCCTAGGATCAAGATCTGCTAATGAAAATCTGCGTTTTTGGGTTTCTATTCTTTTTGGACTTTAGGTTAGTACAGTCTTCCCTAACCTGATCCTTCTCCAGATGTTTCGGACTAGAACTCTTGTCAGCCCCAGACAGCATGGCGAATGTTCAAGAATGATGGGGGTTGTAGTCTTAACAATGTATGGATGGTGCCAGGTGAGGGAAACCTGGGTTAATATTTAATAGTAGTGAAACTCTTTAAGTTGAAGCCTCAACATTTTGGAATGCTGTTCTCTGGGAATGCTGTTCACTGGGAGATCTGTCTACCTGTCATCTTCTCTTGCTATTTTTCAAAGGCAGGAGAAGGCATTTTTATTCTATTGGGCCTTGGAAGCTTGGCTTTTAGATTGCCTCTCACTGTTTTCAGTTTTTCTCTTTGCACTTTATAGATTTATTTTGTTGCATTTTGAAATGGGTTGGATCCAGAGTACTCAGAGCTTGACTCATTTTTTTCCTTTTTGTCTCCAAAAGCTGCTTCAGGGGTTGGGGGCCTAGAAGAGTCCGGTAGATAATGCTTGGGGGCAGCTGGCGGGAAGGGGGAATTGGCTGCCAAAAAAGAAACCCTTTGTTCTCAGAAACCTCTGCAGATAACAAAAGGTCTGTAGAGAGCAATAGGTCCCAGGTTCAGTCTTTGGTATCTCCAGCTGTCAGGAGCCAGAGTCAGGAGTGGGTCAGCCATAAAAAAAAACCTGGTGTCAGTGAAGTTAACTCTTTATTCAAAAAATAAAGAGGCAGGCTTAGTGAACCCAGCAACTCTTCCCAGAATGTCTTGCCCCAAGGAGGCAGTTGCTAGGGCTGAAGGTCCCTTCCCACTTCTCTCTAAGATTTCCCCCATGGGTGTAGTCAGGGTTTTTGTTGGGGGGGGCACGCTATTGTTAGAGAGGGCAGAAGCTCAGATTTGTATTGATTTTTATTGATGGGGGACAGCTGTCCCCTCCCCCCCCTTGGCTATGCCCATGGCTTCTTCCCCATAACACGCACATAGTTTTTAGAGGAGGAAAACAAGAAAAAATATATATTCTAAACGAAACAGTGGATGTATGATTTTTGTGGTTCATGCTGTGGCCACAGACATGTGATCTGATGGTGAGTTTGGGGTAGCCCAATGCAAAAATCCTGAGGATCCATGTGGATCCGTGCTTTGTAACCATGTTTTAAGTGGGGAGGGAAGGAAAAGCACTCAAGGGACAAGGAACACGCATGGGGTGGGTGGAGAAGGATGCTGTTAATAATGCAGAAGAGGGGTATAAGAGGAGAAGGCTCCTCTCCGCTCCCGCTTTGCTCCTTTAAAGGCTCTGCTTCTCTCCCTCCTCCCCGGCTCACTGAAAAACTTTGCTGCTATTAAGCCAGCTTAAGGAGGAGAGAGGACAGAGAGCCTGCTTGCGAAAAACTTTGCTGCTATTTAGCGAGTGGTTCTCTCCCTCCTCCCTGGCTCACTGAAAAAAACAGCTCACTGAAAAAAACAGCTCGTGTAAGTGGCTCCTCTCCTCTCCCGCTTTGCTCCTTTAAAGCAAGCAGGCTCTCTGTCCCTCTCTCCTCCCCACTCAGCGGCTCTTCTCTCGCTTTGCTGTTTTAAAACAAGCCACGGAGGAGGGAAGGAAGGGGAACCATGGACCCTCTGCTCATGACTGCAGCAGATCCCCCCACCATCTGTAGGCATTTGCTCCATAACATGCACAGACATTTCCCCTTACTTTCTAGGAGGAAAAAAGTGAGTGTTATGGTGCAAAAAATACGGTACTTCCTTAGCAGCCTAAGGCTCTGGCGTCTTGCCTCTCTTTGTTCCACCTTCTTCATTTCTCTGCATATTTTGGGAGACCAGGGGGGAGGAGAGCTGGTCACAGCAAGAGGGGAAAATTCCCTGGCTTCTTCAACTGCCTGCCTCCACACTCAGCCCCTTGACCCTCCTTCCTGCTTCTGCACTCTGCCACAGCCTTCTCCTGCTCACCAACCCTGTTACCTCTTCAGTTTCTGACAATTTCTCTTCCTAGTCTGCCCCCTCTTCTCCCTTTGACCACTCACTGTTGTCCTAGCACCAGTCTCTTGGCTCTGAGCCTTCTTTCCTTGGGGGCTCTCGAGCTGGTGCCTTCGACCAACTCTCTGTGCCCAACCAGAAAGGAACAGGAATGGCTTCTGTCTGAAATCCAGGAGGGCTGCTGTCAATCAGGCCACCTCACTCAGTATTGTATATCCTGATTGACAGACTAGAAGCTTCTTAATTTTTTTAGTTGGATTCAACAGTCTGTATTTAATTGGCATATTCACAATTCTCCCTCTCTCCCTCTCCCTCCCCCTCTCTCTCTGTGTGTGTGTTTATAAAAAGTAATACTAATAGTATATGGGAACTGCAAAAAATAATGGCATTGTGGAGTGCTCCTGTTAATGGTGCCAGAAGCAAAAAGCCTGCTCCGCAGTGAATCTTAACAAATTTGTTGATTCTTCTGCAGAAAACTTCAGCTTCTGCAGAAAAGAGGCCTTTGTTTCAGGCAACCATATGCAAAAATCATATGGGAGGTAATGCACTCCAGCCCACTATTTTTGCTACTTTCCAAAATAAGGTCCTATATTTACATTAGATAAAGCATAATATCCAGTGTGCTGTAACAGTTAGAGAACAGATAGCCAAAATGGTGTCCTCAGATGTGTTGAACTCTAGCTTCCATCTGGGCTCTCAGCCAGCATGACCAGTTGTCAGGGATGATGGAAGTTGTAGTCCATTAACATTTGGAGTTGGTTAGCTCTGGGTTAGGCTGTTAGGCTAGGCCTGTGGAGACCTAGGTTTGATCCTTGGTTGGCTTTAAGTAAAGCACTTTTGGTTATCCTTGGTTATACTCTTTATGCTATTTAAAACCAACTGGTCATATATGGTTGTTGGGAGAATAACATAGAACATAACGAAGGGAGGGATTTAAATATGAAAAATAAATGAAGTATGCATATAAATAGTTGAACAGTTCTAACAGACTTTTTAATATCCACTTGCCTTTTCATCTGGGGTGGTCAGATGAAATCAGTGAAGAATACAGTATATAGGGCAGACTGCAGGTTTGGAATCAGTATTTGAATGTTGTTTTGCTTTGCCTACATGGAGAAGATAGCAGAGTAAGGCTCAGGCTAGTAAAATTGTTCCTTCCTAAAGTGCTGCAGGTTACTTGCAGGAAGAGTTTTTACAAGGGTGTAAATTCTAAAATGCCACCTCACACATGCCAGCAGCCTAAGAACCCTCAAATTCAATGCAGCCATTCAGTCAGGTGCTTGATAAATCCACATATTTAGTGGCCCAAGCAGGTAGCAAATATGGAAGGTTTATCCAGAGATCCTAGGTACATTCAGCTCTGAGTATTGCTAGTAGTGCAGGCCTGCTTTAAGTGAAGTGTGGGTAATTAATTCGAAAGCAACATCATTGTATGCTTTGTGCACATGAGTCTTGGTTCATGTGTGTTCCATACCTTTTTCTCCCATGGGAGGAATGAGGACTTTGACCATGTTTCATTTAACTTTCCATTGTTTAGATAAATGGATAGACCAGAGATCATGGTGTAAAACAAACTCTGGTCAGTTTCCAAACAAGCTGCTTGTTTAACTAACCGGAGTTCATTTTAAAGTACAGTATCTGAATTGTATGCATCCAGGCTTCATGGAAAGCAAAACTAAATTCTTCTAAACTTATCCTCTTGACCACATGGAAGGGAAAGAGTGGGTTTAGTGATATTTGCAGTTGTTACTTGAGAAGCAGGCCTTCTGAAGTTTGCAAGTGCTTCTAAATTATCATGCCTAACCTGACAGTGTTTGAGATAAGTTGTAAATAAGCCAATAACTACTTTTACTTCCTACAGGCAATGCACAAAGAGGAAGAATTCAGAGAATCAAAAACAGCACTTTCATTAGTTTTAGAAAGATTTTAGGGTCAGGAAAACATCCCCTTTTGAGTTTCAGCAGAAAATTCCAGGAAGCCAAGGGTAACTTCCTACATGGTGTGGGGGCCCTTCGGAATTTCCTTTTTTAAAAAAAGAGAGCTCATGTTCTCATAGGAAAAAGTCATGTTTTAACACTGCGGTGATACTTGCACTTGACTTAACATTCTGCAGTAACTCTGAGATATATAATGGTGCATTTCATTTTTAATATGGGGATGCAGAAAGCTTGAATTTGGAAAACAAAACAGTTGAATCCACATGGCCCAAATGGCAGGCCTAGATAATCCAGCTTCCATTTGATTCTATAAGAGTTGGGTAAACGCACTGAGTTCTCAGCTGGATAAGAACATAAAGCCAGTGGCCCATCTAGTCCAGCATCCTGTTCTCACAGTGCCCAACCAGATTCCTGTGCGAAACCCACAAGCAGGAACTGAGCACACAGCACTCTCCCCTCCTATGGTTTGTAGCAGCAACTGGTATTCACAGATAAGGCTGTACTTCATAAAAAAGACACAAGCTTGTGAGCCTGTAGAATTAGCCTACAACAAGCTATGAGTACCTAGTAAAATTACAGCTACCTAGTAAATCTTGCTTTTGAAGACAAACTTGCCAAGATAATACAAAATGCAAAACAGGCTGTTTTTCTCCTCCTTTGTCATGTATATACATTCATATTGTGTGCATATGTAATGACTATTCTTTTATAAACTATCAGTCTTTCTGGAACAATAGAATAGAAGAATAGGAGAAGAATAAAACTGAGGAAAATAGCATGTCCTCATCTGGAGTACTTCATGTAGCCTGTTAGTCATTTATACAGCATCGTCTTAACTAGATAAAATGGCCAAACAAATCCATTTCAGAGAATAAGATTTAGCTTGGCAGAGTGCTCTGCCTCAGCTATTGAATAAGGGCATTTATCTTCACCACCTTTCTAAAGCTGATGACAAAGAGCCAATGAAACTATAAAGATTCTGTTTGTTTTATTACAAGAAGAACAGACTGTAATTTTTTATGAAAATACTGAATAGACTGTAGCAACATTTAAACACTCTGCTCTAGTGTGATCCTAGAATGACAAAAAACACATTAAAAAAGCAAAGAAAAGGTTCTTTGTGGTGAACTCTAAACCACAGTTAACATTCCCACTTTCCTTGCGGTTGGATATTTCTCCATCTACAAAAATGAGTGCAATGTTAACTCCTTCAAAACAGTGGCAAAAACCATCTCCAATTTCTCTTCATGGCATTGGAGAGCAACCATTTTTTCATGTTTTGTTTTGAAAAACTGTTTGGGTGAGCAGTGGATCTCCCTGTTCAGAGGGCTATGAAAGTCAAGGGCAGTTCTCTAGAGGCAGAAATGCCAAAGGGGTAAAACAGAGTAAGCTGCTTTAGTTTGTTAAATCTAGTCATAACATCATGTAATTGAGACGAATGAAAGGCCTTCAGTTTTTCACGATAACTCAATTTTTCTTTTGTTCTTGAGATCTGAGTTGAATCTTGAAGTATAATAGTTCTTGGTCAGTTAGAGGAAAAAATAAATTAGCACACACCCAGTGTTAAGTTCCATGCATCTCAATGTCTAAACAGGCCTGGCTTTTCTTAAAATATGTACCCAATATATTTAAACATTGATTCTTTTAAAAAACACCCTGTTTTATATGCAGTTATACTGAAGCTATGATAGAAGCTGAATGTACTGTAATTTAAAACTGCCACATTGGTGTGGTTAAAGGTTAGCCATTTTTCTGTTCTCTCGTGGATATGAAGGTGTATATCTAAGGCAGTCGGCCAGTGTGAGACTTTATACAGTACCTCCAACTTTTACTTAGTGATCTAAAACCCAAGCTTCAAATATCCCAATAAAAGAACAGATGATCTTATGGAATGTTGACAGTCTAGCCAATGGTCTTGTCTAATGCAATTTTCAGAAGTATAAGGGAAGACAGTTCCCATAATTCTTTGGAAGGAACCATGTGCTTTAAAGTGTGCGTTGAATATGCTTTAACTGCATTCTGTGGATCTGCCCAGAACTAAGTTGGGTTATGTCTTCTGGCAGCCTCATGGGGTCCAAAAGGTTCAGGAAAAGGGATGTAGAGGAATCTGCTAAGCGTCTGCTACGTGACAGGTTCCTTAGACTAAGGAACAAAGCTGAAGGAAGCAACTCTCTAAGGACATCTATACCCTTCTTAGCTCCCCAGCTGTTCCAGCTACACTGATGAACTGCAGTATAATTACCATTATTTGGGCTGGGCTGTAGAGCAGGAAAGACCAGACCAATAGCTTCCTCTGCCAGAAGGCTGTTCCACTGGCACTGGTCCCTGGTTTGAATCTCCTGGTGACTTAACGGAGAGCTTAAGTAGTGATTGACATAGTATTGACATAGTATTTAGCTGCCTATAGCTTTTGCTGCACTTCTCTGTAAATCTCATGCTGTATATGAAATACTTTCATACTGAGTTTTCAAATTAGCCTCTTTAAAGTCAGTATTTGCTACATTGCTTTTTATAATATTTTTCATTGTTGCTTTGTTCTGCAAAGGTTACAGAAAGTTCAGTGCTATTTCCTTGTTTGTTAAGTAAGTACACCAGTTGCCTTGCCATATCTCCTGGTAGTTGAAAAGAATATGTTTAGTCTGAGGTACATAGGTAAAAATTTCAGACAGATGTTTCCTATAAACATGGAAGCTGAGGGTTGCTTTTGTTCCCCTGAATACAATATGGGGCATATGCTGAGTTGTGAAATGATTTGCCCATGCAAACGGCTGCTTATTTAATGTAAACTTTTGTCTGGTGTGTGGGATTTCCTTGCTTGTTTTGTAATGTGGATTGCTGTGTTATAACAACAGAACTCATTTATTTTGTAAGAGGTAGGAAGCAAAACAAACAGTGTGAAGGCAAAGGAGGCATTTGTTAAGGAGACAGACAAAGGAGTCTACCTTTCCGTTCCGTATCACTTGCTTACTTTCATTTTTTAAAATAATAATAATAGAAGAAGAAGAAGAAGATAGCTCTACATTGCTGATAGTCTAAATCCACAGTCCTAAGCATTTTCAGTCTAACCAAAGAACAGTTTGTATTTTCCTTTCATATGTGTATATTGATATTAAAATAGCCTTCAGTAGCCATCGTTATTAGAAGAAATACATCAGTTGCCTTCAGCATAGTGCTAAGTAATTTCTTGTGTAAGTAAAGCTACTTCCACTTTGGCAATGGGACTCTCTTCCCATCACCACCACCACACTCTCACAATCAATCAATCAATCAATCAATCAAAACTTTATTAGCAAAGCCAACAGGCCACAGCTATACAAGAATTAAAAATAGAAATAAGGATAAAAGGGAGAAAAGAACAAGCAAAAGGAGGTCCGTCAGATGAACAAGTCTGTCACTCAGATGGTGGCCCTCAATTTCATAGCTCTTTCGATGTACCTCGCGACCTTCTCTGTTATCTGACTATCCGTATCAGATAAGAGGAAATACAGTGTGATGTCTGGTGAACGGCCGGGGTTGGAGAGAATGAGTGGAGTAATAATCTCATTCCTTAGGTCTTTGTAAAGGGGGCAGGATAGGAAGACGTGGGACACTGTTTCCGTGTTACTATCTCCACATGGGCAGAGTCGTTTTTCAAATGGAGTCTTTTGGTAGCGACCTTCGAGTACGGCAGAAGGGAGAACATCCCATCTAGCCAATGTAAAGGCACGTCTATATTTTGGGATGGTTAATTTAAACAAATATGAAGCTGGAGAGTCAAAATGAGAAGGGGGAAAGTAGGTATACCATGGGCACAGTTTCTTTAAGATAGTCAGGTTGTTTTGCCGTTCAATGTCTTTCAGGCGCTGGCCTATTAGACTCTTTGCTTTAATGAGGCCCATTGATAGTAGGGACTGTGAATGCAGACCGCATGTAAGAAGTTTTTGATGCACAGTTTTGAACCACTTGCTTTTGTGGGGGTCTTGCATTACTAGAGGCAGTAGACCAGGTGGATTTAGATTAAGACGAAGCCAGTAGTTGAATGTTCTTTGCCAGGTCTGAGTTTCTACAGATGGAAGGCAGGCCTCGAGTCGTAATGCTGCGTTTGAAACACAGGAGGGGACGCCGAATATCTGCCTTAGGAATTTAGACTGAACAGTTTCAAGACTGGAGCAGTGGTTCCCCGTCCAGATTTGTGCCCCATACAGTAACTGCGCCAGAGGTTTTGCTTGAAAGACTTCAAAGGCTGCTGGGATGTATCTGCCCCCCTTCGTATAAAAGAAGCGAGACAGCATCTTAATACTTTGAGCTGCTTTTTCTTTGGCACATTTTTGATGGACATCCCAGGACCCGGTCGACTGGAAAACGATACCCAGATATTTGAAGGCTTTAACCTGTTCAATTGTCTGGTTATCCATCCTCCAGCTGTACTGTCTGTGTTTCCTTGCAAAAACCATAATTTTGGTTTTCTGATAGTTTATTACCAGTTGCTCTCTCCTGCAGTATGCTGAAAATTCACCTATGAGCCTATTTAAGCCTATTCTTGTTCGAGATAGGAGTATCGCATCATCAGCATACAAAAGCATACACTCTCCTTCCAGGTGCATGCCAACATCTGTCACAGAGGTTCTCCCAACTCTCCAGATTAGATCTGTGGATAGAGAGAAGAGGATAGGTGGAAAGTCCTGTTGCACAAGTCATTCCCTTCATGCAATTATTTAAAAGAATACTGCCCAATAGTATTTGCGGTACATGAATTAACAGAGAAAATATAGTTCTGGGCCAACACCACTGTGTGTCAGCTGGTGCTGCTCCTTCCTTTACACCCCATGACTATGGGTACAATCAACCACTGTGATCTTACAGCACAACTTGGATTCTTAAGATTGATCTTGTGCTCAGGAGTTGGCTGTTAAATCTTAACTGTATGTAAGCCATCTGGAAAATCTCATTACTGAAATCAAATACTTCAAAAGGAAGAACTAAAGTTTAGCACTTCATGTGTTAAGTTATCATACATGCTGTGAAACATCCAGAATGTTAATTTTTCAGTGAAGTAAACAGGTTCTGCTAATGAAATGTTTTAAAATTTGGAGCATGCACTGTGAAATGCTGAGTGATTTCTTAACTGCTATACCTATATTTTTACATTGCATCTAAATTATTTTCCCAGGTATATCCTGCATTTATGAAGGGATGCAAAGTTTCAACAAAAGAAATACAAAACAGGTTAGTAAACTGGAGGGTACTTTTTTATGTGCTGGATAGCTCTGCATGCAACTTGGGGGATGATGTAATGAGGAACAATCCATCAGATTATGTGATAGCAGTAGAAATTAGACTGATAACATTTGCATTATAGAAGTCTTATGGTGAACGTAACATTTCTTTACTGAAAGCTGCCCACTACATTCTATTACCAGGGGCTGGTAGCCATGGGGTGGGGTGGAGTTCTTGTGCTTGACACATGCAACTTGTTCAGCCATTGAGGGAACAAGATGCTGGATGAGATGGGCTGTTGGTCTGATCCAGCAGGCTATTCTTCTGATCTTCTGTTTTAGGTTCATTTTTAAAAATTCTAATTGAAACACTTTGTATCCAAATGTGAAGTTTGAAGTTGCTTGACCAGGCAAGCTTTCAGAAGTTTTCTACACAGCAGAAAAGATTGAGGATGGTCTTCACAGAGGTTGTTCTTCCTCTTGACAATTGTCCTAACCCTTCTCTTTTACTATACTTTTAATGATGAATTTGCCAGGTGGTGTTCATCTCTACTTGAAAAGGTATTTACCTAGATAGGTTGCTTGTTTTGCCTGGCTATCTCATTGATTGTTTTGTTTTTGTTTTTAATTACATTTTTATTCTGTTTTTCCTCCAAGAGCATTCAGGGCAACATTTTAGGTTCTCCCCATCCCCCTCACAACAACCTCACAACAACCTTTATCCTCACAACAACCTTTGAATTAGGTTCAGACTATGAGATATTGGCTGGTTCAAGATCATCCAATGACCTTCAGTCTGAATGGTTATTTGAAGCCGGGTCTTCCCAGTTGTATTCTGACACTCCTTGACTTACGCACCATACTGGCCCTGGAAACACATATGCCAGGATTCCATTTTAAGTTATCTCCTCTTTCCCTCTTTTATTATTCTGACAAATCAGTAGCCATTTTATTAGCTGTGTTTAAGAAAAACGGTTCAATTTCAGCACTTTATTGCTTCAATTTGTCCCATTTCAAACAAAGAGTCTTACGATGCCTTTATACTAACGTCTCTTCCAAGCAATCTGTTTATTTGATCATCCATCTGAATTGGTTTGTGGTGAGGCTGTACAACATTGTGTTAAACAACTGTTATTCTACACTTTCCAGTGCATTTTCCTGTCTCTTTCCTACCTCTAAAATGTCAGATACTTTTTGGGGCGGAAGTGAGTCCCAAATCCACTTCAATTGCACAACTAAATTTGCCAGGAAGTGATTGAGTCTCTCCCACAAAACACTGAAAGTCTGGAAGTGACCTAAAAATTTATTATGACATAAGATTTTATGCACCACAGCCTACTTCATCTGGTGAAATGTAATCCTAAATTGCTCAGCATTTGGTGGTGGTGGGAGGAATGCTTTCTGAGGGAAATGAAATGCTAAAAGAACACAGTGACAATTACCTGAAAGCAAGTGACCATTTAATATTACAATGTCTTTATAACATTATTAGAAAGTTTGAAGTTTGGCAATATTGTTGTTTGATAATGGAAGTGAGAAATGTAAAACATTAACACTCTGATCCCACGCATGTTTACTTGGAAGTAAACTACATTAATTTCAATGCCAATTACTTCAAAGTGGGTGTGCTTAGAGTCACATTCTTCTTTTGAAGGAAAAGCATAATAATGGCTTTTGTAACTTGTTTATTTGTTTCCCCTCCTCTGATGTGCATTTTATTATTATTTCAGTAGAGGAGTTTGTTGATTTCTTGTTTCTTATTCTTACTGTTCTTTGAAAACATATATTTTTTAAAACCCACGTATCTCATGTTTCAAGAACAAACATTTCAATATTTGGAAAGGAGTGACCTAAGCAATGCAGAACAGGGGTGATCTCATTACTGGACTTTATCCAATTTTTGTAGGCTATAACTCTAATATTTTAAGCACCCTAGTCTCTCCCGAGTATATTTCAAGCTGTGTTGTGTGAGATGAGATCAGCATCTTGCATCCAGCAGAAAATTACTGCTTAATTACCAGCAATAAATCAGTGTAGCTTTCTTTAAAAAACAAAACAAAAACAAAATGCAAGTTCACTATGTAGCCAGAACCACGACTATTACTTGAGTGATAATAAATGGACAAATACTATCTTTTTGGGGGGTGGAAGGTGTTTTTTTTAAAAAAATGCTCACTTTTTAAAATTAAAAAGTCTATATTTAATTGAGATGTGAAAAATATAAAAGTCAAACACATTTAGAAATAATATTCAAGAAAACAAAGGTGCAATAATCCTAACTGGTTTGTTTTGTTTGTTTGCTTTTTAAAAGTATGGTATGATGTATAGCCACTAGATAGGCAAGAGTGTTGTTCTAAAATGATAGTTGAGATTATGGAAGTCTGTTATTTATTAGTTTGTTGTTCATATGAGAGATAAATAGCTATCACATTTCAAAAAAATGAGCCTTGCTTGTTTGCACTCCCCAACCCCTAAGAGTCTGCTTTTGGTAAGTGATTTTTTTCCTCAGAGGGAACCAAGTACTAGATCCTCCCATCTAGTACTAGTACTCCCATCTAGTACTATCACTTCTGCATTAAGTAGCTTGATGAAGTTGATGAAGTTTTCCAGGAATATTGAAAATTCATTAAGAAGTTAAGAAGAGCCCTGTTACACCATGTTGTTTCCCACAGTGACCAAACAGATGTCTATCGGTAACCTTGAAGCAGGACATGAATGGAATATCCCTCTCCTGATCATTGTCCTCATAGTTAGAAACATGCTGCCTCTCATGCTGAAGGTAGTATAGACTCCATAAATAATACTCATTAGGTTCTGATTGTACTTACTAGTGATTTGCATTCCCCATTGACTTCATTCATTCATTCATTCATTCATTCATTCACTCCTGACACTGGCATGCTGTCCCATAACAGAGAGTTCTCTGGGCAGTTGCTTATCTGTCAAGGAACCTCTGCATGTTGCAAAGAATTCTGTGGATGGGAAAATGTTATGGGACAGTTCATACAAGATAACTCAAGACAGCTTCTCCCCTTAACCTAACCATTCATCTTGCCAAGGAGGCTTCTCTGGTGCTTAAACCTGATGCCTTTTTGGTGTGAGGTAAAGTCCTCCTTACTTACTGAGGCTTTTAAAGATGTGCGTTTTTATGTTTGTTAAGAATTCTGCAGTTAAGTATAGTTTTTGTATGCACTTTTTAAAATCTGTGACCAGAAAAGGGTGATTGTGCACACAGAAAAATAATGCATTTGAAGACGAAAGTTTAAGAACTTTTAAAGGCCTAAAACTTTCACTAAACAAGAGCACATTCTTTCCCACAGTTAATGTTGTTTTGTTTGTTTATTGGGAAAAGTCAGTGCTGTGAAGAACAAAAGGAAATTCAATACTTGGGAGGTTGAAAACAACTATTGAAATCAAACTGGTTTTCAAGATCAAACTAAGCATTTTTCTTCCTGGAGATTGGATGCACATCAGGTCACTTCCTGGAGCTGTCAGATTCATTATAAATGTAAACGGTTCTTGAGAAGGGGGACACATATGCTGAGGCAATTTTTTTTTTACACAGCCCTTCAAAATTTAACATTTTTAAAATGTCTATGCTCTGGTGACTGGCCTTTGGTTTTCCTTCCTGTGAATTGCCACATTTTAATCCCCCTTATTTAATTAAGCTGTCAATCATTTTGCTTCAGTGCTGGGGCAACCTGGTCTTATTCAAGGTTTTTGTGGCACAAGTTCCTGCTCCTGCTCCAGCTGCTAAAGCAGCATGCTGGGTGAAGTAAGTGTTCTGCTCCCATTCTTTCCTGAAGCACTCCAAACACCCTTTTTAAACAGGTTTTCCTGGTGCAGGCACACAGCCAGATATACAGGGAACCTTTTTTGGCCCTTAGGATGCTGCACAAGGGGCCATGGGCAGCCTCATTTCTGTGCCATTCTGTGACATATAAGCACTGAAGGAGGAGGAGTCACTGCCTCAACAGGAGGACAGGAACAAGATTTCCCCTTGTTAAGCAGAACTTGGAGCTGTATGGTTAACATTCTAGGCATTTTGATCATGCCACATTACTAATGAAGTTCAACTTATTAAAGATAGTGTTTTCATAGGAGGAAATCCAATGCTTGTGCCATAGCTTTTGATCTAGCAGAGGGAGGGAGGGTGATTCCCCTTTCCCCGATTCTTTCTTTGTACTACAACTCCCCCTGCCACCTTCCTGTGATGGCCTGGGACTCGGGCTCGGAACCAGAGGAGACTCAGTCTGCACTGGATCCTTTGCCTCAGGCATCACCTGAACCAGGTCTGGGGCCAGATCCTGAAGAGTCCCAGTCTGCACAGGTTCCCCTGCAACAAACACCAGCTGGGCCGAGTCAGGGGCCTGAGCCTGCCCTGGCTCCAGATGCGGGGATTACCTCGTTGCCTTCAGCTGGGCCATCGCTTACAGCTGCTTCACTACCGGTTTGGTCAGGGGAGGCTGAGGTGACCCCTGGGTTTAGTAACCCACCAACGTCTCCCAAGCTGCAGAGACTAAGGTCTGAGAGAAGGAGAGACCTGAGTACTCACAGGAGGAGTGCTCACCTTCAGGTGAAACAGGGAGGTGAGTCACCGGGGGATCAGGACCGGCCACTACCCCGACAAAGATAAAAGGCTGTTGGACCCCGCCCCAGGTTGCAGAGCTGTATGCTAGATCCTGCCTGAGATCCTGTACCTGTCCTTGCCTGGTTTCCTGCCTCGTGTCCTGCCTTGGCCCTGTTGGACTCACTCCTAGCGGAACCTTTGGATTCTGGACCGCGTTTCACGGGTTACCCCTGGGCCCAGCACACTTCCAAGCTGTTCTGGAGCGTCTCCCAACTCTCTGAAATGGGGCTGTAGTAGAAAGGGGAAATATGAGGATGTAGCCTCACCTCCTCCTATGTTAGCAGATTTCCCCACTGGATTAAAAGCCATTCCACAAGTGGAACAACAGCGCTGGGTGCCACTCATTGTGTTATAAGACACACATAGGCATCTCATTTTGCTTGCTTTCACAAGCATGCTTGACAACAGTATTTACCAAGAAGAATGTTGTGGTCTGAAGGGTCTCATGAACATATAAATAGAAAAATCACAATAAAAAAGCTGTCTAGTCAGAATAGGATCTGTTGCATAGGTCTTGGAAAAGAAAGGGAGAACATAATCTGCATGCCTCCAGGCTTCTTGAGACTTCAATTGGCCTCTGATTGCTGGAGTTCACTAATACTCTGGTTGTCTCATTCATGCTGAAACCAAACAAATTCTGTACAGATACACTCAGTGAGTAGAGCATCAGTCTCTTAATCTCAAGGTCATGGGTTTGTACCAAAGATTCCTGCATTGCAGGGGATTGGACTAGATGGCCCTCACGGTCCCTTCCAACTCTTCTATTCTATGAAAATAGGCCAGAATTCTGCAGCCAAAAAATTCTGTGCAGGCTCATAGGCACTTATTGCCTAGAAACTGCACAGTTTCTATATTGTTTTCATGCATGGATGTTTTACTTAAGGATGGACAGACCAGTCTATTTCTGGTCTGTGTCAGTTTTGCATGTTTATTCAGAAGTCTGTTCTATCCCATTTCACCATTTATTGCAATTTAGGGGGGGAATTGCATGATATTAAAAAATTTAAATAAGTTACCTTGATGCTTAAGTATTTTATAAATAAATAATATTAACATTTTATATCACTGCATGGATTTCTAAAGTACTCTATCCTAAAAACAACCAACAATGCTTATGCATTTGGGTACTTCTTTTGAGCTGACAACTTTATTGTAAAACTTGGAAAAGTGTGGGATTTGAAGGATGATTATATTCCAATCTGTGCATTAATTGGGGAAGTGTGAATTAGGTCAGTTTGTTTAAAAACATAGATCAATACCTAGTTTTATATACAGTTCTACATCATTGTAAATGTAGCCTGTTGAAAGGCATGTATAAATTTTGGATTCCACCCCCTCCACCAATAGATCTTCGTAATTTAAGTGCCGATGTCTGGTGTCACACAGCTGCAAATGAGAGCACATTACAGGGTGTGGATGGGGTCCTTTCTGCTACTAGATGGCTCATGCAAAAGTCAGCCTTCCTGGAGGCTTCTATAATACGTACGGACTGGGTTTCTTAGAAAATGCTCAGATTCTTGTGAGCTGGCCAGTGGAATTTTCAGCAATGCGAGTGTCAGTTTTTGATTTTATGAGACTGACCCACCATACTGAGCAGAAAATACTCTGTTGCTGCTGCCACCATTGATTTTCTCTCAGCTGTTAACGGCACTGGCCAGAGTTTCAAGTCTTTATGCTTGTTCCAGGTGACTGTGCCACAGGAGCTGCTGATGAGTAGCACCAGGCTCATACTTTTCAGCCAGCTCCATTAAGGCCTCATTCTCACTGTTTAATAATTGGATTTCAAAGAGAGTCATTGCTTCAGATACAGTCCATCTGTTTTTCCAAATGCCCAGCTGTAGACATGTGACATCCCCCTTCTTTCCACATTGCTCCCTGCAATAACAGGTTTAATTGTCCCAGGCTCCTAAGAAGCAATCTGATTAGCAGATGTTAAAAGGGGACGGTTTTCAGCAGGTTCTTGGTGTGAAGTGGTAATTTGAGAGGTCTTGTGTATGGGCTTGCAGAGGTCTGATTGATGGGTTGCCTGGCTTTGACTCTGCTAGTGCTTTGGAAATTACATCATTTCCCACCCCCTCCTCACTCCATTTGAGGCCAGGTGGAAATGTTTATGTGGAGAGCAGCCAGAGTGCCATTTGTACAGCTGGAAGCCTGCTGCTTCCCATAGCAAATCAAGACAAAGTACAATAACTCCTCCTTCAACACAAGGAACACCAGCTGCATTTATATTCAGGTCTTCTCACTGTATGAAAGCATTCTGTCTTAAAACATAAAAGTCCCTTACTTTTTAATTTCTATTTGTTTTATACAATTATCAGTCGCCCTCTTAAGACTCTGCAAAACATTGCAACACTTGATGCTTGCTTTTTTTTTGCTATCCTTGCACTTGCTATCCATTCTTTGTACAGTGGTGCCCCGCAAGACGAACGCCTCGCAAGACGAAAAACCCGCTAGATGAAAGGGTTTTCCGTTTTTGGAGGCGCTTCGCTAAACGAATTTCTCTATGGGGTTGCTTCGCAAGACGAAAAAATCTTGCGAATTCCCGCGTTTTTTTCTCGCTTTTTTCTGCCCTTTCCCTAAGCGCTAAGCCGCTTATCAGCTGTTCTGCTGATAAGCCGCTTCTCAGCTGATCGCTAAAAGCCGCTAGACCGCTAATAGCGCTAATCCGCTAAACTGTCAATGGGCTTGCTTCGCAAGACGAAAAAACCGCTAGACGAAGAGAATCACGGAACGGATTAATTTCGTCTTGCGAGGCAGCACTGTATTTGTTTACCTTGCAATGTCTTGTATTGCACTGGCTTCTGAAACAGGGTGTTAGTAAATGAAGCATTACCAATGTTGTTTTTAAAATTTTAATAGACTGAGATTTGATTATAGCCTAGGTGCAACTCAAACATATTATTTATTAAATGTGTATACTGCCCTTCATCTGAGGGTCACAATACAAAAACATTTTTAAAAATAGCATAGAAACAAACAAAAACAATACCCCTGCCCAGGTCAAAAGGCCATAGCTGGTTTAATTAGTCAAAGGTCTTGGGGGGAGAGGAATGTTTTGGCCTGGTGCCCAAAGATGTGTAACAAAGGGGCCATTGGCAGGCCTCCCTGGAGAGAACATTCTACAAGCAGGGAGCCACTGCAGAAAAGGCCTGCTCTCATGTTGTCACCCTCCAGGCCTCTTGTGAGGAGGCACACAAAGAAGGGAGTTGTGCTAATGATCTCTTGAACATTTTGGGTGCCTTCCAGAGTGCATGTCTGACTGCACTCTGCTTTCCGTTGCCCTTGTATAATGAAACCCAAGAGGACATCCTCCAAAGGTCTGCAGTTGCATTCGTATTGGTTGCATTTATACTGGAGAAGGTATTGAAACATTGGGAATTATTACGTATGCCACCCCGTAAGAAGTTGTTGTAAATTTAATCATACCCAAATGATTACTTTTGAACCTATTTTTCACTTTTCAAAAAATAAGTGTCTGGCATTATGATTTTCTATCCTGAAAACTATCTTCAGAGCTCCTTCAAAATGGGTGACTCATAGCCCCCATAAAATCATGGAATTGCAATTGACTTTCCGCTGTTTTGGACATGACACTTCTTCTGTATGTTCTTTCCACACCAGTGGCAATGACATAGCTGCTGTGCACGTGGAAGGGGAAGGTCCGATTTCCCTGGGGAAGCCATTTGAAAGAAAAATTCCGAGCGAGCCTTGCTATTTATTTCGCATCAAGTGTTTTCATTCCATTGAATTACAGGGTGTGTCATTCAGCACAATCCCCTGCTTGATGTAGGAAATCCTGAGCATCTCTAACAAATGGCTGACTAGCCTTTGCTTAATATTTCCAGCAAGGATGAACCCAGCACTGCCCCTAGGTAAATAGTTCCATTGTTAAATTACTCTTGCTTCCAATACATTTTTATTTATTATTATTTATTAAACTTGTATACCGCCTTTCATCCATAGATTTCAGGGTGGTTCACCATTGCCCCCCAATAACTCATCATTTATTTTAAATTCATGAGATAGCAAGAAATACATATGCTACGTAACATTTTTCAAAAACCAAACAAAACACCACCTTTCTATCAAGAGCAATCAGAGCAAGCAAGGTCCAAAATCAGCCTCTGCAGAAGATCCAGGGTTGGAACACCTGAGGTCAGTCCCAAAGTCACAGTCCACTGGAGTTCCTGAAGCAGCCAAGCTGTGGTCCATTAACAGAGAAACTTGAGCAGACATGGAGTCTCTGCCTTGCTTCCCTTTTATCCTTCCCAATCTTGATCGCTTCACCTGAGTTTGCTCCAGTGGAGCCTCTCCACTTAAGAAAACATGTGATCCTCAACTACCCAGCTGAGTGACCAAAAACCTCCTCCTAGACCTAATGAGCCCCATGATCTCCACCTGGTCCACTAGTGAGCTGGGCTGTGTTCCCTCCCTTTCTGTCTTCTGGAGTGCACTTTCTGTTGTTCCCAATGCCTCAGAGCCCACTGCGTCTGCAGAGATGGGGGTACCTCTGCTTCTGGTGATGTGTCACCTTCTCCTGGCTCCCCTGAACAGTTGGCTTCCCCTGCCATGTCCTCAAATGTCCTGTGAGTACCTCCTAAAGCCCTAACCTCCCATTCCCTATCTTCAGCTTGTCCTGGTGTGTACCAATAGTGGCTACACCCCTCGCCAGATCCCCTTCCTCTGTGTTCTGCCAGTTATCAATGCAAGCCCATCCTTTACTAAGAAAAAATGTCATCCTTAAAGTAGCATATTGGTCTGTTACCACTTTCTCTAGGATAGGCTTTTAAGAGTCCCAAGTTCCTCTCTGTCTTTTTTGTTGCTTCTTCCATTTCTTCAGGCTCTGAAGACATTGCCATTACTTCTTCCCTAATTCTCTTGCTTAGCTTGTGCCCCCTCAAGAGGAGGATCTGCACTGGGACCAGCCACTCCCTTGTTTACAGGCCCAGGTTTTCCTTCTCCCTTGCTCTTCTTCTTCATTCATTCTCTGCTCCTGGAATTGCTTCAGCTCAAACCCGAAGTTCAGCTGTTCAAGATGTTCATCTGAAAGCTACCTGTCTTGTCAAAGGCAAAAGGATTCTTTGTTAAGGATCTTTGAAGCAAATGCTGGGCCAAGTGAGGAGAAAGTCTTGATTTATTGAGCAAAATCATTTCATACACACGCAAGGGTACAGAACACCTCCAAGGATCAAACAATTCCTCCTTTGCAGAAGGATAAACCCGCAAACAATAAATACAATAATACCAGGCCCTCTTTGCATAAGGGTAGACAGGCAGACAATAAACAACCTTGACACAGAACACTAACCACACAACCAACAACCCTTCCCTCCTCACCAGGGAACAATACCAGACAGATGCCAGAATCCCTCCTTCCAGCTGCAGAGACCCCAGGGGTAGCAGCAGAGTAGATCTCAGTCTGGCCAGTTATGCAGCAGTGTGGGTCTGCATTGAAGCTCCCGGCCCAAGCCCTATGGTTTTTATATGCTCCAGGATATCAGCTGAGTGGCAATTAAGAGACAGATTTTTAAAATGAATGATTGCATGGTGTTCAACATGCACAGGTTATAACGTATGATAGGTTCACCTGTCGGATCTATCATTACCCACATAAAACAAGCCCCTCTACTTTCATTTTTTAAAAGTTGAAACCGTAAGGCTAATACATATACATCTTTGGAGTTTGCATGACTCTTCCATCCTCTAAAAGCTTGGGCTTTCTGCAGAAATAAGGAAAATAGAAAAAGAAAAAAACAAAGAAAAAGAAAACAAAGGAGGATTGCAAACGTTTATGTTGTCTGGATCCCTGTAACCTGAGTGTGAGGAAGGCAGTGATTCCAAACTAAATGCCTAGTGAAAGCTGATGTGTTTGTGGAACTCAGGTCCCGAACATAGTGCCCATGGGACGGTGCTGCTATTGAAACCCCTCTGCCCACCAAGATCTCTGCCCTACCCATTTTTTTAAAAGTGAAGGTTGTTCTTGTTTTGCTTTTTGTTTCAAGGACGGGGTTCTGGGCACCACCAGCATCACCTCTGTGAAATGTGCATTTTGTGATGCCCAACACATTTTCTTCGATTTCCAAATATGCACTCAGGCCCCAAAATGTTGGGGAAACCTTGCTGTAGTATATTCCATAGAATGTGTAAAATGTAGTGATATTCCATTCATGAAACAAAGGTATATACAAGATATACTCCTTTCCTAAACTTGACACACTCTATAAAATACTCTAAAATAATCACTCAAATGTTATTATGTTCAACTTTAATTTCTTATAATTGTAGAAGTATTTTGATTTCTTTTATAGAGTTTTTGAAGGTTGTAAATTACAGCATGAAAAATTGACCATGGGAATGGTGTGATAAATTGCATAACTTAAAATGATGTGGTTTTTTTTGAAAAATAATGCAGGGCTGTGAAGGGATAGATAAATAGCCACTTAAGTCGTCATTGATACAGCTTCCCTCTTTAACAGAAATCTGTTTAAATAAGAAAATATTGTAAATGGCTGTGGATATTATCCAATGTCCACTTATTAATTTTTTAGAATTCATTTTGGAGTTTCAAGAGAAAGATTGGGGGGGGGGGGACATCATGACTTAATTGACATAGGCTTTAGGACTGCACATTCTAATCTAAAGGTAGGGAAATTTATTGCAGAGTAGTTTCCTATCTACACATGTTTTAATATTAAATCTGATTCTTTACTTGGATTACTATCTAATTAGTGTAGGATTAAGTAGCTCAAATATTAATTAACTTTTGGATATGCTACTCTTTAGTCTTGTGTTTAATCATCATCTTTGTGCCACAAAAACAGAAAGCTTGTAGCTTAGCAGACTGGTTCTAAAATCTGTTGTGGCAACCTATGAGAGAATTTGGGATTATTTTGTAATACTCTTTTCTAACATTTTGCTAGATATCTTGCTTAGAAAGATCTGCCTTTGAGGCTTTACCAAGAGACATTGTGCTTTCCTTTAGCAACATGTGCTGTTCTCTCTGCCCCCATGCTCCACAGCCAATTGGTTGGTAAGGCTGGTGGCTCTGAAACTAATTTTGGGTATTGGGTATAGACTTCTTAGAATAACCCCCCCCCCAACAATCTATAACTGTATAAATTTAGAAACTAAATGTGTCATTTTTCATAAGAAAAATATGCTGAAGGCAGTATTTCAGCACCAAAATGTTTTTTTTTAAATTACATTTATATTACCTTTCTTCCAGGGAGCTCAAGGTGGCATACATAGTCCTCTCCATTTTATCCTGGCAACAGCCCTGTGAGGAAGGTTAGGCTTAGAGGCTGTGATTGGCCCAAGGTCACCCAATGAGCTTCATGGTTGAGTGAGGACTATGAATGACCATGTCTCCCAGGTCCCAGTCTGGTGCTTACCACTATATCATGCTAGCTGTCTAGCTTAGCAATCACGGCTTGCTTTAATGGCACAGAACGATGGTTATTACATTTCATTTTGTGCAAAAGTGTTTTCTTAAGTTTGTCAAAATGAAAATGGGTGATGTGAGCATTTGAATTGAATGTGGGAGACAGTTTCCAGATAATTAATAAGGAATGCAAAAAAAGGTGGGTTTGTTCTGTAGTGGCACACGGTACAGGGACCACATTTATAGAACCAGATCTTCATATTGTTGTCTTCTTCCCTTCCATTTTTGGGGACGAGTGAGTAGAATTAAACAGTCCTACTGGCCACAGGTGGGGAGGCACAGCTCCATTTTAAAGGACAGCTGAGTGGTTCTAAGTCAGGCATATCCAGCTCCCAAGAGACTGTGATCTACTCCCAGTATAAAAAAAACTGGCAGTGATCTACCCATTGTCATTGGACGGAGGAGGAGCGTGCATGGGGTGGGTGGATTGCCCAGAATTGTTGAGTTTTTTGGGGGAGGATTGCACAGGGGTTTTGAGTTTTACCACATAACTTATTGTACACAATAAGGATCCCGTGATCTACCAGGATCTGCTGGGGATCTACCAGTAGATCACAATCTACTGGTTGGACATCCCTGTTCTAAGTGATTCATTTTCTCCTATGGGCAGGTGGGAGGAAGCAGCAACAATAGAAGCTGCATTGCATCTGGTTCACTGAAAGGAGCACTGGAATGGTGGAGTGCTCAAGAGAGCAGTAGCAGCCCCCATCCCTAACCCAGCCTTTCCTCCAAGGGTGGACTTACAGTGCTCATGATTCATGATGCTTGGAGGCAAAGCAGTTCAGAGTCTTCTGCTTCTCCCACCCAGGAAACTCTGTTCAGCAGACTGACCACCATGAAAAGCTAGTTTTCCTCCAGGGAAGGAGCTGGATCAGGTTTTATCTTATTCTATTTTTCAGTTGCTCTAGACTTATTTGCAATACTCCTTGCTAATACTTAACTGTGTTACTTATACCTGCTGTTTCATATTGTACATATCCTTTAAGGTGGCACTTAAAGCAGACAGAAGAGGAAAGCCTTTCAGCTCTTTCCATGAGGGGGCAGCTTATTGAAGGGTCAGGGTGCTTGTAAAGCTCTTACAGCGAGAAACCTTTCCGTTCACATATGAGTTTTCCTCTGTCAGAATATTGTTTACATTGGATAATGTTCAGTCATGACTTTTGCTACCTGCATTCTTAAGTGGTATAGTTCCCGGAAAGCTGTACCATGTAATTCTTCTTAGAATGTATAGATCAGTTCTGTGTTGGAACCATTAACTTCCCTTCTATGAAGGGCCCAAGGAGGTGTATATTCTCTGCAAGTGCAGGGAGGGGCAATCCCCTGAATGAGATGCAGAATTCAGCTCTTTGGTTTACATCCCTCTCCTTCTCCCTCCCCCCTTTTAGGGCAAGATTCTTTCTATTGCGTTTCTGAAAATAGATTTGAAAGCAAATGGATCTCAGGAGCTATAAGGATGGCAGACTGCAGCCCCCAGTGATCAGGAAGAGGGGCTTCAGTGTGACACAATATTCCTTTTCTCTCCCTTGCTTTAAGTAGCATAAGAGAAGTAAATTGAACTTTGGCAACATGAGTAGAATTATGCAGATAGGTTTAAAGGTATAAAAACATTAATAAGTATGTGCTGGTAGCATTCACACATCATGGTAAACTGTAGTTAATGATTTACCACGAACGGTTCCTACTTCACTCCATTCCCAGTACAAGCAAGAACAACAAACTGCAATCCATACCTAGTGTTACAGCCAGACAGGGAACATGGTTAGTTTTACTCCAAACAAACCATAGCTAGTTTGTTTGAACTATGATTTACCATGTTGCATGAATTGGGCCACTGTATCCTGAAACAGCAGCACAGTACTGTTTTTGTGTACAATGGAAAGAATACAGTGGAAAGAATACACATGTACATTACAACAACCTTGAAACCAAGTTTATCCAATCCCTGGGCCCAGAAGACCAAAGGAAAAGTTGTGAAAATTGATTTCTGTTCACCCATCCGGTTTTATACTGCCCTAACACAACATTATCTGAGGGCAAATAGTACAGTACTGTTGCTGAAGCTGAGCGGGTTTAGCACTAATCAGCGCCTGAATGGGACACTGCTTAGGAACCCTACATATGCCATATTGAGCCCCATGGAAAAAAGGCATGGTACATGTGTAATAAAACCAGTTATGATGTTTAAAACCTTTTTTTTAATCTTGTGCTGAGAGTTCACTTCCTTTAAAAACAACTAACAGCATCTTCAGGGGATGTGGTCAGAACTGGATGACCAGTTGGGATGAACTAGGCAAGGTGGGGTTTAACATTTCCCCCTGTACCTTTTTCCTGCTAACATTTCCACCCCCGGCAACTACTTGAAACATCATTTACAGAAAATAAGAGTGACTTCTGGGAATTTTGAGGGGAATCGTTTATTATGTAATCGGAACAGATAAAACTAATCCTTCACCCACCCCCACACCCCAGCATGGAGCCAGGTTGAGCTATAAATTTTAAGAGAAAAGCAGGTCTGGTAACTTCTGTTTCAGTGTATCTGAAGAAATGTGCATGCACACGAAAGCTCATACCAAGAACTAACTTAGTTGGTCTTTAAGGTGCTACTGGAAGGAATTTTTTTTGTTTTGACAAGAGTCAAAGGTACTTTGAACATTGTATCTCATTCAAGTCACAGGGAAATGTATTAATGACTAATCAGCATTGCAAACAACAGTATCTTGAATTCTACTTAGTAAGGCTTTGTAAATATTTCCAGCAGCTGAAAACCCTATGGGTATTCCCTCCAGCTTCATAAAAGAAATGTAGGTCTCCCAGTTCCCAGTACCTGGAAGCAAAACATTTTTGTACTGCTGTCGGAACAAGACAATCCAGGGCCCAGAATGTCCACTAGCAGCGTTATTTACATGTCAGAAGGCACCTTCTATCTACGTGCTTTGCTTGTTTAAAATTTAAACTACAATCATATGCACACTTACTTTAGAGTCAAGTTAATTAAACTCAGTAGGACTTGCTGTGCTTACTCTGGAGTAATCATGCAAAGGATTGCTCTTAAAATGTTTCACCTGTGAATCAATCTACATACAAGCTTCTACTCTTTTTCTAGCCTCTGAAACAATGCCTTCCCCACAGTCCTAGAAATTGGTTATTCCACTCACTCTGATAATTTCTGGGTAGGAGGATAGGTCAGCAGTTTTGTGAACTAGCTATTGTGTGTATTGTGATCCTAAATGCACTTACAAATAGTATTTACTTCTGAAGAACTCAGAAGTTGGCTATCACATAGCTGTAGTATTCATGGCTGCTATGTTGGGGGACCCCAGCTATAAGGCATCAAGTTTTAAGCCTGAAGCTGCTGGATTTTTCAGATTTAACATACGTTTTCAAGCAACATTTATGGGAATAAACACTGAATGTCGAAAAATATTTATCTGCAGATTATTGGAAATATTTTTGGATAACACAAATTTGTGCCTACAGAAATAACTGAATGGTTGAGTGATTCATTCTGGATCACTCAGTTTAAACAACTTGGGACCTACGGTGTTGAATGAATCAGAGAATTTTAGCTATATCGGCTGCAGGCCATAACTCTTGAAACTGGAATACTCCAATGGGATTGGCACACAACTGCTAGATTATCTTGTGTAATGTATCAACCTACAATGCTTGTATAAGTTGCCTGCAATGCCAGTGTAACATATTTTGTTGTATTGCCCTAGCACAGCAGTTGGTATGCACTCAACTGTAAGTGCATATTGACTGGCTCTAAAAGTCTTAGGATCAGAAAGTAAATCCCCTTAAATACATGTGTCTAAGCTTAACTGGGTTGCCAATCATAGTAATTAGCTGTTACCTGGAGCTTTTCATCCATTTGGGGAAAGTATGTATTTCATGGTTCCTTTCTGAAAGCTGATGTATTTACTCAGCACCATCATGTTTTACATCGGTAGTATTAGACTTTCTACTGTTTTTCTTTGCTGGATGTTAAGTGGAGATGTGGCATTACTGAAGTCATTCTGTATACATTTTTTTTTAATGTGCATAATAGAAACCAGAACATGATGACATCTCTTCCCTTACGTATATAGGTTTCAGGCTGGGAAAGACAAACTTTTTCCAGATTGTTGTTAAATGCTTCAAATGTCTCAGGATGAGGAAGCTCTTGAGTGCTATAATATTATTGCAGTGTTCAGAATGATTCGTAACAGCCTTGATTATTAATTGCATGGCAGGCATCCCTGCAATAGGACTGAATACTGTTGTTGACTAAGTAAGTGCAGGCATTGTACAGATAGCTGCTTTTCTTGTGCTCTTGCAAGAGCCCTTTTTGGTTGTAAAGCAGAAAGTGGTGTGGAGAAGCTATGTGATTGGAATGTTGCAATGTACCATAGGACTGCCTTTGAAAAGTCCCATGCATAGTTCAGCTGATCCAGAATTCTGTGGCCAGGCTTCCAAGGGCAAATTACTCCCTTTATTTCAACAGTTTCGCCATTTGCAGTTTAAAGTTCAAGTGAAAATGTTAAACAATTTGGAACCAAGGTTACTTTGTTAAGGGTGTTGGGGATTGTGGTTTGGTGAGGGGTATTCAGTTCCCAGGAATCTCTGGAGGAAGCAATCTGCTTTGAATGTATGGTGTGTATGCATCCCCCTGTCCAGAGGCCACTCTAGGGGACTGCCACTGGTGCAGTTGCATCTGGCATGGAGTTCTGGAGCAGGCTCCACTACTTTTACTCCAGTGGAAGGTGAAAGGCAGGGAGATGCTGGATTTTGGGGAAATTTGATACACCAAGGTCCATCACTGCCTTGTCATTAAGATTTTCTGAAGAGGCTCTCCTCTGTGGCTTTTTAACATCTAAACTCTCTTGGGACATGAGAGAAGACTTTATCTGAGGTTACTCCAAAGCTATGAAACTTCCCAGCTATTGAGCGCTGCCTTGCATTGTCTCTGCATTCCTTCTATCAGTATGCAAAGATCCTTCCTTCTCTTTCCTACTAGGTTGTCACCCTGGCACTTGATCTGTAAATTATGATCTGCTATCTCTTATCCTAATTTTTTTGTATCTGATTTTTTTTATTAGTCTCTTGGATTTGCTTGTTTTTATATTGAAAAGTGGGTACAGATAACTTTAACTAAATAAAGTAATAAATACATGTACAGATGCACAGATGTAGATGGATTTCATGCTAGTGCTGATTATTGGAGAGAGAAAGTATTGTGTCACATATATGTGTCTATTGGGCATAACACGTTCCCAAACCCCTATGCAGCCATTTATGTTAGCAAAGATTATCTAAATGAGTTTATATAAGTTTTCAGCATCTTGAGCTATAATCACAGATACAGGGTTTTTTCTGTGAAGGCAGAATTACATTCTAAAATCTAAATGACTATCTGGTGAAGGAACAAAGGAAGTTGGAAGCTAATTTGTGCCTTGGCACCTTCTTCAGAGACTTATGAAAGTCTTTTGATAGTTATATTCTGTTAAAAGTTAGTAGCCCTAATTCATAATTGTCCTTTTGAAATAGTGGGTGGTGAGAGAAAACATCAAAAGGAACCAAGGATGAGATAATGGATAGGAAGCATCAATGGGCGGAAGTATCAAATGTGATCTAACACATATTCTGTGTGCTGAATATGTTTTTTGAGATGGCTGATGCTTTTCAGATGGTTGAATTTACAGTGCACATATCGTCATATAACTTTTTCCATTGACTTTAAAGAAGTCTAGAGATAGCTTCTATTGACTTTGCTAGAACAATATGCCACAAAGGATTCAAGGCTGCCATCAGTACATAGCTACCTATCAACTTCTCCTAGTCTTTCTCTCTGTAAGGAGTAGATGAACAGAACACATTTCATGATGTCATATTCTGAGGTTCTTCTCCTTACTCCAACTCACTGGCTACTTCTTATAAAGGTAAGGAAATGTGGAACATGGTGAGATCATGTCACACATTTTGTTTTTTCCAAACTATAGGGGGTCAACATAGTGTCCTCCAGATGTTGTAGACTTGTACAACTCCTATCATCTTCAACCACTAACTGTGGTGGCTGGGGCTGATCTGCAGTCCACAACCTCTTGTTGGCTGTTACTGTTTTAACATTAGTGATGGGGAGACATTGCTGTTTTAGGCTGCAGCCACAAGTCTCTTGATATTGTCTAGCTACACTCTTAGAATGTCAACAATATACATTTATGCCAGTTTTCAAACTCTCTTATCTATCATTATGTCAGCTAAGAAATCCTTCAAACTTCAGTTCAATGCATGAACTCAGGATCTCTAATGGAAGATTTTCAATAACCACATAAAACTACAATGAGCAGGTTCCTTTGAGGGAAAGTCCAGCGGCCAAATATGTTCAGGCAAAGATACATTCTTAGTAACATGGCTAGACACTGAACTTAGATCATTAACTACTTTGTTTACTGCTTTTGTCAACAGAGAGGCTAATTGATCAGTTGCTTTAAATGCAAGTCTCCAGTTCTTGCCCATTAAAGGATTCTGTTTTGCTTGTGATACTGCTGTTTTCAACTTGCTACTGATCCAAGCAACAGGGATGAAGCTGTGTTGCTTTTCTTGGAGGTACTGGAAATTCCTCTTCTCTGTGCTGAGAAAATGAATGGTACCTTTATTTGGTTCTCTTTATCCATGGTGCACATGTTAGCATTTATAAAAAAGAGCATTTTTTATTTACTGCTCATCTGCTCATCTGTTTTTATTTTTCTCTTTTGCTTTACATGTTTTATTATTTTCTATTGTACTTTTATCATTTCTTGCTGCTTTGTTACCAACCCTATGAACATAAATTTGTGTTGAAGGTGCATGATATAAATTATGTAATAAGTGTATGCATGAATGAATTTTGGGATTTAAAGCTAAACTAAACATTTTATATATTTTAACATGTATTATAAACTTACATTTCCTGTCATAATTCTGGCTGTGCAGCATAATTGATGTGTAGCCTCTGAAGTCCACTTGTCTTATTTGGGAATTGCTTTTTTGTTGACTATCCAAATGATACAGAGAAGATTTTGTTTCTTAAGCAATAAAGAAGGTGTGCTTCTCCCCCATTCAGTGTGGCAGGTAGATCATTTTAGCCTGTAGAGTTAATGGCCTTAAGGGGCACAGAATATTTTTATGGTAATGTGCATTACTTCACTTGCTTCAAAATGTGCTGTGCCAACCTTCCTACATTTGGGAGCCCTCATGCTAATTCTGCAGAGTGGAGCCCTGGGTTTATGCCCCAAAGTGATGACTTACACACACACACACACACACACACACACACACCAATAAAGTTCTAATTTCTTTTGTGATGCATCCAAAATTTAGGAGGAATTCACTTGGCTAAGTTCTTTTTCCATTATGAGCAGAAAACTTGCTTTCATAGGGAATTTCATGAGGAATTAAGTCGAGGGAAGTGCCCATTTGGACCAAAGGCCAGTGCAGGTTCAGAAAAAGCGTTTCAGAATTTTTGGACAACAACCATCTGTAGAACAAGCTCATACCTGCAGACAAGACAATAGGTTATTTGGCTTTGATTGATGTATGGACTGCAAGTTACAGGCTGGATTTGGAAAACACCATTGTCTTAGTATTAGTGTGTGGTGTCTCTCCTCATTAAGAGGTTTTTGTTTTAGGCTGATAAAACTGTTTTCCAGTCTGATGATGAAGAAGAAAAATAAGACTTACTCATCATCTTAAGTACTTTTTCAGAAGATTGCTAATCAGAGTCTCACTTCCTGAATACCAGACAAGCTGAGAAAAGACCTTAGTAACAGAGTGGGTTTGTTTTGTTTCCAAGACACATTCATTTTATCTGCTCTTTGTACTAATCCTCAAGACCCAGCAGTACTGTGAAAAGATTGTTACTTAGACTTAACAGTGAAAATGCCCTTCTGGGAATGAAGACTTGATAAATGGTGGCTTTGAAGTTTGATACACGAGTTTTCTTTCCACAAGTTGTACTTCCCTTGATCTAAATATCTTTCTGATTATTTCTGATTATGAAATTTTAAGTTGAAAGCATGTCCTACAACTGCAGTTATTGACATCTACATGTCCATTTAGCAACCGCACCAATAAATTATAGGGCAGAGTACAAACTTAGATAGATAAACTTTATTCGCATTAGCCAACAGCCATAGCAACATAAAACAAGCAATATATCGTATTTTTCGCCCTAAAGGACGCACTTTTTCCCCTCCAAAAATGAAGGGGAAATGCGTGTGCGTCCTATGGGGCGAATGCAGGCTTTCGCTGAAGCCTGGAGAGCGAGAGGGGTTGGCGCACAGCGACCCCTCTCGCTCTCCAGGCTTCAGAAAGCTATCGGCAAGCCTTGCAAGCCTGGCGGGAGGTCCCACGGGCTCGCAAGGCTTGCGGGCAGCAGCCTGCAGCCCACAAGCTCGGGGGACAGCGGAGAGGCGCAGCGCCGCCACCCCGCTATTCCTGGTCTGGAGGCTGGCGGGGGGGGGGGAGAAGCAAGCTTGCTTCTCCCCCCCACCAGCCCCACAAGCTTGGGGGATAGCGGGGAGGCAGAGCGCGGCCACCCCGCTATTCCCCGACGTGATCTGGGGGCTGGCTGGGGGGAGAAGCAAGCTTGCTTCTCCCCCCCGCCAGCCCCACAAGCTCGGGGGATAGCGGGGAGGCGGAGCGCCACCACCCCGCTATTCCCCGACCTGATCTGGGGGCTGGCGGGGGGGGGGAGAAGCAAGCTTACTTCTCCCCATCGCCAGCCCCACAAGCTCGGGGGATAGCGGGGAGGCGGAGCGCCGCCACCCCGCTATTCCCCGACCTCATCTGGCTTGCTTCTCCCCCCCCCCCCGCCAGCCCCACAAGCTCGGGGGTAGCAGGGAGGCGGAGCGCTGCCACCCCGCTATTCCCGGACCTGGTCTGGAGGCTGGCGGGCGGGGGGGGGGGAGAAGCAAGCTTCTCCCCATCACCAGCCCCACCAGCTCGGGGGACAGCAGGGCAAGCCGCTGCCCCACGGAGGCTAGAGAAGCTGTCCCTGAAGGCAGAAGAGGGAGACGGAGCGCTCCGTCTCCCTCTTCTAGCTTGGGGATGGCTGCGCAAACCTGGGCGGGGAAAATTTTTTTCCCTTGATTTCCCCCCCAAAAAACTAGGTGCGTCCTATGGGCCGGTGCGTCCTATAGGGCGAAAAATACGGTATACAATTTTTAAAAAAAACAATGGGTAAAAGGGCCATTCAAATGACCAAGATTATCGTTCAGATAGTGGCCCTTAATCTCATTGCACCCTCGATAAACCTAGCAACCTTTGCTGTTGTTTGATCATTTTGATCTGATAAAAGAAAGAACAATGTGGCCACAGATGGGCAGCCTGGGATGGTACGTAAGAGTGGGGTGATGATCTCATTCCTCAGATCTTTATAAAGGGGACAGAACAGGAGAACATGAACCACTGTTTCTGGATTGCCACCTCCACAGGGGCAGAGTCGTTTCTCAGTTGGAATCTTTTGATATCTGCCCTCAAGTACGGCAGAGGGCATCACATCCAATCTGGCCAGTATGAAGGCCCGTCTGTATTTTGGGATAGTTAATTTATACAAATATGGCACCAGAGAATCAAACTGAGAAAGGGGGGGGGAGGCATACCAAGGACAGTGTTTCTTTATAATGGCCAGATTGTTCTGTTGCTCTAAGTCCTTCAGATGCTGTCCAGTTAGCCTTTTTGCTTTAATAAAGCCCATCATGAGAAGCTGATGTGGGTGGATTCCACAGGAGAGGAATTTTTGGTGCACAATTTTAGACCACACACTTTTATGGGGGTCTTTTGTCACTAAGGGCAGTAGACTGGGTGGATTTAGATTTAGACAGAGCCAATAATTAAGAGTTCTTTGCCAGGACCGAGCTTCTACAGAGGGAAGACTTGCCGCCAGTCGTAATGCTGCATTTGGGACACAAGATGATACAGAAAAATCTGCCTTAAAAATTTGGATTGGACAGTTTCAAGAATGCTACAATGATTACCCGTCCAAATTTGGGCCCCGTAAAGTATCTGCGCCACAGATTTGGCTTGGAAAGCTTCTAGGGCTGCTGGGATGTATTTGCCGCCCTTCGTATGGAAAAAACAGGACAGCATCTTAGCACTTTGGGCTGCTTTTTCTTTAACACATTTTTGGTGTACATCCCATGACCCCGATGATAGACCTTTTAAGGCCTATTTTTGTTAGATTTTGTCTTAGATGTGCCCGCTTTGAATGTCTCTTTAATACCTCATGAGTTGGCTTTATATGTTCCAGTTGTGGTAGGAGATGATAATAGATTAAAAAGTTTCTGCCACTGCTTCTTACAGATATGGTGAATTATCCTGGGCATCCTTAAATTTTTAATGTTTTTGCTTTTCTTCTTCTTGGGCTCTGATTCCCCCCCCCCCCCAATGGTTTGTTGGTATGTAGTGTGTGATTTATAGCATTGGGACCAGAAGAATTGTTCATTTTGTGGTCTGATGCTCTTTCATGTTGCTTGAAATTGTCCACTAGGGTCAAGAGGAGCCCATTTGTTATCGCTAGAATTTTTTTTATATTGAGGAGGTCCGTGCATATCTGATGTATCTGATCCTGCAGGTACTCGCCCCACACTTCTATCCTATTTTCTTTAGAAGTGGGGCACTGGCTATGATGGTTTTTTCCGGGATCCGGGGATGGCCTTTGAGGCTTAAGATGCAATGTATTAATTGTTTTTGTCTTTGTAACATTTTCTACTAAGGCAATTTCTTGAGCCAAGCTTGTTGAATGGTTTGTACTCTCATGGTCTATCTGTAGTTCTTTGAGCTGTATTGACCAGTCCAGCACACTGGGAGGCAGGGGGATAACCTCGTCTAGGGAGCTCTCATTCTGAACTCTCTTGCTCACTTCTTTTTGGGGGAAATGACTGGTGATTTTGCTTTGCCTCCTTCGTGGCTCCGTAGAGCTATGAGGCAAGGTTAGCGTGATTCCCAGGTCCTTACAGTTCTTCCTGGTAAGGACCATAATAGATATAGGGCATGGGGTAATTGAATATCAGCAGTTCTCTGATGACCCTCTGTTCTGGGGGAGTTTAACCTTGCCTTGGCAAATGCCAGTCCAGGTGCTAACACTTAAAGAGAATCACTAGCGAGGGCAAGGATTTACAGTAGTTGCCACTGAAGCTTACTGATATCTCCGACAGACGATAACATAATAGCTGATGCCAAATAAAAATTATTGAGCCAAACTTGCTTTCAGTTCCTCAGGTAATCAGCCAGTTCTTGTTTCTAATTGCGACAGAGGACTCGACGTCTTTGCATAGGGAGTGTTTTAGTCTCATTTGCTAATAAGCCTCTTTGCAATATTTATTACTGGAGGCAGGGTGTAGAGCCTTGCTCAAAATGACGTTGTGAGCCTTGTGAGGCTATAGAAACTTATAGAGTTTAATAATGCCTCTCATTCAGGGGGGGCTGGAAGGGAGCTCAGCTTGCTGCAACTTCCTGCAGCCTCACGATGGAGGTTGTTAGTCCGATAAAATAGCAGGGTAGAACAAACTTAAAGAAGCAGCCTGTACCCATTTGGTTGCAGTAGCACAGTCTGAATATTTGATCAAAAATTGTACAATCCCTGTTTTCATTTGTACAAACTTTTGTGAGAACAGAGCTTTAGTCAGAGCAGAGCTTTAGTCAGAAGAGTCTAGGGGTTCTCCCATGGTTTACTATAGACAATGCTTAGAATTTCAGTTTGGTAGAGCGGCTGGGTTGGAGCACTCTTCCAAGAGATACTTAGGCCCAGACCAAACTACAGTTTCCAGCCTTCCTTTGGGGAGTTTCTGCACTTAAATATAACACTTTTCAGAATGTGTAAATTAGCTTCACTGGCTTATTAAAGAAATCAGACAAATTCATGAAGGATAGAAGGGCTACTAGACAAACCCAACATGTCTAAATCAGTATTGTCAACATTCTGGATTAACTAACCATAGTTTTTCAGTTTTGGAAACAATGGTTCAATAATCCTGGAAGCATTCGATTGTGACACAGAGAGGCCTAAACTATGGCTTACTGGGACCACGAAAATGTGCAGGTTCCCAGAGAGGAGCTCACACATACTTTGCTCCTTTTTGGTCCTTTTAGGTCAGCTGATGTTTGACTTAGCATGTCAAGTCAAACATGCTGATGTTTGACTTAGCATGTCAAGTCAAACATGCTGGGATTATGGTTAAACTCTCCTTAACGACAATCAAGAACAAATCAGATTCTGCATTCAGGCAACATATTGCTTGGATTAGCTGCTCTGCTGCACTCAGCTAAAAGGACCTGGAGAAGCAACCTGGCTTCTGACTTCTCCCCAGGAGCCAGCATATTCACATGTTTGGCTTAGCATTAAGTGCAGATATGGCCAGACAAAGGAGGAGGAAAGGAGCTGTGTGAGGATGGAGCTTTTGCATATCTGGGTTTAATGAGAAATGTATTGTGTCTTAACTGGGCCACCATGGTGTAGGGAGATCCAAGATTCTCACTGGATGACCCTGGCCAAATCTCTTGCAACCTAACCTACTTCTCAGGGTCGCTGTGAGGGTAAAAACAGGAGCTGAGGCAAAGCACATGTATGTTTCCTGAGCTCTTTGGAGGAAAAGCAGATGTAAAACGTAGTTAATTAATACAGAGATGTGATGAGAACAGCAGATGAATGGAAAAAAGTTATGTTCTCATAGCTGTGGTTTTGAAGGGTTGGGACTGGTCCACCCAGTTGTTAATTTGCCTGTGTTTCAGATTTTGATTTGCAAGAGGTGGGTTGCAAGAACTTTGTGTAGGTGTGTTGCTATGCCTTCAGCACATGGGAATACTGAGCAGAACACAGCAGAGGTTTCTAGAAGAGGTAGAAGGATGGAGCCAAAAACCATTTTCATTGGCTGGTGTCCTAAAAAATGGTAGGGTGTATTCGTAACAGAATCAAATGTACCATGAAGCTCTTTGATAGTGAATTAAGTTCCTGGGCACCTAATTTAATTCTGTGTCTATAAAAATACAAGGCTTAGGGTGCTTGCTCCCCCAAACTGTCATCTGCCCCTGAAATGTCCTCTGATGTCCCGTGAGTACCTCCTAAGTCCCCAACCTTCCATTCCCCATTTTCAGCTTGTCCTGGTGTGTAGCAATTGTGGCTACACCCCTTGCCAGGATCCCCTTCCCCAGTGTCCTGCCAATTCAGTACACTCCATTATCCCTGCAAACCCATTCTTTACTAAGAATGATACATGATACATTGTGAACCGTGGAAAACAAAAGAATTTGGATTAGTCACAAGCTATCAGAGCAGGTTCAGGTACAGGGCAGCACTGAAGATGCAGAGATGTGCAGAAAACTTAATTCTTTGTTCAGGACAACAGCATACAAGCAGAGAGGCCTCCAATCGGGACTGGCCCCTATGAAGCAGTTGCAAGGACTGAAAGTCTTCACCTTCTACTTCTCACTAAGGCTCCTCCCCAGTCAGATGTTTTCTGAAAAGCCTCAAACTCTGCTAGGGGGAGAGGAGGAAGTTGTGCCTGTTGTTCTACACGCACAGCTCTTTTTGTCCTTGGAGACAAGGGGGGGGGAGCTTAGCACAGCAGGAGCGGCTTGCTCCTGGGATGTTTGTATAGCATCTGTCCTGTCCTTCTTTCCATCAGCTTAGTTTGAGCTGCTTTCCACTTTTGGCTCCTCTTGCTCGCCAAAGCCTGTTGCATCTTCAGCATCCAACGATTCCTCCTGTCCCACCACCACTCCCCTGGCTCTGAGCCTTCTTGCTCTGAGGCTTCCCTAGGAGGTTCCTCAGATGGTGCTTCCCACCACTCCTCTTCTCTGACACAAACTTAAAGAAGCCTATTGGTCTATCACCACCTTTTCTAGAATAGGCTTTAAAGAGTCCCAGTTCCTCTGTACGTTTGTTGTTGTTGTTATTGCTGCTGCTGCTGCTTTGTCCATTTTGGCAAACTGAAGACATTGACATTGCCATTCCTTCTTCCCAAGATGAATTCTCTTGCTTAACCTGTGCCTTCTATTGCTTACTTTGTGCCCCCTCAACAGGAGGATCAGCACTGGGGCCTGCTGTTCCCCCATCGGAGGATCTCTCTTCCTCTTTTCTCTTCTTCACTCATTCTCTGCTCCGATTCCAAGCCACTGTCTCCTGGTGGTGCTTCAGTTGCCCATCAGCTGCCAAGTCAGCTCAGTCCTGAAGCTCAGCTGTTAGAGATGTTCATCTGAAAGCTACCTGTTTTGTCAAAGGCAAAAGGATTCTTTGAAGCAAATGCTGGACCAGTGGAGGAGAAAGGCTGGATTTATTGAGCAAAATCATTTCATACACATGCAAGGGTACAGAACCCCTCCAAAGGATCAAACAATTCCTCCTTTGCACAAGGATAGACAGGCAAACAATAACCAAACTTTAACACAGAATACTAACCACACAAGCAACAACCGCTCCCTCTTTACCAGGGTACGATACCAGACAGATGCTGGAATCCCTCCTTCCACTTGTATGGAGTTCAGGGGTAGCAGCAGAGTAGATTGCAGTCTGGCCAGTTATGCAGCACCTGCAACAGTGTGGGCCTGCATCAAAGCTCCCCCCACATCCTGGCCCAAGCCCTATGGTTTTTATCAGCTCCAGAGGTGAGGCTAAATGTCCTGGCTACCTGCACTGGTTGTGATTGGTGCTATCTTCACCTGGTCTGGGGTTCCCATGATCAGGGACAGCAAAGCAGTTAACCCACAGTAGGCCATCTCCAACAAATAGGAGTGCTCCTGCAAGCACTTAATCCAGCATTGAATGAAGGGTTAATCGTGCAAGACTGCCTACACCTCCTTGATTACAATTCAAGACAGATTTTTAAAATGAGATGATTCAATGGTATCCACTTTTATGTGTCCTGAACTATGATAGGTTCTCTTGTCTGATCAATCACTGCCCACATAAAAACAACCCCTCTTCTTTCCTTTTCTTAAGGTGAAACTGTAAGCCTAAGTAAGGCATATGCATCTGTGGAGTTTTTATGACTTTCCCGCCCTCTAAAAGGTTGGGATTTGTATAATAATAAGATAGAAAAACCATTGTGAAAGCAAGGGAGGACTGCAAAAGGTTATGTTGTCTGGACCCCCGTAACATATGAGTATGAGGAAGGTGTAGTGATTTCACACTAAATGCCTAGTGTGAAAACTGACGTGTTTGTGAAACTTGGGTCCCTGTGCAATAAAACACAAACACCTGTAAAATAAATCATATTTCAGAATAAACCCATTTACAACATGAAATGAGTTCATGGTAGATTTTTCAATATTACGATAGGGAATAGCGCACACAACATCTAGTGTTTTTGCATTATTAGGGTGACTATGTCTTAGGTCTACAGAGAGAAACAAGTAAAGCAGAGCTTTTTTAACTAATTGTTTCCAGACCTTCTGTGACTTGCGGAAGACTTTGGTTCTTCCGCTGTATTATTAACTTATGAGTTAAGGGCAATATAATATCTATAAATCTGATTTAGCGTTTGACTTTTTCCTAGTTTATGTATGCCCCAGTTCTCAAAGCACAAATGAAAATGGGCTACTTTCTAAAAAGTCAGAAAGAGTTTCCTTTGTGTTTCTTTGTAAGTAGGGTAGATCAAATCAGATTTTAAAAAATTAAATACATTTTTAACTATTTCAAAAATAGTTTGATAGAATAAAAACATGATGCAAACTTGTCGAACGAAAGCTCATACATATAAACAATGGAGGAGTGCAATCCTCCACCTGTCTACTCTGAAGTAAATCTCATTGTATTCAGTTGAACTTATTTCCAGGTAAATAGATATGGGATTGCAGCCTTAAAGATAAATCCTCAACTGAGGACATAGTGCAATATCACATACATTGGGTTAAAAACTGCTATTTCACATGAATAACCAGTTCCTTTCAGGTCACATTATAAATATGCCATTATAGATTATGATTATGGGCTTGATGTTGGGAGCTAGGAATCTGGCTCTTAGATTCAGGCTTTGGAGATATCTCTGAAATATGAACTCATTCCTTCTGGACAGTTTTGTACTCCTGTTATAATGTCCACCCTGTCAACTCATCCTAACTTCTATTTTGAAATACAGACCTCCCCACCCCCACCCCATTAAAAGGTTTAGGGCTGAAGTGCCAGTATCTTCCTTCTTTAGGAATCCCTAGCTCATTTCTTCAATGATACTTGGTATATTTAGTACACTCTCCTTCCGTATGTTGTTCTTCACTGGAATTTTAAAAAGAGAAACAATACATTATGTTAATTGCTTTGCAAACACATTATTGTGTTCTGCCCTTGGAATGCTAGTTCCTGAAGTCTCAGATCTCTGGTCATTCTTTACTGTATTGTACACAGCTCCATTTCATCTCAGACAAGTGTCCTTGTGAGGTAGCTAAGAGTCTTATAAATTACATTTATCTAGTTAAGAGTGGGTCCCATGCTTGATTTTGCTTCCTCTCTGAACCACAGCTGTAGTTAGCAATAACTCACAATGAACTTTGGGCTTACACATAACCTCTCCTCACTCATCTACCTTTGTGGGCAAAAGAAAATGAAATGAAAGCTTCCACTTAGAACAGACCACAGTCTTGTGCTATGTATGAACTCGCGAATGCGGATTTTTTTCTTTCAATTTTTATTATTTCCATTAAACGTTGCAAACAACAAATATAGCCACACAAGATTATTTCATTTCCAAGCTTGTACATACCAAAGCACAATACAGAAGCAAGAAAATCATGTACCAACGAGATATTATGAGCACTCTGCTCCTGTGCGTTTTGAGATTCATCTTATCGCAAGGATTCTGTACCTCATACATTACCCCACTTACAATGTGGCCTGAGAGCACCTGAGAGACTTGGGGATATAGGAGATGCACCTGAGCACCTGAGAGACTTGGGGATATAGGAGATGTTGTCCCTTATTTTGGGGGAAACTGTGGTTTCTTTGGAGTAAGAGCAGAAGCCTTCATTCTCCTGCTGTTGTGTGCAGAGGAGGAGAGAGGGAGCACACAAACCTAAGGTTTTCTGTGGTTTGTTCCTGATGACCTGAGCCATGTTTTATGTGATTAACTGAAGTGGTCCCTTTGCGCTTTGCTTTTTCTTCTCTTTGATGAAAGCTTACAATACCCCCCCCCTTCATAGTATCTGTATTATTCCTCTCATCCTTTATTTACTTTAGTTCTGTCATAACCGCTGTAGACCTTCACCTCTTGTATTCCTGCTTCATAAAAAGGCAACTTATCTCCTAGTGCTTTGTTAATTAACCCTCTGGGTGGTCCTCTGAATAGGATGTGTCCTTGGCATTGCAGCAAATCTTTGTTTCCATTAATCTGAGTCAAACGACTACACCACAACATGGTGTAGTTTTGAGTGGGATGCAATACTGTTGGTGACAGCTCCTTCTTAAATAACATGGAAAAGTTATTATGACCTACCTTTCAAATTAAAGTTACCAAGATAACTATGAATTTTGTTCGGTGTATTTTACTAGGCTATTTCCTCTCTCATAGTTTTGTTATATTAGTGGAGAAGTTGTAAGTTCCTTTCAATTCTGTTTCCTTGTACAGTACTTCTGCATGATTTCATTTTGTCACGCCATGATAACAACTTGGAAGTTTAAAATCATATTAGCCCCACTGGTTCTGAACACTTCATTGCAGGGAGTTGATAGAGCGGTTTGTGTATGTCTGGGGTAGATGTGAATTGGTTGAGGCACCTTTTAGTATCCTGCATAAAATATTATCTGAGGATAATGTTGTTGCACCTGCCCTGTGTATGTTAGGATTCCTCTATGGGTAAAGTTCTGTTGAAGTAACACTGCCCTCATGTGGTGGAGGGTAATGGGAATGCTGACTTCTTTCTTTCCTCTGACAAGATTTTACTCTCTCCTTTTACTCTCTTTCCATTCTCCATAGACTTCCTGTAAATACTGTTTTTTACTTGAATACTTAACTCAGCTCTTCATCTTCCTTTGTACTGCACTGTAACACTGGCTAACATTCTGTTTCAGATTTCTGTTTGGCAGTCTCTCTTAATTGCTCATTACTACCTACTATTGTTTTCCCCCCATTCCTTATAATTTGTTCCACCTCGTACCAAGTGCTTGCTGCAAATATACACTGCTTCTCTACCACCCACATAGCTGTGTGTCTTATTTATTCTTTGTTTCTTCTCTTTAACAAACTCAAGGTTTAATTGCTTTCTGTATATTGCTTCTATCCTGACATCCTATGAGTGTCTTTCAAAACACACTGGTTTAAAATTAAGAAGACCGGGTTTGTATTGCAAATTTAAATATCAATCTGTGCATTTACTGTTCAGGTGCCTCTCTTCACCCTTCCTTCCTTCCATCCGTCCCTCCATCCCTTGAAGATGACCATCCAAATATTTACTAAAACATCATTTTCCTATCAAGAGAATCTAAGTTATGAGATGATGAATAAAAAGTATAAATAGTACAAACCTAGTGTCTAAAGTCTTTTTTTAAAATTGGGGCTGAATAAATTGCTCAGAGAGGGATGGATCTTTGTATTTCTTCTAGACTGTCAGAAGCGTGAGACCTCATTCTCGCATCACAGCAGTACTAATGAGTTTGGGTCCTGACCTGCAGATTCTCTGTGCCCTAATAACATCCACAAGGCTTTCATTAGAAATACAGATGCAATTACTACTTCCTTGCATTGCATATCTTTTCTTTTTGGAGATAGAATAATAGAATTGGAGATGTGGATTCATTTGAAGTAGCTAGGTTTCTGCCTCTCTTCCTATCTTGGGCTGCAGCTCCCTCCTTACATCATTTATTCTATCACTAGGTTGGACTCTTGCTTTCTTTTTGGGTAAAGACAAAAGCAAAGTAGGTGTTGTGCAGTTCTGCCTTCTCTCTGTCACCCAATAGCATTTCTCCATCTTCTTCACACAACTACAGTACTTGCTTGTTCTTCCTCTTGCTTCAAACATAGCCAAATAAACCTTTTAGAATTATTTTAGACATTATTTTAAAATATTATCCTGTATCATTTGGTGGGATTAGATCTTGTCCACAAACAGTATGTATCTTGTGTATGTATATGATACATATTTAAGCATAGACACTACTTAAAACATTACAACAACCAGCCAGAATCTGTGACACCTACATCTGATCTCCAGGGAAACAGCCACTATCCTAATATGCTGATAAAGCCCAAAACCTTGGTCTCTCTGTCTCTTACTCTGTTGCTGACTTAAAACTGCACTCTTTTCAAGGATGTCTGGATTACCTCTGGAAGGAAGGAGCAAGGCATGCCTGCTTACCTGATAGGGTTCCTTTTCCAGTTCAGAATATTCTAAAAATATTCAGTATTAAGAGCAATTGCCTATGCATTTTGTTTCCATGGAAACATATCACCTGTCGTGGAAGAAGGCATGTGCCAACTTTGCCAGGATCACCAAGGTAGTTTCCACCAGGCTTCTCCTGTCTAAATTGTTCATTCATAAAAAAGGAAAAGAGAATGTAGCACAAAAGCACGCAGGGGATAGAGAATATATTCATGGAAGGAAAGCCTGGAAAATGTGAACTTTCAGCTGCTTGCTTGTCAGGAAGCAAGGTGTTCCACAGGAACATACAGACAGAGTACAGAAAAGGTGAGGGAAGAGGGAGATTAAGGGCAGAAGAGATTGTAAGCTCTTGAAAGCAGGGGCCAGAGGTTTAAGATGAATGTGATACAGAAAGGGAACCCAGTGAAAAATAGAAAGAATAGGGAAAATATCAAACTGAGAACCAGAGGAACTAAGAATCACAACAGATTTTGAGAACTGAAGAATGTTGAAGACTGATCAGGAGAGAAAAAACTAGAATCATAGATTCATAGAGTTGGAAGAGACCACAAGGGCCATCGAGTCCAACCCCCTGCCAAGCAGGAAACACCATCAGAGCACTCCTGACATATGGTTGTCAAGCCTCTGCTTAAAGACCTCCAAAGAAGGAGACTCCACCACACTCCTTGGCAGCAAATTCCACTGCTGAACAGCTCTTACTGTCAGGAAGTTCTTCCTAATGTTTAGGTGGAATCTTCTTTCTTGTAGTTTGGATCCATTGCTCCGTGTCCGCTTCTCTGGAGCAGCAGAAAACAACCTTTCTCCCTCCTCTATGTGACATCCTTTTATATATTTGAACATGGCTATCATATCACCCCTTAACCTCCTCTTCTCCAGGCTAAACATGCCCAGCTCCCTTAGCCGTTCCTCATAAGGCATCGTTTCCAGGCCTTTGACCATTTTGGTTGCCCTCCTCTGGACACGTTCCAGTTTGTCAGTGTCCTTCTTGAACTGTGGTGCCCAGAACTGGACACAGTACTCCAGGTGAGGTCTGACCAGAGCAGAATACAGTGGCACTATTACTTCCCTTGATCTAGATGCTATACTCCTATTGATGCAGCCCAGAATTGCATTGGCTTTTTTAGCTGCCGCGTCACACTGTTGGCTCATGTCAAGTTTGTGGTCAACCAAGACTCCTAGATCCTTTTCACATGTACTGCTCTCAAGCCATCATCGTAGAAGGTCATCATTGTAAAAACTATAACTAATATTAATTAAAATAATAATAGTTGCAAGGAAGGAAAGATAAATACAGTGGTACCTTGGGTTACATACATTTCAGGTTACATACGCTTCAGGTTACAGACTCCGCTAACCCAGAAATAGTACCTATGGTTAAGAACTTTGCTTCAGGATGAGAACAGAAATCGCGCAGCAGCGGTGCAGCAGCAGTGGGAGGCCCCATTAGCTAAAGTGGTGCTTCAGGTTAAGAACAGTTTCAGGTTCAGAACAGACCTCCGGAACGAATTAAGTTATTAAACCGAGGTACCAATGTAGGAGGAAAGGGCTGAGAGAAACAGATTTTTGGGGGGTCCAAGGAGAAAGAAAAGAGGAACGATGAGACAAGCTGGAAAAGGAGGAACTCGTGAAATAACTTTCCCAAGAAAATCTAGACAGTTCAAAGAGGCAAAAAGGATAATGTAGTCATCAGTATTGAAAACTGAAACAGTTGAAAAAGGAGAACTGACTGATGGCCACAAGTTCTAACTGAAAGAACACCATATGTAACTGTTGGAAAAGATGCGGGGGGGGGGGGGGGAGGGAGATTGGAATGGAAGATTGGAAATATTTTTTCTTTTTAGAATTGGAAGGACAATACATCAGTTTTGAAAGGAACAAGAGTCACCCATTTTGAAGGAGTCACCCATTTTGAGAAACGTAGGCAGAACAGAGTCATATCAAGGGGATTATTTAAAAACAAAAACAAAAACCTGAAACATTATCAAAATAACCTCAGTCAGGGTTGCATGAATGAGAGAGGAAGGGAGAGAGAATCCAGGGTTTGAAAACAAAGTGAAGAAGATGAAGTAACTGACAGAGGAGAGACACAAATTGAATTGATTTATTAGTAAAATATTGAGAAAAGAAATGAAGAGAGAATGGGAAAATACTAAAATACTTACACCCTCATTTTTCTGACCCTGAAGCAGCTAATGGTCATCATAAAACCATACATCATGCCAGTTAAGTAAACATCACTTGTCCTAATGCTGAACTCAGTCCCAGCATGATAGCTTTGTAGCCAAAAGAGAATTACTGAGCAACAAGAAGGTAGTACCTGAATGCTTAGTTAAATCCTGAGGTATGAACTTTTTTAAAAAAGATAACCTTAGGGAACAATTCCCCTTCCATAAAACCCTTTAAAAATTATTATTTTTAAGCAAACATGAAAACCAGAGTGGTATTAACCCAGCAGATGGAGAACAAACAAATTCAAAAATGGTAAACACATTAGAGTTACTTCTTAGAGTGTCCTGTACAAATGTACACCTACATAGATATGTTTTGCCTGTCCTGTTGCCAGAGGGAAAAATAAAAGTAGTTCAGCTGAATCTCCTGGACTAAGAATTCTACCACCTGACTGTCACTGTTATGTACTGAGGTTCTCACCCTGGGCCAGCAGGGGGATACTGTAGGTAGTTTTCACTCAGGTCCACGTCAGTTATTTTAGGCAGGAAACCCTGGGTTGTTGTTGCTACAATGTTGACAGCTGGCTGCCTATAAAAGCAGGCTGGCTGAGCTGTTTGCTGTTCAGTTTCTATTCCAGCTTACAAAATAAAGAGCTGCTTTGGAGAAATCGCTGTGTCGTCTGCCATGTCTACCCACCATTTAACAGTCACCATCAAAAAGGCCCTACCCCATGTGCCATGGAATAAGGCCTCTCTTGAAGTGTATCTGTAGTGTCATGGCATCTGTAGTGACAGGCTTTCTCAACCTTGGCCCTCCAGATGTTTTGAGACTACAATTCCCATCATCCCTGACCACTGGTCCTGCTAGCAGGGGATCATGGGAGTTGTAGGCCAAAAACATCTGGAGGGCTGAGGTTGAGGAAGCCTGGGTTAAGACAATCCTTAAGGATCAAAAACAGTGGGACTGAGATATTTTAATTGTTGTTAGGCACTAAGTAATATGAATGCATCAGAAGAGTTGCATGTAGAACTTTGAGTAAATAAATAAAATTAAAATAAGTAAAAGCAGCACTTTAAATTGGGCCTGGAAATAATTTGATCTGAGAAACAGGCTCCTGTTAGCATTGATTTTGCATTAACTGGAGTTCTGGATATTTTTCAAAGGTGGCCCAGTGTAGAGCACGTTATAGCAATCTAAACAGAATATAACCAAGCCGTGCATAAGGACACATTGGGTGCACCAGAGTATCTTGGAGTGATGCTGGGTCCAAGAATACTCCCAAGCAAAAGTTGGGAAGAGATGACAGGAAAAAGCATAAGAAATTACATGGGGAGAAAAGTAAACTTACTTAGCCAAAAATAAGCAAGTGAAAACGAAGGGAACATAAACTTGCAGTGAGCAAAACCTGTAGGAGAGCAAATCTTGAGCCAAAGTCACTTGGAGGCTCATGTGCAGGAACTGTGATAGTGGAGACTGTGACAGAGCCAGAGCTGAGGGGAGAAGGAAATGCAAGAGCAAAGAGACAAGGGCACAAAATAATCAAATGAGAAAGAAACAGCTGGGGGAAAGCTGCAAAAGTGGCTGATGTAGAAACAAACAATAGGCAGCAGAGGAATGAGCCAGGGTTCTTTTAGTGAAAATAGCTCCTCATAGACTGCATAAACAATGCATACCATATTACATTTACACAATTCATACTATGGCATTCACACATTTGTACATGCTACACCTAAACTGAAGCATGTGGATGGAGTTAGAAAACCTGAAGAGTTGGTGCCTATCAACTTAAAAATAAATAAAAGCACTTGGTAAAGCATGAGCTATAAATCAGTAAGTCATGTGATTTATTCTGCATGCTGCTTTCTCATACATTGTTCCCGACTGAGATGCTGTCTGTCACAAGTGGCTGTTAAGCAAGTTTCATTTCCTGCAGTTCATATCTCATGATCTGTCCACAAAATACCGACACAACATCTTTCTTGTAACTGACCTAAAATGCGACATTTGTGAACGGTTTAAATTCAACAAAGAATGATTGTATTCACACAAGTCCTAGTCAGGATGCTGGGTCTTTTACTCAGGGCGCTTCGGAACGTATACATTTCCTATACAGAAATGTGATTGTGGGAGATGGGAGTCTGAGAACAACATGTAGCTTGTAATGTGTGATGATAAGGGAATCTAATTGCCCAGCTGTGTCAAGTCCAGCTCCAACTGGTTTGGGTTGCTAAAAGTTCAGTAGCCAGTTTAGCACTTCTGAACCAACCAGTTTGTTTATGGTTCATGTGGAAAAATTAAAATGCCACCTCCATTATTTATTTCATTTTTATCCTGCCTTTCTTCCACATAGCTCAAGGTGGCATCCATGGTTCTCCCCTGCCCCTTCCATTTCATTCTTACAACAATCCTGTGATGTAGATTAGGTTGAGAGATAGTGAATGACCAAAGGTTACCTTTATGGCTGAGTGGAACTTAGAATATGGATCTCACCAAGCATAGTGCAATCATGAGTGAGGAGTGATGTTAATATCCTTCTACATGCTGCTTCTCCAATTTGAGCCAGCAGATAAAGGAGTTGGAAAATCCCAAGGAATATAAAATTCCTGCCAGTATTAGTGATTTAATTCTGGTTGGGTATGTATATTAAAAGCCTGTTCAATCATGCATGTTCAACACTTGTTGCCTGCAGAGTGGCGCGTGTGACTCAAATTCCCAACACAAATCTAGTTCTGCAGAAAGAACTTATGTATCCCCTTCAAAGCAAGGAATTATCAGTGCTGCAAGTCACTGTTACATTTGCATCTATTTTATTAGAAAGTTGTGACCAATTGTGCACAGATTCAAGTAGCAAAATAGAGGCATGTGAAGCATCATATGAGATGAAATAGATAAAGGTAAAGGTAAAGGTAACTCTGACAGTTAATTCCAGTCGCGAATGACTCTGGGGTTGTGGCGCTCATCTCGCTGTACTGGACGAGGGAGCCAGCATTTGTCTGCAGACAGTTTTTCCGGGTCATGTGGCCAGCATGACAAAGCCGCTTCTGGCAAGACCAGAGCAGCGCACGGAAATGCCGTTTACCTTCCTGCCGGAGCGGTACCAATTTATCTACTTGCACTTTGACGTGCTTTCTAACTGCTAGGTTGGCAGGAGCAGGGACCGAGCAATGGGAGCTCACCCCGTCACGGGGATTCAAACCGCAGACCTAATCAGCAAGCTCAATGGTTTACACCACAGCGCCACCCGACCGGATGAAATGCATACTGTTGTGCTCAAACTAGTTTGTTAAGAAAATCCCCAAACTCGGTTCTATGAGTGACTCTGGGTCAGCTCCCTGCGGTAGTTTATTGTTGTACATTGTTTTTAAATTTATTATTGTTGTTGTTGTTTAGTCGTTTAGTCGTGTCCGACTCTTCGTGACCCCATGGACCAGAGCACGCCAGGCACTTCTGTCTTCCACTGCCTCCCGCAGTTTGGTCAAACTCATGCTGGTAGCTTCAAAGACACTATCCAACCATCTTGTCCTCTGTCATCCCCTTCTCCTTGTGCCCTCCATCTTTCCCAGCATCAGGGTCTTTTCCAGGGAGTCTTCTCTTCTCATAAGGTGGCCAAAGTATTGGAGCCTCAGCTTCAGGATCTGTCCTTCCAGTGAGCACTCAGGGCTGATTTCCTTAAGAATGGAGAGGTTTGATCTTCTTGCAGTCCATGGGACGCTCAAGAGTCTCCTCCAGCACCATAATTCAAAAGCATCAATTCTTATTGTTGTACATTGTTGTAACTCTTTGTTTTCCTTCTGTGACTGTACCCCCAAGTGTGTTTTATAAGCTGGTCTCCGACCGTAATAAATTATCTGTCTGTCTATCTATCTATCTATCTATCTATCTATCTATCTATCTATCTATCTATCTATCCTGCTGTGTATTTATCCCACACAGATGTAGTTTGTAGGAAAGCAGAAATATTTACCCATGTGTACTAATGAAGCACAATAACAGAGCCACAGTGGGAAATTGTTCTTCCTCAAGTAATAACACAATTCTAGTCATGTCTTCTCAGACGTAAGTCCCATCGGGTTCACTGGAACTAATGGTCTAGTAAATGGATATAGTACTGAAGTTTTTTGGTTTTGGTAATTCCTGGGTTTTGTGCTCAGACCGGCCAAGCAATACAGATTTTAGAATAGCAATGCAAAGTTGATTTATGGTGAAAGTCTACTATCAAACCCTTTTCAAGAGAAAAACAAGTCTGTAAATTAAATTTTCTCATTTTTCCAAGTATTAAGTTTAGTTCTTCACATTACTACTTTAATATGAGGGTTTCATTTGGGGGGGGAAATCCCTCATAAAAATTCACCTGTGTTTAAGTGCAAATTTCCCCAATGTACACATTTTTGCAAGCACTTTTTGCTGATATAAAACATTTTATGTAATATTTTCACTAATATATACATTTTCATACATACTTTGTCCCAGTATACAATTTTTGAACACATTATTTGGTTGGAAAGCTGCATCACAAAATTCAAAATTGTTTCAGAAAGTGCAATTTAGGTATTAAAATTCTAACTGAACCAAATTTCTTCTCCATCACTACCCTTGTGTTGTGATTTTTTTGTAGTACCTGAAAGCATGTGCTTTTTAACAAAATGTGGGTCAGCTATACAATTGACCCTGGGATGTTAACTCTTACAAATGCCTGACTGACTAGCTGGAGTTAAGTAAGAAGTGACTTTCAGACATCTCAAAACTGGATCACAGTAGTTCTCTGCACCAGATGTATTTACTTAAGCTTTGAGAATGATTGTAACCAGGTCAGTTAGAGGAAAGCATTGTCTTATTTTGTTAGACTGTGAAAAAGTCATATGATAGTTGATGTACCATATCTCAATTCAGCATCAGCTGGTACAAAATCTGCTTGGGTGGATAAAGCCAAAGTCTACATGTGATTCAATCTTGGGTGTATTTCTAGCTTATTTCTTCAATCTGTGCAGCTGAGGAGGAAAATTTAAGTCATATATCAGGAAGAACTTCACACCCATAAATAGATGGAGGAAAATATTAAGGGAAGTTTTCAAACACTTGTAGTTTTAAAAATAGGCTAAACACTTGTTAGGGGTGGCTTGACATAATTGGCAGGCACTGTTACTTAAAAGTAAAGAAAGTAAACGACAAGAGCCTTTTATGTTTCTGGGTTCTTCTAGTTCACTCTTTGCTTTTTAAATTTTGTATGAGTTAGGGAATGTTCGGATGTTTTGAATGGCTGAAAGAGTCAAGAGGCAGTGAATATCTTTGCTTTGGATCAATCCCAGTTTGGCAATTTGTAGCACATATTGGAGTACTTTATTTATTTACTTATTTGTAAACTTCCTTGTAATTTTTATAGGTCACCTTTCAACCAAATGTTCTCAAAGCATTTTCCACTTAATATTTTAAAGGTAAAAATGAGCAGCTTAGATCAGACCTGGAAATAAACTAGCAAACAATGAAGCTGTTTCTAAGTAGGCATTATAGTTTTGTTTGTTTTTACTAAAATTTCTACCTGCCTTTCTGTATCAACTATAATCTAAGTGGCATTATAATTGAGCCCTTTAATATGTTTATACCAACCTATACCCAGCAACAGTAAGATGCCCACATTATGTAAACAAGCCGAAATTTCCAGTGTCTTCAAGGGCAGCCCCACATAGTGGATATTACAGTAATCTAATCTAGAAATATCCAGTGCATAAATGGTGGTAGCCAGTGCCTGTCTTGCAGCAACTGGTGCACCAACTGAACACAGAAATAGATCTACAGTCTTCCATTCAGCATGGGCCTCCTAACACATAGATGCATTTTGGCTTCCTATCTCTATCTAAAATCTGCCCTGTGTATAAAGTGATGATAATAATGCAGCCCACTATTTATCTGCCTGTCGGTTTTCCTCAGCATCTACCATCTAAAGACATAGCCTGTGAGGTCAGTAGAATGGGGTTCTTTAGGGGAACTCTCAGAATATGTTGACCTGTTCGTTATTCAGGAGCAGTTTGTGTTAATGCACATAAAAAGCATCAATGATCCACACAGCAGTTGGTAATATTTCCCTCCCTTTTTTTTAAAGTTCAGTTTTAGAAGTCCAGATTTAGAGCAGGAGAAGAGCATTCCAAGGTTGTCCTAATTACAGGAGAATGAGCATTTGGCTCTGGTTGGGAGGATGATGTTATTGTATGCATACAAGAAAGGGGGTTTCATCTGGGACTCCAGGACTTTGAATGATTTCATCTAGAATGATTTCATCTGGTACAAAAGAGTGAAAACTCCTCATTTCCCTCCCAACTGATACATTCTTGAGCAGTTACGTTACGCCAGTATTTGTGGCCAATGTTGCTCTGGGTAACAGCTCTCCGTACCCCCCAGGGACTTGCACCTTTCTTTTGAGATACCAAGAAATACCATGCTGTCTACATTCCTTTTCCCATATAGAAGATTTAATATGTTTTGCAAGTACAGCAAATCTTCAGTAAGTTTTCAAAACACAATGCTATGGCCACGGGCGTAAGGAATTCGAAATGCAATAACAAAGAGTAATTGGAACAAACCCATAGTCCGGGAAATTGGAGCTTCGATGATGTTGAAAAACATTACGAGTATGACCTCTTTACCACTGAAGGACAATATGTCAGGTTTTGCTGACATGAGATTGTACAGCAATGAATCACAACCTTAGTGTATTAGGAACATAGGAAGTTGCCATATACTGAGTCAGACCATTGGTCCACCTGGCTCATTATTGTTTACATTGACTGGTTATGACTCTTGAGGATTTCAGGCAGGGCTACCTGAAGATGCCTAGGACTGAACTGGGGACCTTCCACATGCAAAGCAGATGCTCTAACCTGGAGCTACAGACCATCGCCTAGTTCAGTGTTCCCCAGGCTTGGGTCTCCAGCTGTTTTGGGGCTACAACTCTCATCATCCCTAGCTAGCAGGACCAGTGGCTGGGGATGATGGGAACTGTAGTTAAAAAACAGTCGGAGACCCAAACACTGGTCTAGTTGATGTATATGTACATTTCATGTTGTTTCTCACTTCACTTTTCATGTTACACATAGAGCAGGGTGGCATATTTCCTTTCTAGCATTAGAAATCTCTATCTATATCTACATCTACATCTATATCTATATCTATATCTGTATCATCTATCTATCTATCTATCTATCTATCTATCTATCTATCTATCCTAGTTTTATGCACGTAATTGTTGCCTTATGCTTCACAACCATTTGGAAATCCAGGGAAGCAGAGGTGTAGTAATGCTTGGTCAGGTATCTGCTTGTCCACCCAGTTTAATAAATAATAATAATAATAATAATAATAATAATAATAATAATAATAATAATACCCCACCCATCTGGCTGCGTTCCCCCAGCTACTCTGAACGACTTACAGCATATATCGAAACATAATAAAACATCAAACATTAAAAACTTTCTGATGCTGGGCTGCATTCAGATGTCTTCTAAAAGTTGTGTAGTTCTTTATCTCCTTAACATCTGAAGGGAGGGCATTCCACAGGGAGGGCGCCACTACTGAGAAGGCCCTCTGCCTGGTTCCTTGTAACTTCACTTCTCACAGTAAGAGAACCACCAGAAGACCCTCGGAGGAGGACCTCAGTGTCTGGGTTGAGCGATGGGGGTGGAGATGCTCTTTCAGGTGAACCACGTGGCATACTAAGGGATAGGTGACCCATGGATCCATCCCCAGGGATTTCCTATTTCTTGCCCCTGCATAGGCACTGGTTCTAGGGATAATACATCAGCTCTCATGGAACCTGAAGCACAGGCTAAGGCTCACTTGTGTTCTCTCCGCAGTTCAACATCAGCAGAGATTCTGGCAGATTTCTGCATTTTATGCGCTTCAGGCTTCAGATGCTCCCTGCTGTATGCAAACGAAGGCATGAAGCAGCTGAGGTACACAAGGGGAGGATTCTTAAAGAAACCCTGTAGCTACTTGGTAGTGGCGGTGAGGTAAAGGACTTAAAGATCCCTGTGCATGGAGAAGTGATTAACCATGTAATCCTATACATGTCTAATCAGCAGTTTGAGTCCAATGGGAGTTTACTCCTAGGTACGTGGGTATAGGATTGCAGCCTGACATGCATTGTAAGGCAAAATCTTTGCCAAAATCTTTTTACTGCCCCCACACAGTAGGAAGGTGTTAAAGAGCCCTTTGCCTGGGCCTCATCCTGTGTAGGAGTGAATAGGGTCAGTATTACTGACTGTTCTGGTCTCCAGGTTGTAGTCAATGCTAGTGCTATTCAGAGTAGACCCATTGAAATAAATGGGCCTAAGTAATGCCTATCAGTTTCATGGGTCTACTCTTAAATAGGACTTGTTCAGTTAAAATTAGGGGCCTATTTATAAGTGTAGTTATCAGCAAAAGGTATCATTTACCAGTACCTGCTTCTTGTTCTCTCCTGCATTCAGTGGAATACTGAGATCTGGAGTGGAGACCAGAGAGAGAATGCTGGTAAAACACGAGTAGATCTATTCTGAAAAGACTGAGATGTCAGAATTTTGATTAATACTCGTATCTGCTTTTTTAAAGCATGTATGGAAAATACATTTGAAGCATGTTCAATGAGACAGGAAATAGCAGCAGTTACAGCCAAATGCACTAGTATCCATTATCTTGTTTGCTCTTCCTCTGCATAGAATAAGCTATAGGAACATCTCAGTAGGAGGCGTAATGGAAATGAGAGCTTAGCCAAGTTGTATTAAGATGGCTGGAAGCCTCCTATTTTTTTCATGAGCACAACCAACTTGAGTTCGTATGTGTGTCTTTAAATGGAAATAATTTTAAACCATCAGCATCTAAATAGCCACTACCTCTGTTATTCATCGCTCAAAGCATTCTCAGAATGTGGTAGATCCACTAATGAATAACAGCTCATGGAACCAGTGCCAAGGCTCTAGCAGCCCTTCCTCATTTTAGACATCAAGATGTTAACCTTGTGTTTGGTAAACAAAAGATATACAAACCCCTCTGCATGATTTCATTGCAGACTGAATTGAGCATGAGAAGAAAAGGACTTGCTGTGCCTGCAGCTGCTTTCTTCCCCCCCCCTCTTTTTTTTAAAAAGGACTCATTTCAGCTGCCTGTGTGGCCCTCACTTCAGCTGTTTATTTTAGTTGAGCCAAAAGGCACTTTTCTAAAGATGATTTATTAGTTAATAAAACAGGGGAGACTGCAAAGTTTAGGGGACTTGTGATACACATTCAGGCTCGTGCTTTCTTTCAATAGAAAATAGAATCGTAGAATTTGTGCTTCTAGAATGGGATGAAAGCCTTCTAGTTATCCCTTTTCCCCTTGCAATAGAGGCCAGATTCTTCATATCCCAAATAACCTTAAAGAGATTAGCCTACTACATCCTTCTAATTACCATATGCTCTAAATGGAGAGGAGGAAGGATGACTGGATCTTCTGTCAAGCAGGGAACTTGAGTAAAACAAACACGGATGGCTTAAGCAGACAATCTGTACTAACACTGTAGGCCCTACAGTAAAAGAGTGTCGTGGTGGGACCTCCAGGATTAGCAACCAGTCTAATCTGAAGGTAATTCCTGTTCCAACTATTGTCAATCCAAAACTTGGAATTCAGCCTTTATATCAGTGTTTGGTTTTGCTTGTTTGGTTTTGCAGTTATATATCATGTTTTGTGATGCATAACAGGGCAAGAAAGCTCCTCCAGAAGCTCTAATATTCAGAAGTATGTGTACTTTACACTAAAATGAATAAAAATTCTGTGTGTGTAAATTAAGGGGAAAGTGCATATGTTTGCTTATATTTTGTTCCTTTAAATGCATACATACATACATACATACATACATACATACATACTGCTTCTCATGGGGTGCGGGAAACACTAAATGCAGGTCCCTAATCTCTGGGAAACTTATTGGTTCCCATTTGCCTGTGTTTGAAATTTCACCAGTTGTCACCCACAGACTTTGAAGTCTACACTGCAGTCATAAGGGCTAGAAAATCTTGAGGTTACTGTGGCAAAAGAAATGCCTTTTGTGTGCCTTCATTGTGAACACTTAAGAGTGTTAATGCGCATAGGAATAGTCACAGTTTTATGTGATTTCCACTCTTGTGTCCTGGGGAGAGAGAGAAAACAAATTATTGGGATGAGGGCATTTATCACAGTGATAGGCCACAGGTTTCAGGTCCTTCAGCATCTCCAAGTGGACTGGGTTGGAGGAGACCCCTCCCTACTTCATCTCTGATCCCATGTTTTGGACTACAGTTTCCACCATCCTTGATCACTGGCCATGTTGGCTGGGACTGATGGCAGTTTGGTCGAACAGCATGAGGAGGGCACCACGTTGGCTATCATTGAGAATGGCTGCCTATCACAGTGAAAAGAAATGCTAGTATCAGGCAGTTCCTGAAATCTTTTATTGTTCTTAGCAAAACATTTGGTGCTCATTCTGCTCTGTGGAAATGTAAGTGCGAACTGTTGTCAGCTATAAAACCTTTAAAGGGAAACCGTGCAAAGAATAATAGAGAATAATTCAGTTTATGTTGGATAAACTATTCAACACATTGTTAATCCTAGGTTTTCATGATTTCATGCAGTTGTAGCCATTTCTGAATTAGCTGTTACTGAATGTCTCCCATGGACTATAGATTGTTGATGAAATTGATAACTGGGGAAAGTTGTCTCACAACTCCAATTAAATTCCTTTTATCATTTTCAGATAGAAAAACAACTTTCTTTGTGGAATGATTGCCCCTAGTATTCATGAAATGTAATAAATCTAGACAACACTGGGATTTTATTCAGGACAGGATTTTGCCTGAAGGGGAAAGTATACTCCTTTATTCTCCATGGATTATGACACTCATAAAAAGGACTTTTTGGAAAATAAGAAGCTCTGCCATGGATTATAAACTGGTTGAAACAGCCAAGCTAATTAGCTAGCTTTCACCACAACATAAGGCTAACAGATGATATATTGAAAGTTCCATTGAACTGATTGGGACTTGCTTCTAAATAAGCATGCATGCAGTTGCACTGATAATAAGGATGACAATAATAATTTCCCTATTGATACTGATCATCACTGTGTTAATGTTGACTGCATTGATACAAATGCTACTGTTAGTAATGCTGTGTAAGAGGAAACGAGGAATCAATTTGCAGGGAATATAGCATCATGTCATGCCTTAGCTGGATACAATCCAGTGTTCTTTTGAAAAGTCTTGTCTGTGTTTGTAATGCAATAGATGGTATTTGATATATATTAGGCTATAAATCCAGGGGACCACATGGCTGCCCGGATGGTTGTTTCTGTCAACCTTTAGACCAGCCTTCCCTTCCTTGGTTCCCTGTATATATTTTGTACCACAGCTCACAATTAGCCCCACTTAGCACGGTCAAGGCTCAGGGATGATGGGAGTTTAGGACTGAAATATTTAGAGGGCACAAGATTGGGGAAGGCTGTCTTCCCCTAGAGTGAGGTAGAGGTTTTAACGCTTTATTTCCTGTTATGGTCCTAATTTGGATCAGAGACCCATTAGCTCCAGAGTTTTGAAATCTCCTCCCCGCCACCCATGGTCTCAATCCAGATTCCCCCTGCACTGAAGATTTGTGCTTTAATAAGAACAAAAACCCTGCACTTAAGGGTACAGATAAGGAACTAATATTACCATCTACTTTGAATGAGTGTATGACCCACTAGGAAATATTTCCTTGTGCTTTGCCTCTGCATGACTCCACCAGCTACAGCCTGTCTGTTGAACCCACTTGCCTGCAGGCAGGCTAGGAATGGTAGATAAGAATGGTGTCTATTCTCATTTTAATGCAAATCTACCTAATTCACATTTCCAGTTCATAAAATGAAACTCAGCTGTCTATGAAATTTGCAATTCAAATTTTGGGATGCAAGTTTTCAACTAAAAATGCATATTAAAATGTGCATACTAGTGAACATAATGCATAAAAATGCATTACGTTGGGGGAAATGGTGTGCAGAAGGTTACAAATGTTAGTATATTAGGAGACCTTTTGTTTCTTTTCTTTCTTAAAAAAATTGCATACTTGATACAGAAATAGGGCAAACCAAATTTAACAGGAAAAATGAGATAATGAGAGAAATCAGAGCTGCCAAGATTCCACCATCCCTTAGCCAGATCTGTGTGCTGTCACAGCAAGGATGACCTGAGTAGAAATGATGGCTTTAGCGTACGCTGCTAAACACATAACTGGAAAATGCAGGGGGATCAATTTTTTCCTTGGCACCACAGCAGGATCTCATCTCACATGATTGTGGCATAGGGGTAGGGAATATTGCGTGTGCATTCTGCTCATGGGGCTCAATGCGGTGCTGGCAGTTCCGTGCATCCAGCCTCTGCGTGGTTTTGGCTTGTGCACCCTGTTTTTTGCACACTAGATGGGAGCTAAACCATATCTGTAAGCTTTGAACTTTGTTATCCTTGTGCTGCTCATAATAGATGATTCATGCTTTTATTACTTTTCCTTTCGGCATTCCAATGACATCCACACCTTGCAAAGTCAGTATGAACCTTGCTTTTTCCTGTGAACAATTTCTCTGCAGAAACTGTTCAGGTTATTCTTCTTATACCAAACCAAGTTCAGTAGCTGTGTAAGTGTTTCTCTTCCAAACTAACAACTTGTTCCAATCCATGTTGAAAATATTAATTGCTTTGCTTCCTGAGCAAGAGTTAAACTCTTCACCTCCTTTTTATAGCACGGGCAGTGTCAAAAGAAACTATTATTACAGTTCCTTCCTTCCGGTGTATTATTGAAATGGGGCATGCTGAGAGAATTTGCTGTTTTGGCAGCTGATACGTTATCTCCCAGCTTTTGCTATTTGCAGAGGGTGTGTTTGCACCACATGCCCATCAGTCTGCCTGACGATAACACTGCTTGTCCTTTAATTTCTGCCAGAAGTCAAGTTGTGAACTGAATTAGCTCTTTGCTTACTCTCTTTGAGTGTACCAGAGGTTGGGACATTTAATTCCCTTTTAGAATTAAGAAAAAACACCAATCATCTCCCTAATGAAGCTTCACTTTCCATCATCTTTTATAAAATTAACTGGTGCCTATATTAAACCAATCTTTTTTGGTTCCTCTCTACATAGGCTAAGAACATCCATCCATCAAGTCATATAAGATCAGCCTTCCCCAACGTTGCACTCTCCAGATTTTATTGGTCTACAGCTTCCATCAGCCCCAGCCACCATCGCCAATGTTCAGAAATAATAAGAGTTGTAGTTTGACAACATATAGAGGGCCACAGATTAGGGAAAACTGATGTAGAACATGCCGCCTTTTTTAGTATTTGGTGGTGAATGGTACACACAATTTTACTAGATCCTTGTGGCAAACCTCTGAATGATTTGTTGTGATGAAATCCCCTTGCATGGTTTCTGCTTAAAGAGCAACTACAGCTTACTTATTTAAATTACACTTCTCCCCTCTCTTGCTCAAGGAGTTCAGAGTGGTCTCAGGTGGTCTCCAATTCAGGTAATTTACAGGGCCTAAACATACTTAGTAACTTCAGTAGCAGAAATGCATCTTCTGCCCTCTGGTTTGCTCAAGTGCACCAGGCTTTATTCTGTAGTGCAGACAAAATTAACTATTCCCTCTACGTCCATTGTTATGTTATGTCCTACTCTACCACACGAAGCTGTTCAGATGATAAGATAAAACTTTCAAGGTCCTTTTATAACAATGGTTCCCAAACATTTCTCCCCATGGACCACTCGAAAATTATTGATGATCCACTTAATGATTTTCCTGCCTCTTGCAGCAATTGCAATGCACTGGATGCTGTATGATTTTTTTATTGCTTCTTTTATTTCTTATATTTTTATTGCGTTGCAATTTGTATTCTCAGACATGCCATGAAGTACCTGAATGATCGTTGTGGACCACTGTTGGTTCATGGACCACAGTTTGGGAACCCGTGTCCTATAGGTTGTCCCACCTTCAAAGGTCAGATCAATGGTGGCGAAAGGGGACTCTTCAGCTCTATCCACCCAGCCTGTGGAATGCTTTCCCCAGGGAGGCTTCCTTGGCACAAACCTCTCATCCTTCCAGTGCCAGAGGAAGATCTTTTCATTCACCCCAGCTTCTGCACTATTAGATCAAGTTTATTTTCTCTGGTGCTCTCTGTTGATTTTTATTTTTTTACAGTTTCTATTTTTGTCTTTAAATACTGATCGTAAGCCATCCTAGAATTTGTCAAGCCTAAATAAAATACTCTGTTAAAGCCACAGAAAAACCTTCTGATTGAACTATGCCTTTGTGCTCATAGACGAGGCAATTCAGTCTTTCAGTCTTCATTCAATCTTCCTTAACCTGGACAGCTACCTCTGGCATGTAATTTCCAAGGAGGAGTTTGAATGGATGGGTGTGCTTGGGAGTTTCTGTGAAACTTGTAAAGCTTTTGACAAACAACTGGTAAATCGGATGGTGTGGAACTGATACTTAAGTACAGGCGCTGCCTCAGGAGATTAATAACCCTGCTGAGGTTAAAAACTGGGAAAGCCTCCAGCAGACCGCATTTGACAAGCCCATGTTAAAACTATTAGATGTTGATTTAGATCTTTGCTTAAAAACTTGGATTGTTCACAAAAAACGTGGGGGTATAGTTAAAACATTTTTTTTCTCCCTTCAGGGCTAACATTCTCTCCCCCCACACCCTTTTTCTTTTCTCTCTTTTAGGTATGTGATGTCAAACCAGTAGGCTGTTCTCTGGAGCCTCCCACACACTATTGTAACGTCATGTGCCAGTATGAATATTATTAACACAGACACACATACTTCAGTGCTCTGCAACGGAAGAGGAGGAAAGAGAAACTAAACGTTCAGAATCAATGAATGGACTGCCTGCAAAATGTTGCTTATCTAATTTCTGCTGAGAATACCTCCCATTTCTGCTACTGGAGAAGAGCTGAGTGGAAACAGGATCATACCCACCCCCCATTAATTTCCATTCATATATACTTATCCCTTTTTATCTTGGATTTCAGGCTCTGAACTGCTTTGGCTGCAAGCACTTGGACAGCAATATGTGTCATGTCATTGTCACTTGCCGCTCAATGCTGTGGACGCTCCTGAGTATTGTTGTGGCATTTGCAGAGCTCATAGCCTTCATGAGTGCTGATTGGCTGATTGGCAAGGCAAAACCTGGGAATTCTGAGGGCATGGACAATGGGATGGGAGGATCGCTGGAGCCGTTTCGTCCAACCTTAGGGATCTACGGACGTTGCATCAGACTCTCACACATGAAATCATCGATGCCCGACACGCTTTGTGGCCCTTATGCTGAAAACTTCAATGAGATTGCCAGTGGATTCTGGCAGGCGACAGCTATTTTCCTTGCCGCTGGGATCATGATACTCTGTGCTGTCGCATTTGTATCTGTTTTCACCATGTGTGTACAGAGCATTATGAAGAAAAGTATTTTTAATGTCTGTGGGCTGCTTCAAGGGATTGCAGGTAAGTGTATGAAAAGGCAAAAAGTGAAACTTATTGGATATGTTTGTGGTTTGTGGATAAGGATGCATTCTCAACAAGATTTTCTTTCTGCTAAATGTAAAGACCTGTTCAAGTAGTTTAGTCTCCAGAAGACTGCATTTAACAAGCCCATGTTATAATTCAGGAATATGGTCAGGGTAAAACTTAAGACACCAGCTAAAGTTTCCTTTATAGCTAGCAGGTGTTCTGGATATTTCTCAGAAGAATGACTATGTTGCAGTTTACTTTAAAATACCAATATCTTTTCTGCACTGTGAGAAGCTGTTTAGATACCCTCAGACCCTCCTCCTTAACGTGACACATAGTTTGAATCAGCAAATATGATTTGTCATAATAATAATAATATGTTTTATACTTCACCTATCTGACTGGGTTGCCCCAGCCACTCTGGGCAGCTTCCAACAAGAATACAGAGGGAAATAAATAAATAAAAATCACATCGAGCATTAAAAGCTTCCTGAAACAGGGCTGCCTTCAGATGTCTACAAAAAGTTATATAGTTGTTTAACTCTTTGACATTTGATGGTAGGTTGTTCAACAGGGAGAGTGTGACTGCCGAAAATGCCTTCTGCCTGGTTGTACATTGAGGGAACCACCAGAAGGCCCTTAGAGGTGGCCCTCAATGTCTGGGCTGAACGATGGGGTGGAGACGCTCCTTCAGTTATACAGGGCTGAAGCTGAAGTTATACTACTCATAGTTCTAGAAAAGACCATTTCATCTCTGATTCCAGTCGTTAGCTGTGTGACTAGCACAAAATGGCAAACTGATTTGTCTCAAACCAGGAAGCAAGGAAAGGAATCATAAGGTGTGAGGGGAGGGAGGGTACGGGGAAGGTTGTTATTTTCCATTTATTGCATTTATAAACCTTACCTTTTCTCTGAAGAGCTCTTAAATACATTATGTGTGAACCTGCAGTTCATATCTTTCCTCACCACCATCCTTTTTCTCATAAGAGAATCCTAAACAAACCAGATAAGAAAATGGAGGGTCAGCCACAAACCATTATAATCAGAGAATGAACCACTTCTGTATCTGAACCCTTTTGGTTGTACTTTCGTTCTGAAACAAACAAACAAACAAAACTACAACTAATGTGAATATCATCCGTAGATGGAAAGCAACCAATCTTTAAAAATTTAGTTCCTTGTAAATTATGTTATGGCTACAGAATTAGTAATCTCAAGATGACTCTTTACTGAGTTCACTGATGCTTTGTCATGGCAGTGCTATTGCACCTGGAATGTTGCCAGTGTTCTGCTGATGACGTTTGACAGTCACGATGCACAAGTTTCTTAATTCTTGCTCTTGCAAAGTGCTTAAGCAAATGGTTCAAGTAGTCTGCCAGCTTGTCTGTAAACAGATAGGACTATTAAAATATTCTCTCATAGCTGGATTGAAGCCTAGCTTAAATACATCCATGAAGTTTTATTTTTCAGAGTTGTTTCTGTAAAGTGCAAATATTTTGCAGAAGTAGACCTGGTTTTGATTGGTTTTTTTATGTGTACTTGGGACACAGATGGTACCTTTTTCTTATCACCTTACATTTCCAACAGCTGTCAAAGCACAAGCACTTTCAATCATTTAGAATATTCTTGATTAACAGGGCAAACTTATACATATTTACTCAGAAATCCAATGCTGTATGCAGAGTTCTCACACATCAAGACTTCACTTTCCTCTTTGCACCCAATGCACCCCCAAAATCTGCTCCAGAAGGCCCCCTAAACCTCTGGAACAGATTTTGAGAGTGAGTAACGGGGAAGAGGAAAGAAGGGACAATTCCTTTGCACAGGGGGAATGGTGGTGTGGGATATAGCATAGCTCAATATCCAAACAAAACCAAAACCAAAGTGCTGGACCAACAAGCACAAAAAACCCCTCTGCAGTGCCACAAATCCAACTTAACGGTGTAATGTTGGAAAATGTCAATGACTTTTCCTACCTGGGCAGTTATCTTTCCACAAGGGCCAACATTGATGCCGAAATCCAGCATCGCCTGAGCTCTGCGAGCGCAGCTTTCTTCCGATTGTAGTGCCAAGTGTTTGAAGACTGGGACATTCACAGGGAAACCCAAATGCTCGTTTACAAACAACTTTACTGTACTCTTGCAAAACAAAGACCACTTATAAACACCATATCCAACTCCTCAAAAGATTCCATCAATGAATTACACATCACTTGGGAAGACAGACAAACTAATGTCAGTGTACTGGAAGAAGAAATGATCACCAGTGTCAAAGCAATGATTCTTCAACATCAACTTCATTGGACTGGTCATGTTGTTCGGGTGTCTGATTATTGTCTTCCAAAGCAACTACTCTATTCCCAACTTAAGAATGGAAGGTGAAATACTGGTGGACAATAAAAGAGGTTTAAAGGTGTTCCCAAGGCAAATCTTTAAAAATGTAGTATGAACACTGACAACTGGGAAACACTGGCCTGCAGGCGCTCCAATTGGAGAACAGCCTTTACCAAAGGTGTCATGGGTTTTGAAGACAAAAGGGAGAAACGAGCTAAGAGGAAGGCACGCTTGGCAAACCCTCACTGTGATCAACTCCTGCCCGGAAACCTATGTCCCCACTGTGGAAGAATGTGTGCATGCAAAATTGGCCTCCACAGTCACTTAAGGCTCACTGTTAAGACTGTTTTCATGGAAGACAATCTTACTCAGCTACAAGTGATCGCCAAAGAAGAAGAAGATTAAGTCCAGTGATAATTACCTAGTAAGGATTACTGCCCAGGTTATCTTTAAAATCTCAAAGAAATTACGATGATTAATATTTAATCTTTTTCCTGGAATTTGTGGGAAGAAACACAAGTTGTTGAATTTCTGACCAGTTTTGTGGGCTGTGACTTAAATGGTGCGTAAAATGAAGATTACAGAATGTCCTTCTAAGGATTTAGTCCAAGACCTTCATCTGCATGAGCATGTAGGTCTGCCAAGTCACAGTGAGCCCACACACATCTTAGGCCAAGGAGCTTTTTAGTCTGTCTGCAAATAATCTGTCTTCTGATTAAAAGGTTCCTTTTGGGATTCCTGTTATCCTCCAGTGCTCACAGTTCCTTTCTGTTCTTAAAGTGGGGAAGCAGCAATCTTCATTTTGTAAACATTTAGAAGCCATACTGTTAAGGAAAGAATAAGTCATCAGCTTCAAAGGGCCATAGACCAACACAACCATATCATTAGATCAGTAACTGCTGCTTGACAAACAAAAGGGGCTGGACAGGCGGTCATTTGTGCATCTTTTGCGAGTGCTGGAGCTATTTTTAAAAGGCTGTGAATTACTTGAAAAACCTGAGTTTGAGCAATTTTGTTCCTAAAATACTAACAGGGAATTAATTTTAAGTGGGTTGATTGTAATAATAGCTTCCTCTTTTCTGCCTGTAAATATCAGTAGTCTGTAGTATCCAGTTGGGTGTTTAGGGACTGGGTTTCAGAGGCACACTAAATGCATTTGCCCACATTCATCCCTTGCTGCCCTTGGCTCTCTTTTTCCTCCCTCCATTTCTCTCTATATTATATTAGACTGTAAGTTCCTTGGGGGCACAAAGCTTAATATTTTTTGCCTATAAAACTCCGGAAGGTGCTCCATATGCTGAAAGAACTAAATACATATTAAATAATAACATGGGGTTGTTGTTGGTTTTTTTTAAAAAAAGGTTGTTTCCATGCTTATATTAAAACTACTCTCAAAATATTTTCCAAATATGTTTTAAGTGCATATTTTGTGCTAAGTATCCACTTAGGTTTGTTTTTGGCAGGTTTTTTATTATTATTTTATTTTACCCATTAGTGCCAGCCCTTCTCCATTTCTGGGAAAATGCTGTTTGGTTTATAGTGGAAATCCTGACACTGTCTCAAGTACATTTGCACTTTGAACAGCGTGGTACATGAGTTCCTGTATTCAGATGGCTGCATTCCAGCATGACTGCTGAAAGTTAAAGTTCGGGAAAAGACTTGGTGGGGGCAGGAGGAGGGGAGATGAGCCTAAGAGGAAAAGTGTGCTCATGCTAAGTATATGTGCTAATCAGGCATTGAAATATGGTAGAGCTGATTTCACATAGTACAGGATAGTACATTAACAGTAAGTATTTTAATTCCGTTACAGATTGAGGTTTTGCCTAGCAAAGTGGGCAGCTTAGAACCCCCTGTGCCTCTGAGCTTGCTTAGACTCCAGGCTGAGCAGTAGTCTGTAGTGTCATTGTATGATATGCACTTCAGTCTCCCTGTGACATACATAATGAACATGCCTTTATATGTAGCAGGAGATGAAGGGCCTGAGCTGATGAAAGCTGGCAGACAGCTCCTGAGAGGAGGCCATGATATTGCTTCTTCTTGTCATTGCTCAATCAATTCCTCGTCATGCTTCCTCTGTCGCAGGGCTTTCTTCCCAAATCGTTTTTCTAGCCAAGTTGGTGATGCATCAGCCTCCTCTGGCAAGTCATCTGAAAGAGGAGTCAGATTAGGACTGAGACTCAACGCAACAGTTTCCAGAAGAGGCAGGCTAGAAAACTTTTCTAACCAGCCCTACTCAGGCACCTGCGTGGACGGATTGTCCTAGCTAATACGCTGTAGTAAAACAGTAATGGAGGAACACTCGGCAAGACAAATTGAAATGTTTCTTGAGTTTAGTTTTGGAATGGCTTTAGGAAAATGCTGAACAACATAGGATCAGCCAACAGGACTGCAACCAAAATTTACGGGAAAAGTAGCAGCTGCCCTAACCTTTTGGCAACACACTTTGCATGTGATTTTCATTTTTAGTCTGAGCAAAACTGAACTTGTATAGGTGATGGTCATGAAGACAATGTACGCCAAAATTTGTGAAGTGTAATCCTGACTACATTTACTCACAAGAAAATACCATTGATTTCAGTAACGTTTAGCTTCAGTTAAACATGCAATCCTATATGCATGTGCCTGGAAATAAGTATCATTGAACTAAATGGGGCATACTTGTGATTTTTCCTAGGATTGCACTATAAATCATCAGTGGATTGCAGTATTAACCTTTTTTTTAAAATATTTGAATGAGAAAAGAGGATAAAGGTCTTTTCTGTCAAAAATCTGCTAGCAAAAGATAGGAGATAGATGTGAATAAGCTCTTTGCAGCAAACTGGTCCAGCATTATTGATATCCTTTTTGATAGACCTGATAAGTATTTGAAAATCGCTAGTATACATGCAAAGGAAAGAATAACAGACTAATCATATGATTTTTGTGCTGCCCATGACTCACTGTATGTGGGTGTTTTTCGGGTTGGTGAAACCAAGAACCCAATTTCAGTACAGTTTCTGTAAAGTGCAACTGAATTAGGAAAGAGTCTGGAAAAACCCTGGTGTTGCCAACCAGTCCTTGCGGCTTTTAGTTTCAGATCCTTCCAACACGTTTTGTCATTTTCTTTGGCTAGTTTGTCTTTTATAAGTATTAATTCAGGGAGCTGAACTTATTGAATATTTCCAGTCAGTTGCTGAAATCTAGGGCTGGATCTAGACACATCAAATACCGTATTTTTCGCCCTATAGGGCGCACCGGCCCATAGGACACACCTCGTTTTTTTTTGGGGGGGGAATGAATTAAAAAAAAATATTTCCCCACCCTAGCCCCCAGAACAGGCTGCTATCTGCAAGCCTGGCGGCAACTCCCACTGGGCTCACAAGGCTTGTGGACATCTGCGCAAAGCACGGGGCGCCCTCCGGAGGGTGCCCCGTGCTTCGGGCTGCTGCCCGCAAGCCTTGCGAGCCCGCGGGAACTCCCGCTGGGCTCGCAAGGCTTGCGGATAGCTTCCTGAAGCCTGGAGAGCGAGAGGGGTCGGTGCGCACCTACGCCTCTCGCTCTCCAGGCTTCAGCGAAAGCCTGTATTTGCCCAAACACACATTCCCCCTTCATTTTTGGAGGGGAAAAAGTGCGTCATATAGGGCGAAAAATACGTAAGTGTTTCAGTTTAAAGCATTGTAAATTTAAACAGAAAAAACAGGTAGAAAATAACAGGGTTCCACATTGCCATCTGGTGGCACAATGTTATATCGCATATACAACACATATAAATTGCTTTTTCTTTACCAATCTAGCTGATTCCTAGGATTGGCTTGACTAAGTTACTGCATTTAAATAGCTATCTATATCAAGTTTGCATTTTTAGGAATGGGTGTGTCACATGTATAGTAGGGTCCAAATACAGTATCTTGTCTATGACATTGAATGGATTCCCTTGGAAAATGGTGGACTCTCCTTTATTAGAGGTTTTTAGGCAGAAATTGGATGGCCATCTGTTATGGATGCTTTAGTTGGAGTCCCACATTGCAGGTAAAAAAAGGTAAAGGACCCCTGACAGTTAAGTCCAGTTGCGAACGACTCTGGGGTTGCAGCGCTATCTCGCTTTACTGGCTTAGGGAGCCGACGTTTGTCCACAGACAGTTTTTTTCCGGGTCATGTGGCCAGCATGACTAAGCCGCTTCTGGCGAACCAGAGCAGTGCACGGAAACGCCATTTACCTTCCCGCCGGAGCGGTACCTATTTATCTACTTGCACTTTGACGTGCTTTTGAACTGTTAGGCATTGCAGGAGATTGCACTAAATGACCTTCCAGTTCTACAATTAAATGACAAGAAAACAAACAAAATACTTTCTGAGCTGTTTTCTGTGTTTCCCCTTCATTTTAATAATGCAGCATGGTCTTTGCTTGTCTACAGCACTGACGCTCCATTGATCCCATTTGGCCAATTTCTGCCTTCTTCAGAGGCATTTTTGACAGGCAAACACCCCTTTGTTTCAGTAGGAAATGCAAGGGGGCCATTTCTGGATTTGCAGACAGCATTCAGCTTTGCCAGTATACTCTGCTGTTTAATGTGGCAGAACAACAACTGCACAAGAGACTGTCAGAACTAAATATCATGCTTCTGGCTTATCCAAACAAACAGCTGGGTAACCATGCTCCCTGAAGGAGTTGTTTCCAAGATCAGACCAGGGGGATCTGCTTTATGTTATTCCAAAGCTGCCACTGCTGCTGGTCTGGCATTGCTCAGATCCAGTGCAAGGCAGTCAGAGTGATGTGTGACGCTGATGAATTTTTGTACTGAACTTTGAGTTCTTGGCTTTCAACAATGATGTTGTTCCTTATGTTCAGTGGCTATTAGCCCTGATAGCTAAGTGAAACTTCAGTGTTTAGAGGCAGTGCATATCTGAACACCAGATGTTAGGGCCAAACAATTGAAGAGGATTGTTGCCTTCAAGCCCTGCATATAAGGTTTCCTTAGACGTATCCAATTAACCACAGTTCTTGTTACATCCCTGGAGCTCCAAATAAAACCTTTGAAACCAAAATAAAAAGGCACATGACAATTAGCTACCTAAGCTAGAACTTAGCTCTTGCTACTGAACTCCCCTTTCTTCAAAATTATATGGACAACTTCTTTTTATTAATTTGTGTCTAGAGCACAATATACTTCTCTTTTTCCTTTCTGTTTTTGGAGAGATGGATTGTGTCTCTCTGCGTTAACTTTTTTTTAAAGCTAATCCTTTTTTAGCTAATCACTTGGAAAGTGGAGGTGCCCCTCCAGATGTACCTCCACAAAACTTAAATTGAACATCCTCTCCAAAGCTGCCTCCAGCCTCTGAGAGTCCAATTAAAGGCACCAAATTAATTAGCTACTCCATTTCTCCCCTACATTTGCACTGTACAAGACTTGCACAGGGATCATTAAATAGTAAGTAGGGGGTACCTCAATACTTAAGGATTGAAGGATTTGTAATTTCATGTTCTTCAATTAAATTACACTCAATTACATACTAATTGAGTGGCAGATATAAAGGTGGAGAACGGAAAAAAACTGGCTTCTTAAAATTTCTCTTTAGTGAATTTTTTGATTTACAGATAGAATGGATGCCTGGACACACCTGTTTGATAAGTCTGTGCTAATAAGTTAATGCAACACAAAGTAGTATCTTGTGGTATTTGCTAGCAAACATTTAAGTGTTTAAATCTTATTTACTCAGTTGTCTGATAAATGCATAGAATGCAGAATGACAGAAGCCAATTTTTAAAAAGGAATCTGACTATGAGCACATAGCCTACATTTTAAGAAGCGATCTGTGCAGTGTTAACTAATTTTAGGTGAAAAAATGTGATAAAACGCGCAGACGTCCCTCCGCCAAAGCTGTCAGGTCCCTGGTAAACAGCAAGCCATGATATCGCTATACCACAGGTTAAATCATCATGTCAAGTTCTGGGGTCGGTTCACTAAGGTATAAGACAGATGTTTGGTATGTACATACACCCCAGAGGTTATGCTCAAGTTTTGTTTTCCTTTAACATGTGTGCATAAAATGTTTTCTGGTAAGAGAAGCTACACTTAGATTGGAGCAGTTTTAAAGCATCCTGGTTTTGATAGATAAAAGCCATTTCAAATGAAATTTTGGTGCTAAAAATTGTAATTTTCAAACTTCTGCTGTGTCAATAAATCTCCTATTCAGAAAAATGATGCTGTATAGCACACTGACAAAGGAACTTCTGATGACATCAGGAAGGGGATTTCTGGTGTTTAGTCTGTCACAGCTGGTGGGCTCAGAAGGATGAAAGCCCAGTTTATCCTGCCCAAGATGAAGCAATACTTTATAGTCTCAGTGACACAGGCATGCTGGCAAGGAACACTACACAATGTTTTTGGCTGTTCCTGACTCAGTACACAGAGAAATCCCTAATGTTAAGACTGGAACATAATTCACATATGGGGTTTTGCAACCAACCAAATGATAAAAGGCTACAGATAATCCAGGTTCTCTCTTTTTGTTTAAGAAATGCTTGTTAAAGGATTTACATACGGGGTCTGATGCATTTTGAACCTTCTCATATGTCCAAGTGCAGCTTTATGTAATGTGGGATACTGGGATGTTTCTCTCAGCTGGCTGGCACTCTGTCCCAATAATTAAGAAACAGTAATGTGCTGGAGCATGTACAATCTTAATTGCCGTGAATGAGACAGAAACCAGCACTCACAGCTGTTCCTGCCCTCAAGATTTACTAAGAAACAAACCGATACTGGCTGTGATTTATAACTTAGAAAAAACTTCATCCTCTGTGGAGATGGGGAGGAATAATAGGAATATAGTTAATACTGTAAACATTTTCCAGTGTTGTCATTTGATTATTTTACATGTGACTGTAATTTGTTTTAGCTGTTTTTAATGCTGAATTTAATGTTGCTGTAACCCACCCTAGGATCTGCTGGTGAAGGGCAAGTAATAAATTTAGTAATAATTCTCCATTTGGCCATGTCCTGCTGGGTTTGTATTACTGCATAGCAGCAACTACATTCAGGATGTCAAACTCATACCCACCGTTGCACTATAAACAGTGCATTGCCTGTCGGTCTCTAAGCTTGCAGGCCAAGTGATTCTGCATTGTAGTTACTGAATCCTCTCCCCTTTTGTCATGATAAACTTTACTTTTTTGCCAGTTTGGTTTACAGTGATGTGTTTGCACTTTTGTTCTAACTACTCTTTCTTTTTCTTGGTAGGTCTCTTCCTTATCCTAGGCTTGATCTTATACCCTGCTGGCTGGGGTTGTCAGAAGGCAATAGACTATTGTGGACATTATGCTTCGGCTTATAAACTTGGTGACTGTTCACTGGGCTGGGCTTTCTACACTGCAATTGGTGGCACTGTTCTGACATTCATCTGCGCAGTCTTCTCCGCCCAAGCTGAAATCGCCACCTCCAGTGACAAAGTACAGGAAGAAATTGAAGAAGGGAAAAGTCTTATCTGTCTCCTTTAATGACTCAAGAGAACCTTTACATGTCTCAGCAGAATTGGCTTCTAAGTGGACTTCTAAATGAACTGATGCCAAGACACACACAAAAGCTTTTTGGAGCTCAAGCAGTATAGTGTCACTTAATAGGCATGGAGGAGGACTATCAGCAACATAAGAAGAAAATGTTACTTTGTCAGTTTCACAGCACCTGGCTGCAGTGGAAGGATGCTACAACATACAGCTGTTGGCTTCAAGTTTGTATGAACAGTGCCTAACGGTTTTGGAAATGCTCAGTTCTACTTGTATGTTCACCACTATGAAGGATTGCAGAGGAATCCTTGGAAGGATATTGCTGAATACAAGTCAATGTTTCCACTATGTACAGAAAGATAATGTAACCAGGCTTCAAGTTCAAAGGTTTTAGATGTCACCTTGGTGCCATCCCCACAGCAGTTTCTTCGGGATGCATTTAGAAAAGCTTATCTTGTTGAAATAGCACATGGGGGGAACTTGGGTACAGGAAATATGCAGGGATTCCAAATGAAGCTTGCAAGGAAGGGATTTTCATAGGCTGGGGCTTGTAAGCAATACTTTGCCCAGTAAACATGTGAAATAGGTTGCTGTAGTCAGAACAAGTACAGTATACAGCAGCCACCAGAATGAAAGCTAAATTATTTTGGGCTCATAAGCACAGGTAGTACTAGCAATATGCGATTGATTTAGCTGTATAAATGTAGATAGGTGAAGCAAGTCTTAGGAACTAGTAATGGTAGTACTTAGGCCCCAAAGGTGTACCTCCTAGTGGAAGTGTAGACCTTAATCCACCTTCAAGGACAGTAGCAAGCAGAGTACTGGTGCCCACAGGGTACTTCCAATGGCCTCTTCTCGCCATTCCAAGTACAGACTGCCATTGCGTTCATCTTGCCCAAGATTATGTGCCTAAAATAGCCGCATCATCACCTAAGGACAGACTCTATTAAGGTCTGATGCTTTTGAAAGATCTTTTTACAGCTATATTGCACGCTGATGATTATAATCAGCTCAATGATTTTCCAGAGGTGATCTTTTTCTGCAACACAGTGCATACATACACTTCTGTAATTTTTCTACAAGCCTAAGAATTTTTGAAACCCATTAAAATAAAATATAATGGTGCTGTCATAATGACGGGTTAACTGATGGCTAATATTCAGATGTTCATGTATCAGATTAGCCTTATTAACATTGATCTCTCATATTTTGCCTTTTGATAGGAAGAACATGCAGCAGTTGGAGGCCAAGATGCTAGACTAAAATTTTACATCAAAACCACTAATGATAACCACTTATGTCTACCATAGCTTCTAAAATTAAGAAAATTGAAATTTCCAGTAACAAGGAATGTATTTTAGAGTATCTACCCCTCTAACTCAGGTTATTGTGCATGGCTGCTTCTTCTTTAACCACTGCTATAGTAAGTACTACAAAAATGAGTAACAACTATGTACATACAAATATTGTGGGGGTATTACCAACTATGCTGATATGTTCAGTACCAGCAGTGCCAATTAAGACACTATCTTGGATAACAAAAGTTTGCTTTCTTTTGCTGCTACTTCTTCCACAATTTCTCCTGTTCAAAAACTTGTGGACATTCCAATTAACAAGAGCATAAAAGGGTGATGCACTACCCACACACATTATGATTAATACAAACATGCATTAAGACTTTAGAAGTGTGATGGACAACAATAGGGCTTATAAAACAACCACCAACAACCAGGTTCACCTAACCTGAAAACCCAAACATTGTAAACTCTCATTGAAGACTCTCTCATTCTAGAACATGGTGGGCTTCTCCTATTTAAATGGGCTGCCTCTTTAATGCACATGGAGTGTCCATGCTGATGTTCTTTAGTTTGCTCTCCTTTTTGGTACTGCAGCGGCAAAAAACCTCTGGATTGAAATAGTGAGGTTCAATTAGAGCTAACCCTTTTAGCTCTAAAAATAATGCATATTCAATAAGGACACAGGGCTAATGAAATATTTGTTTGGCAGAATCAATTTTATCACAGGATATGATCTTGGCACATTTCACATGGATATTTTTTATATCTGAAGCTGCCTCCCACCGAATACTGCTGTAATTATTATGGCTGTGATCCAGGTGTGTAGTTACTCCAAGTCAGAATATGCATTCTGTTTCCCCCTTTTAAAAATACAATTGCTCTCACAATTTTTCTTTAGATTTCCTTTTTCCCCAAATGGCAGTTTGGCCATAAGAGCTGTTAAAAAGAAGAGTGCTGGTTCAATAATTTGTTTCACATCTCTTCCCCATTTATTGTTAAGTTGCTCTTGCACTTAACCTCCATACTGATTTTTGAGATACAAACATTTGAAGGTAATTGAGGGATAACACTAAGATTTCTATCTCTTTCTCTAGGGAAACTATCATGGGATTTCAAACTAACAGCTTCCAGCCTAGAATTGAAGTGGTAAAATCAGAAATTAATGTGTCTAGAGAGTGAGAATGTGCACAGTTGAAATTAAAGCTTTTATGGAACAGATTAGTAGTAATGGGGCTCTTGAAAAGTGTTTTAAGGAATTCATTGATGTAACAAACCATTATTTACTTGGTCTCTCACATTTCCAACTGCCCTTTTAGTAAGGGTTCCAAATGGGCAGCCAACTTTAGACAATACACTGTAGTGCTGCAGTGTTTAAAGCAAAAATTGTCATCTTAAAAAAGAGAAAGTTTCCCCCCACGTTGAATTGAACAGCACTTAAAATAAATTCATAAAAGCTGCAGTTGGCAAGAACTTCTTTGAAATAGGTTTTTACTCCTGTTGGAAAGTAATAGAAAGAATGCTTCTAAGACACTTCCTATGAGTCAGGTATGTATCTAAAACCAGCAGCTTTTTTGCTTTGTAAAAATAAATCACATGCACATATGATTGAGCAATGGATCAATCCTATGTGTTTTAGTCAATGATTTAAACAGGTAAAATATTTTAGTCGTGCAATGGCTAATAGTTCAAAATCCAGTATGGTAGATACAGCTTTAACCAACACTCAAGTGGCATTTGGTCTAGTTATAGACTCTACATTCTAATGTACATGAGCCACAGAATTGCAGACTATAAGTGAAGTTTCTATAATAACATGGACTGGAAGCACAGTAACCTAGAAGTGTGTGCATTATGAAACTTAGGCCCTGGCAAATCTTACCACATAATTGGGAAGTTTAAAATGTATTTTAACATCACATCCTACTAAGATGATGCTTTACTGTGCTATTACAGCTACCACCTAGCAAGATCTTGTATTTGTTGCTTACCTATAAAACATGGGTATGAATGGTTCCATGGTCAAAAACAAGCTGAGTCCTGCCCATCATGTTTTCTAATAAGCTCTAAAGAGACAACCATTTTCTCTGTAGGTGAGCTTTCCAGAAAGTCTGATCTCAGTAATATGCAGACACAATTCCTTATGTGAGGCTATATATTACAGTATTGTGGGAAGAGGAAGAGAACTCAAGGAGAATCTACTAGCTTAAACAAAATTTCCAATGGTACAGTTCAGATTTCAGCCACTGAAATAGTTCAGCCCGTTCTTTTGCAAATAAGCACATCAGTAACCAAACATTGGCATTCCTTACATGGCATAATGCATCTTTCTTATGGTTGAAATATATCCTAGTTTTCATCTAAACTTATATTTCATAAATTCCAAAAAATATTTCATAATTCCAAGAAACCTTAAAAGCATGGTTGGTTTTGTCACTTTTACACCCATTGCTATCAACACAACTTTGTGTTTCCTTGGATTTATTGCCAGTCATAAGGTTTAAATCTATGTACAAGGAATCTTGAAAGTTTTCCAGACTACATCCTGTGGTTTAAGAAAGATTTTGTGTTTTACCTCTAAACAAACTTCAAGGACCCCTTTTTATAAAGTATTTTGCCTTCACAAGATGACATATATGTGAATGCTTCTTAGTGTGTGCTATTTTAACTCAAGAAACTGTGTTTTAAACCTGTGTTCTAAACAGCTCAAAATGTGTAAAAAAAATACTTAACAAATTATTTCTTAAATAGCTGTGGCAGAATCATTTCTGTAAACATTTACTGTATTGTGTTATGTGCCAGTGCTTTCCAGAGGCTAAAAATTTAAAGATTCACATGGGGTGAGATGTGCAATAACAATAAGCAAAAAGACAGGTTGAAAGGGACAAAGGTATTCCAAAGGCAAATACAGCTACACTAATTCTATTTCATATTTATCAGATGTCAACCATGTCCTGTAAAATCCCTCATTGGAATGAAGGTGGGTTTAACAATAATTGGAATGATGGATTTCCAGCATCTCCTGAACTCTGGGAAATCCAGGCCTACTTATTTATAGCCTAAATGTGAAGGATTGTTTAGCAATTAGCAAGCTCATCAACATAAAAGGAACAAGAGAGGAATGTTTGAAGCTCTATAGTCAGCTAAACATAGTAAAGGATGTTGTTGAGCTGTATTGCTAATTTAATTTGTCTACAATATAGTAATTTCTTTGCCTAATAAACAGTTATTAACCCTATAAGTTTTCTGAGCAATCATTTCTGATTTTGACAAGCCTGATATATTACTAGTTTGGGAGCATACAGTTGTTGTTTTTAAAGTTTGGTTTAATCTGTATTTTTCAGAAACTTAAATTGTATTAATATTGATGTGTTTGCCACCCAGTGCTCATTGGAAGAAGGTGAGGAATATAAATCCAATTACTTAATAATTCCTGAAAGACACACAAGCCAAGTTATCCATGCAACAGGAGAGGAACTACAAGAATGAGATTGCCATTGGCTTCTGATTGAATGCAAAAGGAAGAGCAGGTAACTTTGTACCAGTGAATAGTTGTACTGTTGGTTGTAACCATTGAGAACCAAAAGAGGAAGAGAACAAAGGCAATCAATTGGAGGCATTTAACAGTTGTATTTTCTAGTACCAATCTGATAACTAAAAATTGTTGGTGTAATTAGGAAAAATGGGTGAAATTGCAGTAAGTATTTGGACCATGTCTAGTAGCTACTGATAGCTTCCACCAATTAGACTACATCTCCTAGCACAACCTTGGCCAGAAGCTTAGTGAGTTTCAGAGACATACTCTCAAGGAGCCTTTTCAGCCCAGCTCTAGGGAAAACACATCAAAAGCAGCAGTCAACCTATTTTCCCAAATACCTGTGGACAAAGAACTTGAACAAAACCTTGTGAAATATTCCTAGACATCTCAACAACCATGAATGAGGAAGATGTTAGTGAGGAAAACTCATTTTTAAACCAATGAAGCCAGATGTCCAAAGTATTAAAAAAAAACGTTTATTTGAGAGAGGGAGGAAGAAAAATGAAGGCACCAAATCAAACATACTTGAAAGCAAAAAATTAGTTTAGTTTAGATACATGTTAGCTTAGTTCAATTTAGTTTTGATATGGGTTACCTGCTTGAGCAGTCTTGGGTTTAGGAGCATGCACAGAATTCTTTGCAGAGAAGATGGTGTGAGAGTACCTTTGGCCATCTGGCTGGATAGCTCCAAAAGACAAAAACAAGGTGAAGCCTCACATATTTATGGGAGCCTGAGACTAGTACAAGCCAGTCTCTTAGTTGTCACCGTGGCGTTCTTTTGTCCAATCATTATATACAGTACACTCCATCTCTGATGTTAGTTGTCTTTGCGGAATGCAGCAGTTATATATAGCAACAAAGAGCAAGAATTGAGTAACTGAATAATGAACACATTTTGTTGCATCCAGAAACCTGTTCTCACAGTGGCCAACCAAATGCCTGTGATCCCCTGTGACTGGTATTTAGAGGCATTACAAAACCATCAGGCTTACGTAGCTACTGATAGCTCTATCCTCCATGAATTTGTGTAATTCCCTTTTAAAGCCATTCAAGTTGGTAGCCATCTCTCTATCTTTTGGGGAGTCAGTTCCACTAACTCAACCATCTGAAGGACTGCCTGTTCTGACTCTCCCACCATTCTGCTTTATTGGATCACCTCAGCTTCTGGTAGTATTGAGGGGGCAGTCTTATTTTCTCCACACGATGCATAATTTTATAAACCTCTGTAATGTCCCCCTATATTTTTCCCCTCCCCCAAAGTCCCAAACACTGTAATCTTTCCTTATAGTGGAGTTGCTCCAGTCTCATTGTTCTCTTTGGTTGCCCTCTTCTATACCTGTTCCAGATCTACAATATTCCATAAATTGTACAGCTTATTCCAGAGGTTTCCCACATATAAAACTTGTGACCCACTTGTAGCTGCTCAGTTATACACTGTGACCTGTTATAGCAGACACCAGAATAACAGGGCATCGTGAATTAATGATGATGTTAGTTCTGTCTTTATAAGGTCTCTATAGTATGCACACAGAGCCTCTCATCACACAACTTTTAGAAAGACACAATCAGGGCTTTTACATCATTTCCATAGCACCCAACCCTTGTAAAGGCATATCAAACATGGCTTTCAATTTAGCTGTAGCTTGCTGTGTGGCACACAAGGCAGGTTTTGAAAAGTGAAAACCAAGAAAAAAAGGCCCACAGCTGTATCTAGTTATATACCTTCCTGGATTGTGGCCACTATCAGTAAACTTTATTGCTACATTCATAAAGGACTCACAGTAGAGAAACTGACGCTCCACAGCAGTGACAAAGCGATCCGGATATAAAAAATACCAGCAAAGGTTTGTTTTCAGAGGTTTCAGTTTACTTCCAACAAGTTCCCAGACAAAATTTAATACTCCTAGTTTTCGTCAGTACCAACAAATCATTCTCTTTAAAGTTTCCAATTTACATCACAAAACCAAAACACACCAACTATTACTGGGTGCTTCTTTAAACCATTCCCAGTTCTAATTGTACCAATTTGTTGTTCTGGTAATTGACATATTTTTCCCACTGCAGCAGATCACAGAATTTATATACAGATTACAAAAAAACAACCCCATCCAGCTCTAGTTGTGCATAGTTACATGTGACTAGTAGTGCCAGAATCTGGATCAAATACAGAGTCACACATCAGTTTTTCAGTAATGTATCAAGGTGACTTACAACATATGAAATAATGAAATAAATCCATAAGGCAATAAAACCGCAATAAAACCAATCAAGTAATTTTGGCCTCTGAGTAACTACATATGACTAGAGCTGGGGGGGGGGGGATTTGTGATACATTCTGTACACATTAACCCTCTTGCATTTTAGCTTGCCTTTTACAAAAATGTCCTACTTGAGTTTTAAAACTATACAGAGCAAACAATTAGGAAACATTTTTTATTCTATGTCACTGAGTTAATACAATAAATATGTAGAACCTTTGAACTACCCAGACATGCAACATCAGAGGATCTGTGTGCATTTGTACAGAACCATGACATTCATCAGGATGGCAAAGCATTGTTAGGAATTTACAAAATATACAGATATCCCTCAGATAATCGACTCCAATGCCAAAACTATAGTGAAGAGTACTGACATTCCAGTGTTGAAACTCTGTATTTTGATCTAGCCACAACTGGATACTACAAAATGACTTAAATAATAGGTATATGATTTTTTACCGACATATTTTAATCCCGGTGCTAAATATTTTAACATACAACAGCCTTTTGCCAAAAACTAAAAATCAGAAGTTTTTGATTTAACCTTGATGGTTAATTTTCTAGATGATGATCTGTAAAATTACACGTTAAAATCAACATATGTCGTCTTGTTTTCTTGAACCAAAATAGCTACAAGACTTATGCAAACTAGACTTGCATTTATCTATTTCAAGTTTCATTCTGCTTTATCCCCTGAGGAAAAAAATATTCAAGAACAATTTATTGATTTTTAAATTAAAATTCATCTCCAACCCCAAATTCAAGTTACAGGATTAGCAACAAAAATGTTATAGGGCAACAGAAGTAGGATGAAGGATTAAAATAAAATGTCAAATAAATACATCAAATTCCTCACAACATCCATGATATGACTTGCCCTCTGTGTTAGGTATAGAAAACTGTTTACAAAATGTAATTCCCATATAGTCTTATTTTCTAGTATTTGCTGTTTTTGCTATTTTCTATTTGCTATTTTCTAGTATTTTCTAGTATTTTCTGTTGTGATTAAGCTGTCAAATTTATCCTGCTTATTCATGTAAGGTAAAGTTTGTAATTTGAGATATATGAATATACCCCAGACATAGCTTTTAGACCATGCTGAATATTTTTCCAATAGTGGGTCAGTTGAATAATACTTTTCCCAAATAAATATTGGGTCAGAGTGTGTTAAGATTAGGACCTATATTGCAACACCTTTATGCAGTATATAAGAATTAAGTGTCTTTAATGACAGCAATTGAATGCTATTTGAAAAGTTAATCCAAGATATGTTCCAAGTTGCAATCCAATAATTCATATACTTCAGAATGTCAATAGGGGGATGACAATCTTAAAATGAGAGCTGATTACTCAGGATACAAAGATGAATTAAAAATGAAAAAAACATCTGTGTAACAAACATAGCTGATTATTACTGCACTGAAAACTCATCCTCAATCTGCATTTTATAAAATGCATTTATTCAGATTAAAAATCACACATAAAGGCTGAAGTATGTTAAAAAGAATTCAAGTACATAATTAAATTCCATTTTTAAATGCCTGATTAGAGATCATGGTTGTTTTTAAAGATTTCAATAAGATACTGTATATTCAGATGTTTGTACAAGCAATAAACAGAGTGATTGACAAGGCTAAAGATTTAGTACCATTGTTAAACACAAGTGCACACTTAAAAAATGCCAGACTCCTTAAGCACAACAAAAATTCCACTGCATTTTAACACAGGTCAAAAAGGACTAGCTATGGGAGTGTTCTAAATATTGGTTAATGGGTTCTCTTTAGCAGTATGTTTTCCAAAGACATGAATACTGAAATTAAAAATAGCATATATAATCACTCAGATTCCATTAAACGTAATTATCACTGCCTGTTGCATCACATATTATTTTGGTGAGACTATCTGTGCTCCAAAATTTCTGTAAGAAGACCACACACCATGAAAACAGATCCCAACAAATACTGTGACCATAGTGGTAGAGACAAATTTTGGACCAAAACACTAGCTCAGCATGGTCAAAACTGTTTCATGCAAACTCAGATTTTTATCAAAAGACCTATTATCCTAAAAAAAGAAAGAAATTTACATTATCTATCATACTTATTTTAAGCTTACATTTGTCCTTCATCAGCTGCTGAAGCTATAAAGCAGCAGCCAAAATTTCATATTCAAGACCATCAGTTGCCCCATTCCTTACGTTAAGAAAATAGGGAATCAAGTTGTTATGAATAGAAGGAGTTAATCCAAAGTGCTCGTCTCAAGTCAAAATGAAAGTTTCCAGGGACAGCTATTGACAAGAACCCACCCCCTTTGCAAAAAAAAAACAAACATTTAAGTTGACGCCAGAAGTTGCCATATCAATTTCAGATTCACGGTTTTAAATTTTCACCAAATATAGCGTGCCTCCAAAAAGATGAGGAATAATAGAACCATTTTCAGTTAAGAGTAGTAGCCAGGAAGTACCTTTGATTGAATAAATAAGTGTACAAAGTAATGAAACAAGGACCTTTTCCTGTTTTAGCCCATGCACAGCCGAAGAGACATACATGCTGGGTGCATTTTTAACACAAGTCTTTAGGGAATATAAGTGACTGAAAAAGAAAATACAGCTGAAAATGGTAGTGATTTTTTTCATTTCTTTTTGCTATATTTGGTTACCCTTGAAAGCATTTTGAGCAGCACTAGTTGCTGCTGTTGACGCAGCATTGGCTGCAGCAGTTTGTACAGTTTTGTTGGACATCACCCCCGTTGCAAATTCTTGTTGGGCCTTCTCAAAACTTGCTCCAGTTGTGCGGTAGAGACCATGTACCTGTGGAAGAAGCCCAGAGTGAAACGATGAGGCATGTTTTCCAATAAGAAAAAGAAAAAATCTTGCATACAGCACCTAGCAGAGTTTTAGGCACCAACAATATTTGTAGCAAAAACAGCAATTCTGAAGATATTAAATCACTGGTTAAATTTCCCTTGCATTATGTTTTGTGTCTTTGCTTCAAAGCCCTCCAGTGTACATATTTGTTTCCTAGTAATTGTATCATCTATGATTTGAACTCCACAGCAGGTATTCATAAGATATAAAGTGTGACCCCTAGTGGTTACAGAAAAACGACGACACACATGATTTCACAGATGCTGGACAGTTCAGCCTGAGTGGAGAGCTAAAAACTCAACACTTGTGAGGAATACCATGGGTGATTATTGTCTGTTTAGCAGCCTCCATACGTCTCTCTGGTATGCTTTGCTCACTCTAGTTCCTCCTCTAACATTCATGGCCACTACTTTTTAGTCTCAAAATGAAATATCATAAGCTACCTGGGCACGCACAGGGCATACTGATGCATTTTTCCATTGAAAAAGCTCCTGTGCTATTATTAATAATTTATGGGACAAGAGAACAACGTGTGTGTTGCCATCTGTTTCAATAACTATAATAGCCAAATATCCCTCATCTACCTTGCTTTATTTTCATCTCATTTCTTTCAATGTAGGTCCTGAAAGACCTACATTGGCTCCCAGTACATTTCCGCGCACAATTCAAAGTGTTGGTGCTGACCTTTAAAGCCCTAAACGGCCTCGGCCCAGTATATCTAAAGGAGCATCTCCACCCCCATCATTCAGCCCACTGAGGACCAGCTCTGAGGGCCTTCTGGTGGTTCCCTCACTGCGAGAAGTGAGGTTACAGGGAACCAGGCAGAGGGCCTTCTCAGTGGTGGTGTCTGCCCTGTGGAATGCCCTCCCATCAGATGACAAAGAAATAAACAACTAGGGAAGTTTTTAATGTCTGATGTTTTATTCTGTTTTTAATCTGTTGGGAACAATCCAGATTGGCTGGGAAACCCAGCCGGATTGGTGGGGTATAAATTAATTAATCATTATTATTATAATATTTTCTGCAGCTTCTAAATGTTCATCTAACCTTCCCCAACCTTGTGCCTTCCAGATGTTTTGGACTACTACTTTCATCATCTCTGGCCATGCTGACTAGCACTGATGGGAGGGCACCAGACCAGGAAAACCTGGCCTACACTGATAGAACTTTTATGTAGAATTAAAATGAAAGGCGCTGAAGCATAAATATTTCTCTTTGATAATATATTATTTGAGAGAAATCCCTAGGATCCTGATGTGCTCTTTTCACAAAAGCCATAAAAATAAGATAACGTCTACAGCTGGAGAAGAACAAGGGTGGGGAGTGGGGAGTGAGGAATCAAGCACATTCCAACTCAAATGAATTTGCAACAATTAAAATATCCATTTTCCTAATTTGATTCTGTGACATTTCTATCCATGACAATCTGCCCAAGTTAATAGAAATTAAGAAAGAAGTTAGCAGACTCCTTTGATTAGCATCTGTGTGCAAACACAAAGCCTTCTATCAACAATATGGATTCAACAGACAGAAAACTTACCTTTTTAAACATTACTAGTGAGATGACAGCAGATGCTGTGAAAAGCGCTGCTATGATTATCATCATAATGCCTACTGGAATGCTAAGATTGAGCCCAGTGAGGGATGAAATCCATCCACTAAAGACAGGAGAGAGGTAAATAACAAAAGAAAGATAAATAACATACACATGCCCCAATATGTTACATCTTGAAATACCATAGCTATTGTTTCTTTCACTAAAATCCTTACAGGAAATTACTGGAATATTTGGGGAGCCAAGCACAACTAAGGTTTGGAAAGCATTTTAGGTTGACTCTAGTAACAGTAAGGCAGTTCACTTTGAATTATCTTGAAATTCACTTTTCACTATTCCTTGAACAATCTTGTGGAACTACTGTTCTCTCTAATTATACAGAAAGTTTGGCAACCTTGATAAATATGATAAAGTTTCCTTCAAAATCTCTTCACAAATTGCCTTTCAAGAACAGAGGTGGTGGTGTTTTTTAAGTTTTGTTTTGGCTGCTACCAAATAGGCCAAAGCGAAACATCAGCAGGAAGCATTTAACAGATGCTAGGTGGAAACATCAGGAGACAGCTGGACATTATAATTCACTCAGCACAAATTGTAGTAATGGACAAGTCCAGATACACTTCAACAACCTTAGTTTTTTGCACATCAAATGTGCCAAAACTGTGCCTCCTCAGCCTCTCACCTGGTTATTGGGCTGGGCTCTTGATGCCTCCGGCCACTTTGTTCTGAATTTGCAGTGAGGGCTCAGCAGGCAGACATATTATAGCCCATCTACATACAACTGACAGACCAGTTGTGATGACAAAGTGCTTTGAATGCCCAGGATCAAGGTGCACTAGGACTGGGATTTGAAACTCTCTTATACAATTCTTAAATTGTTCATTTAATTTATGAATTGCTTACCATAAAACATTCTGAAGTGATTTAACAATAAAAGCATATATAAAAACAAGTTCACGTTCAATGCATACACAGAAAGGGATAAAAGGCTTGTTAGAAAAGGAAGTTCTTAAATAGGTGTTGAATAGACAATAGAGATGGTCCCTGTCAGACATGTAATGGGAAGATGTTCCAAAGGGTAGATATTGCACCACTGAAGGCCTAATTCCTATGTTACACAGAATGGACTTCCTGATGGTATGATATCTATAGGAGGTATCTAACCTGCATAGGTATCTATACCAGTATTGGCACCTTGAGCTTAGCCTGATAGCTGGTAGCCCGTGCAATTCTTTCAGCAGTGATATTCTGCCTTAATGAGCAGTTGAGCCACTGCGTTTTTGTACTAGCTGCAGCTTCCAAACCAACCTCAAGAGTAAGCCACATAGAGCACATTGCAGTAAACCAGCCTGGAGATTACCAGCATGTAGATGACAGTGGTCCAACTATTCTGGCCGAGAAACAGCTGTGACGGTAGGCATGTGGCTTAAGTGTCATCTACACACCATGGACATTTGGATGATATATTGTTGGTGCAAATCAGTTATGGTTCTGCTTATCCTCCATAAAACTTTCAAATGCAAAATGTTTCTCTGTGCATTGTTGAACTTTGTAAAGGTGGCTTGTTATTGCACTCTCCACTGAATGATAAAATAAGCCACTTACCAATTGCCCCATCCTTGGAATCCTGCAGCCTGAAGTACATGCACAGCAAATTGACAAATGTACACAAAAAAGAAAACGAAGAATCTGAAAGAACTGTCACTCCTAAAAGAGGAAGGGGAGAAATCGTCAGGTGTTTTCACAATATTTAAGAAACATTTCCAAAGTTTATGTTTAACGCCTCTACCAGGAGAGCAGATCAATAGCAACAAACAAAACCATACATACTGTATATCTTTTACAAATAAAACAATTTTTATTAGTACAGCTATCTCCATGGGAACAGAGCTGCCTCCTATACCCCAACTATCAATATAATCCAATCAAACTACAATAATGTAACACCACAAGCATAGCAACAATTAAATAAATGTCAAGTATGAGAAGCAATCCTCTCCCCCACAACCCGCCCCCAAAGCAAACCTACTAACATAATCTAGCAAGTGCTGTGAACTCTGGCTGCAACAAAAATGACTTTAGTGTCCTGCCTGATACATAATAAGAGTTTCTCCATCTCTTTTTAATTCCAATCTTCTCTTATTTGATGATATGGATAGTTAACTTATTTCATGATTATTAACTTGTTTTTTTGCACAGTTAGTGGGGGGGGGGGCTTGCTTTGTTGCTTTTAGCTTTAAGACTAAAAAAATTAATGTTCTGCCAACAAAACAAGGTGCAGGCACTGACGCCGTATATACCATCTCTCTTCCAGGGAAGGGAGGTAACAGGTCAGAGTCCAATTACGGAGTACTGAGAAAAGGAGATTAAAATGTGCAAAAGAAGCGTTTAGAAGTGTGAGCTGCCTAAACTCCAGAATTCATAAGTGAGTGAGCTTGTGTTCCATTATGCAGGCGAAACAGCCTCTCCTTATGCATTATAGTGCATTATATTAACTTCACCCACCCCATATTTAAAAATAGATGGATTTTGAAAGCCTAATTCTGAGAATAATAGACTCCAAAAAGCAAGCAGCTTGCCTAATTTAGTCTAAGAGACACAAAGAGAGTAAGCCTTGCTTATGAGAAACTCTGTTCATACTAAACCATAGTTTGACTTAGCATGGTGTGCTAACTGAGCCACTATTTATGTTTTGGGATAAAACATGGACACATCTAGCTAACCTATCACACTAATTATAAGAAACAGCGGCTATGTTTGCAAGAGACTAATATATTTATCAATTTGCTAATCTATGCTTTGAGGCCAGTCAGCTACTCTGAAAATTGCCAAACCAGTACAAGAATTCACATTAAAAGTTGTAAAACCAAGTTAAACGAAGTGCTGGATGATTAAAAAGCAGTTAAATTATGTAGCACCTTAATAGCATTAATTTCACAGTAGGTGGAAATTGTTACCTGAAGGCTCCATAAAGTGGTCTGTACCAGCAGACAAATGAACAAGGAGTAAAAAGCAAGAACCAGAGAATACTCAATCCGAAGTCAACTCCTCGAATGGGCTGTAGGCAAAACCAGGCCAGACATCCAAAGATGTTAAGAAACAGCGTCACTGCATGAACTATAGAAAACAGGTATGTTAAAATTGAATTGCCACGATTCTAAAAACATATAAAAACTTAATAAGCTATCTCTACTGATTTTATATCAGGATCTGATCACTGATCAGGGTGGATCAGTGATCAGTTCTTACATTAAATAGCCTCTTTTTAAAAACAAAAACCCTGAAGGAATATTTCCCTTAAAACTGATTGTTGGACACCTTGCAGGAACCCATCCCCAATGTAGTCTACAGAATGTGCAGAAGGGGTATTGTTTTCTTGGAGAAGGGCTGTAGCCCAGTGGCATGGCATCTACTTCATATGCAGAAGGTCCCAGATTCAATCTGCGCCATCTCCAGGTATAGCAGGGAGAGACTGCTGTCTAGATCCCTGGAGACTCGCTGCCAATCAGTGTAGACAATACTGAGCTAGTTAGATCAAGGGTCCAACTTGGCATAACGTAGCTTTCTATATTCCTAGGCTGCATCTCAAGTGATTCATGGGGTACCTTGATGGGCGGGGGAAACTTTGAGAGGCAGCTGCTGTAAAAGGTGAGCTGAAAAGCTCTCATGTGCAGCCTGAATACTGTGTGCAGAGCTTTGGAACTGAGCCACTGATTTAAAGTCTGCTTCTATAAAAGATTAAAACTAGGGGGTGGGGGGAAATATCCAACTTGATCCTGGGTTTGAAATAATAGGTATGTGTAATATATATGTTACTGTGGTTGCCAACTGAACAACATGGCCAATTACTTCCTGTCTCGTGGAGAAACACAGTTTTTCTCAGTATCTGTCAGCCCCAGGTATGACTCTAAGGGTGGCAGGTACTATTTCCCCTTACTACCACATTCGCTTCACCAGCTTTTAGTATATTATGGTTTTCTGTAGACTGGATTCAAATTCTTGTTCCCACAATAATGGTCAACACTGTTTCTTTCCTCCCTGATGTTTTTCCTTTAGCCACCCGCAATCAGCCCTTGCATCTTGAAAGTTTTGTGCACTTAGTCCTCAAGAAAGTGCTCTTAGTGTCCTTGAATGTGTACAAAAAGCCAACCAGAAACCTTTCACTTCAGTGTTATTTCAGTGTTTTAAGTGGATATGAATTAAGTGAAATTGGAGTGCTGCCTATAACACCATCGGTTTCCGGCTATGATCCTAGGCAGTATAAATGCCTATCTGACTGCAAACCAATGTGTTCTAATTGTTACAACAACTAGTTAGTATGCATTTTCAGGAAATGTAATTATTAGGATATTTAAATCTAGCATTTAGATACAGTATTTTGCTAAATCCACCTTGATTTTTAAAAATGAATCCACTAAAGTTTTCTGCATTCTTTAAACCTAATGTAATCCCCCCTCCCTTTTTATCAGCAGCAAGTATCAAATCAGATTAGTTGCAGTGAGGTAATAGAGGGTAGCGAATGCCACAGGACACCATCTTTCCCTGGCCTGGTAATTTTTTTAATCTATTGCCAGATTTTCAAGCAAATGTAACAAAGAATCACCACAGCATTTCTTGTTTAAATAGCTAACACTTCTACAATAATTACCGGGTACACAGATTTTTGCAGATACTATTTAATTATCTGAGAGTCAGACTGGTAAATACATACAGGAACACTACAGTATCCTATAATTAGCTATACTGAAACACTGCTCAACTCATTTGCAAGTTCTTATAAATTAGAAGAGTTACACATAAAAGATGGTAAGCAAGTACCATGTACACTTATCCCAACTCCGCTCTTGGTGCACAAGTTTGGAGAGCAAAATTGTCAGTGTTACTTAGTGCCACCTCAAGGTGTTGGAGGCTTTCAGTTCTAAACGTATTTACTAGCAGCAAATTTCACCATTTCCAGTGACATGTCAAGTAGCTGTTTGGGCTCACAGTGTAACAGTCTAACCCCAGGGACTGCTGTACAAACCAAACAAAATTGGATTTAACAGTTCCCACACAAATGTCATGCCTCCACTACCAACCTAATGATGCAGTGTTGGCGATTGCTGCTTGCAATTGCACTCTACTGCCTTGCCACACAAGACCAAGCTTGGAAAATGTTAACACAGGAGCCAATAGGCACCTGAGGTGAGAATTAAACCAGGGCGACTTGGTAGTAAGCAGACTGGCAGGCTTAGCTGGCAGAGTCTATTCCACTTGCTGAAGGCATATTAAGTGGACCCAAAGGTGATCAGGTTACTAGGGTCACATTTTTTTGAAAGTGTTAACTTTTTAGAGAAACTCTTAAAACAACAATCCCACCAAATTGGAAGTAAGAAAAACAGCCAACAGGGAATTCATCCATCTTGCCTATCGCTCAGTTCCTTCTACTCAGGATGTTGCCATACCGCTGAAGTTTGAAGGAGAGAGGTAATGAAACAAGCCATATCCTTTCGTCTTGCTAACCAAGCTCCAACTGACATATAAAAACTTTCCAGTATGGATAACTGTAAATTATTGGTCAATCATCTTCTAAAAGTTAAGAGTGCCAACACAGAAGTGTACTTATAAGAGAAGTTATTCTGGAATTGGGAAAGGAAGTCTGAATCAGGAGTGCATGGAGTGGTGTACATATGTGTATATGTGTGCATTAGGTACAACATACCAAAATAAGGAAAATGTGATTTCAGATATATCCACATCACATGGATGCCAGGCATATTTTTGCAGCTTACTAAACACAACTGTGTCAGGCTATGCAGGATGTTAAACTTCCAAAGAAAACTGCCGAAAACTTGGGTCTCTATATATTGTAAGTCATTGGTGCCCTTTTTATTACAGTAATGTTTTCAAGGAGATAAACAGCTCCGAAGTGATTTTGCCAAGCATTTATGACATGGGTAGGAATCCTGTGGCGCTCCAAGTGTTGTTGGGCAATTCACATCATCCCTGCCCACTGGCTATGCTTTCTGAGATTTACAGGGGTTTCAGCAACAACATCTGGAAGGCTACAAGTCCACCATCCCTGGTATATAACCTCAAATGCCTAACTTGGTAGCAATGATGCAGACAGTATGTAAATTGAGTATTGAAATTATAAAGCTCAATCCCATACTTGCTTAGCTGGAAGCAAGCCCCAATGATCTGAATGGAACCAGCTCTCAAGAAGATACGCACAGGATTGTGTTGTCATTGTATACACATATTCTATAAATCTTACTCACACATCCACAAGTAGTACATAATCTTTACTGTCTTCTGGAATTCTACAGGAATGTCTACGGAGAAATCCTGGTAAAAACAGGGTCCCACTGGGAAATTCCCAGGTAGTGGAGGCCAATTGTTCTTTCTTCCTGGAAGAGCAAAAGGTAAATATTTTGCTGAATATTAAGGGTCACTTCAAACAATTTTTAAAATAACAGTTGAAGAAAGAGCTGTGGATCTTCTATCACATGCCACACACACACACACACACACACACAATTTCCTACAGAGATATAACTGCAGCAGCCTTGAGATGCTACCAGTTAAGATCTCAGTCCTGAATCCAAGCAGTAGTGATAGCTTCATTCACTTCCACTTGACACTGCTAACAAGGAAATAAACACAGACTTTAAAATAGTGAAAACAAAATTTAGTGCTAACACATCCTATTTTATCAGCACTAATACAGAACATGTGAAAACAAAGTCCAGCTGCTTACTGAATATACAAATAATAAGGCTTCACATGTAAGAACCTGAATTTTACTTAAAAAATAAAAACCCTGTCTCTCCACAAAGTGACGAATGCACTTTCAGATTAAATGGAATGCTCATCAGACTGCAATCCTATATAAACTTTGCAGGGAGAAAGTGCCACTAAACGCAAAGTGACTTGTATATGAGTGCACAGAATCTGAGTTTCTCTACTTAGAGGTTGCTATTTCTCCTGCTAATCTTGTTTACAAGGAAAGTTATCATTGATTTTAAGGGGTCTTCTATGCAAGTAAATGCTGCACTGACTAGATTTTTAAGGTTATCATCTCTCCTGGCAACTGCTTCTATCTCCTTCAGCAGACCAGCATTACACCTCAGCTTAATTTAACACAGATAATAGAGGGCAGTAATGACCCAATAAAAACCAAACTCTGTATTTCCCGTTTAAATCTCCAAGCATACATAAAACTGCAGTAATTAAATTTTGTCATTTCTGTTTTAAGAGACAATTGGCAGGAACTTCAGAGCTCCAGAAACTGCATTTACACTAACTCTAAGCACTGGATTAAATGGTTTCCATAAGCACAACATTTTGAGAGCTGCAGTCTGTTGAGGTATGTTTAAGGCCTACCTCCCTGCTGGTTGAGGCTCTGTATCTCTCTTTCCCTGCGATCTAGTTCAGCTGCTTTTCTTTCTAATTCTTCTTGACGCTTAAGGAGTTCAGCCTGGGCCAAGGCATGTTCCTGATGGGGGAAAATTGAGATATAAGGAAGTAGCACCAATATATATATATATATATATATATATATATATATATATATCCCCATTTTGATGCTGTCATCAATAATATTAAATATACCTTTGCAATCTGTGTGTAAGCAGGTGGTTCCTCAGTTGGTTTCATTATAGCTGGCTGCGTACTGGGCACATTGGGAACTTTGACATTTCCTGGTGGTGGCTAAGAAACGAAAAAAACAGAACAATTTCAGAGTGGCTCTTGGATACTTTCAGAAAATATCTTACAGAGGCATTCAAGATGTACAACAGCCCTTCTAATTAGTTGACTGGTCAACTCTCTACATTTCCTAAACTTTAGATATAAGTAGAAAAGTTGCAACATACAAATGATATCTGTCCATATCACTATACTTTGCTAAACCATTTATATTGTTTGTGTATTTATTTTACTTCAATGTAAATCATTTAATATAATTATTATTGTACTTAATGTGCTTCTATATATATTTATTTAAAACTGCTTTGAGATCGTCAAATAGTAAGTGTCTTATAAATGGAAATACTACTATACTACTATCAATAATAATAACAGACACCCTAACTACCTCATCTACATTTAAAATGGCTACTGATATGCAAGATAAGTAAAATGTTATATTACTGTATAGTTAGAATAATAGAACCACAAATTTGTAGAGTTGGAAGAGACTACAAGGGACCAAATCCTTGCTGTGATAGAATATTTTGCCCAATATGTGGCTCTAACCCACAACCCTGAGATTAAGATTCTCATGCTCTACTGACTGAGCTATCCCTCAGGGCATCAAGTTGCTTGCATTTGATGACCTGCAAGCAAATGCAGAAAATGTACTACTGCTGCCACATGAAATGTTAATCTTTGTCTATATTTGTATTACAAATATCTTTACATGTTTTACATGTGGAATTGTTTTATTTGAAACTTTTAATTGTCTTTTTTACACTTTTCTTGTGTTATTATTATAACTGTTTGATTTATTTTATAATTGTATATTTTATTGTTGTAGCTCACCCTGGGACTTTATACTGAAGGGGAAGCAAACTATCTAATAAAATAAACAAGTTAAATAAATAGCCTGAAACAAACAGGAACTGTACTCCGTTTCAATATACTGTGTTAAGTAGTTTCCACATCAAGGACCCGTTCTGGGGGCTGGGGTTGGGCGAAGCTAGGGCTTCCCCTGCCCCCAGCCACGCAAGCTCCCAGAGCGATGCCGAAGCTGCGCACAAGCTCCCAGATGCACGCAGCTTCGGCATCGCTCTGGGACCCTTTCTGGGGGCTGGGGTTGGGGGTAGCTTGGGCTTCCCCCGCCCCCAGCCGCGCAAGCTCCCAGAGTGATGCCGAAGCTGCGCGCAAGCTCCCAGATGCACGCAGCTTTGGCATCGCTCTGGCACCCATTCTGGGGGCTGGGGAAGTGCGAGCTTCCCCCGCCCCCAGCCCCGCAAGCTCCCAGAGCATGCTTCGCGCAGCTCTCGGCAAGCTGTGGGAGCCCGGTGCGACTTCGCGCTGGGCTCCCACGGCTTGCGGAGAGCTGCCTGTTCTGGGGGCTGGGGTCGGGAGAAGCTCGGGCTTCCCCCGCCCCAGCCCCGTGCCTGGGGGGGGGATAATTTCCCCCCTTTATTCCCCCCCCCAAATCTAGGTGCGTCCTATGGGCCGGTGCGTCCCATCGGGCAAAAAATATGGTAGATGCAAGAGATATTAAGTTTCATAGCCTGTTCTGTAGTATAAATAGCTCAGCATAGAAATTCCATGAACAATCAAGATCTTTTGGTTGCATTAATTAGCATGGTAAAAAGATTGTTTTCGTTTACTGCACTCTTCCTCGTGCTTCTAAAGTGTTCTATTTAAACTCAGGCCACAGATATAAACTTCTAACTACTAACCATTACCTAGCTGTTGAGAAAATGAAATATATTTCTCTCAGAGTGCCACAATATTATATACCTTGATGGTCAGTTATTACTTGTGTTGCAGCAGCACAGAGACCCTTCACAGGATCAAAAAGCACATACAGTACCATATTTTACTGTGTATAAGACTAGCTCCCCCCCCCAAAAAAAAATAGGTTTAAAATTGGGGCTCGTCTTATACACGGCTAGTGCTGAGGGGTGTTTTCTTAATTTGGAGTCCCCAAAAATAGGGGGTGTCTTATAAATGGAAATATACAGTAATATAGATTGAAATTGCCCCTGCCATATAATGTTTACATTGCACCAAGTTATTGGGGTGGGAGGAGATCTACAGGACACTGAAATTAAATGTAGCCAATTTTAAAAATGTTAGAAGCTTGCTGTTGCATACAGTCTTCTTTTAAGAACAAAGCATTTCCTCAGTTTCTTCGACCAACCAACTAACCTTATGGTTGTTACACAAGTAACCAAAATTTGGAGAAATATGTAGGATGCTTGAGGATGATATAGTGGTATAAAAATAAAGACAGCAATTGCGTGGTTAGGTCTAGAAATACTTTACATCGGGCAACCCAGAAGTTAGGAAACCTCTATTGCATTTTAGGTGTCTGGCAAAAGCCATTTCCAAAGTTCAGAGGTGAGCTCAGATCTATGGGAAACCAAACCAACAAAGAAGATGAAAGAGGAAGCAGGCTTGTGGGAACTCCCAAGGTTTGCAGAACTGCAATAACAATTAGGAAAACCTGTTTGGGGGAGGGGGTAGAGTCTGCCAAACCAGCCTGATGATGATTAAGCAAACTCAGTGGCCACAGAATCCTGACCAACTGTTGAGGGTTGAGATGGGGTGGAGTAGGCAGAAAATGTGTTGGGAAAGGAAATAAAATGGAGTATACTAGATGGAGCAGGCCTGGCTAGCACACTGAACGGAGGTTTTTATTACAGGTCTCACCTGTCATTACAAGATTACCCCTAGTTCAGATTTTGAAGTTTATAATCAGTACCAGAGGTTAAGATATAAAGTTTTCTTTCTGTCTTTCTTTTGTGTGTGTTTGTTTTGCTTTCTCCTTTTTCTATTTTTATTGAGATTAGTTTGGCTTTTATTATATTGTAAGTTGAAAAGTTTCAATAAAAAATATTATAGCAAAAAAAGAACTATCCAACACATCCTAATTCTAAAGAAAAGAGGATTATAATATGAAGCAACTTTAAGTAATGTTTCTGCATTTGTGCTGTGGGTAACAAATCTCATATTTCTGGCAGCTCTATCCTACTTAGAAGCAAGTTCCTCCAAGATCAATGGGATTTACTTCCAGGTACGTGCATACAGAATTGCAACTCGCCTGCTATTTTTACAGTAATGATTCTAACTGACAAACAATCCTGTGTACCTTGAAAGCACTAGCAACACATTTTCAACATAGGAAGCACAAAAATATAAGATCAGCAAGCCGGCTCATGTTCATTCCAACACACACAGATAGACAGCCTACTCAATGTATGAAATTTTTGGTGGAGCCAGTGAGGACAAGGGCAGAGATCACAGACCATTCCCCCTCCACACAGTCTTGGGACATGTGGAGAGGATTGAAGGGAGCTGGTCTAAATACAGAGTCATTTTTCCCTAAAGACATATGGAGTGCTATGACACAGCTTGCAGAGAGATTATAAAACACCTGCCCACTGAATAACTCCACTGGTAGCAATTCCATTCTTCAGCTGGCAAGTTAAGCAATAGCAGGAGGTTTCTTTTCAGGAACAAAGCAGTGATTGGTAATGAGAGTACCACTGAGGTATAAACACTTAAGACTAATGCAGTTCTCATTTTCACACACTTTTCAAAGTTGCATAGATAGGTTAAGAACCAAGGCACAGTGGTGTAGCAGCTAGCGTTGACTTAAGACTAGGGCAGGCATAGCCAAACTTGGCCCTCCAGCTGTTTTGGGACTGCAATTCCCATCATCCGAGACCACTGGTCCTGTTAGCTAGGGATGATGGGAGTTGTAGTCCCAAAACAGCTGGAGGGCCAAATTTGGCCACGCTTGGACTAGGGTAAGCACATTCAAAATCTTACTCGGCCATGAAGCTCATTAGATGGGCTTGGGTTAGTCGCATGGTTCCTATGATTAATAAATTGGAAGAGATGCATTATGTATGGTACCCTTTGGCTCCCGGACTTGCACTTTTATTTCATGTTGTCCCTTTCTTAGGGCAGGTTTACTTACACACACATGGAAGCTGACACTTAAAAAAAATCTGAACTCATTCCCAGGACAGGACTGTAATAACATAATGAAAATTGTGAAAGGGAATGGAATATTTTAAGAATAGCAGTGTTAAGATGCCTCTTCTAGTCATTAGCTTTTCATGAATGACTAGAAGAGGCATCTTAACATCATGAAAGAAAAGTTACTTCTTCACAATCACTCAGCTGCCCACAGAACTGAACATTCTCTTATTTAATTTCCCTTTCCACTGACAGGATTTGGTTTATCTCCGGTCCCTATTCCATTCCCACACAGTTTCTGGGCAGACTGCGCCAATAAATCACTCAGGGGGGAAAAGTTCTTGCTTACATCTCACACCCACCTCTTAGAAACATCAGCCGAATATAAATGAAATGGGACATTCCCCAAAGAGCCAGCAGCCTACAGGGCATCAAGCAGCTACAAGTAAGTTATTTAGATACAGTGAGTGATGAAAATATCTACAGCCGTTTCAGCCTCTTTGCCTTTACCTTTTCATGTGCTCTTAAAAGCATTTTCTGTCTCATTTAATCTTTGGTGCACCTTTTACCGCCAGATTTCCCCCCTTATGTATTCAACAGAAAAATAAGGTGTACTTTTTATACTTCCAGTTTAAGCTACATGTAATCCTCAGCCACATTATGTGCCAAGGTATGTAGAAGAACAAATCACTTTAAAAAGAACAGGGGACAACCCCCAACACACCACAGCACAATGGAGGGCATAGCATGCACATTTTTGCTCTCACATACACACACCAACCACTCAGCAATTACTAAAAATCATCACTGGAGTGCCGGCCATGTTAATTCTTCCCTTCTTTTGTCTCAGTGCACCAGTTTGGGCTTCAATCCCTCCAGCCCTCAATCTTCTCAGTTCACTATGAGAGAAAACTGATACTTGTAGAATGCCATAATTTTTAAGAATGGCATCTTTACAGTTGCCTTCAACAGGCTACTATAAAAATGACTGGTCATAACATAGGTAAAGGTAAAGGGACCCCTGACCGTTAGGTCCACTCGCAGATGACTCTGGGGTTGTGGCTCTCACTTTACTGGCCGAGGGAGCCGGCGTACAGCTTCCGGGTCATGTGGCCAGCATGACTAAGCCACTTCTGGCGAACCAGAACAGCAAATGGAAACACCGTTTACCTTCCCGCCGGAGTGGTACCTATTTATCTACTTGCACTTTGATGTGCTTTCAAACTGCTAGGTTGGCAGGAGCAGGGACCAAGCAATGGGAGCTCACCCTGTTGCAGGGATTCGAACTGCCGACCTTCTGATCAGCAAGCCCTAGGCTCAGTGGTTTAACCCACAGTGCCACCCGCATCCCGTGGTCATAACATACACAAGCTTAATTTGTAAGTTTATAAAGAAACTGAAGTGTCGCATAGATTTCCACATGAGAAAGGTTTATTTGATATTAAGAAGGATGCTTACTGTTCTTGAATCTGAGAAAGGGTTGTATTCATCTAATCCTGGAGGAACATTTCTCGTCACTTGTGTAACTGAAGGATCCTAAAGAGAGAGAGAAGTAGGTTACAGAAAGCACTGTGCACTGCATGTGCTAATACTAATCCCAGCCCCTCTACATTTAAGATTATAACCTTCTAACCCAAGTTTGTAGCTGTTGTCCAAAATAAATTACTGCTTTCCTAGAGCTCACAACACAGCTATCTAAACTGAAATAGACTAATTAGAGAGATCCCCTCTGCATTCCTTTTATTTAGATGAAGTTGCAGACGTTCCAACATTCCATCATTGAGCACAATCTTAAAACAAGCAGCATATGACAAGCGAAAGGAAAAATTACTTCTGGTTCACTAGCTTTCTAATCACCCTGATTCCCTCCCTTTATGTTTGCTCTGTAGTTCAGTCCCAGCAAATGCCAAGGAGTGTACACGGCACTATTAGAATTCTTAGGTTAGTTTTCAGTACAATAATGACTGAGTGAGCAAATATCACAGTTGTATTTCACAAAATAAACTACCTATTAAGAGTTATATATCAATTCCTACAACAGAGAAATTTATGACACCTTGCTTTAAAAAATAACAGTGCTAGAAGCTTGTAACAAATGTTAGTAATAAACAGAAAAATAGTTATTTTCCCAATATGATAATATTTTCACTTTTAGACCTGCCTTTATTTGATGTAGAAATAGAAACTCATTCATGTTTTCATTCTTCCTATTCTGTAGGTCACCTCATTTCACCCTGATCTTCTTACAAATCTAGATTAACATGATTTGTGAGATGCCCCATCTGTCACACAGCTGATTTATGAGGAATGCTGCTCCTCCTGAGCATATAAATGAGAGCTCAATTTTCAGCTGCACACTGTCACTGAGAAACTGAAATATAAAACACATATCCAATGAAATTTTGGAGGCAATGAATAAGCATATTTTCTCCTGCCAAAGCATGCTGGGCTCCTGTCTGTCACAATAGCCATCATTACACTGTGCAAAATATGAAATGTAGGAGACAGCACAATGTTATCTTCATATAGGGCATGAATCTGTCAAATTCTAAGAATGTATACAGATCAGAGTTTTTAGCACTCAACCACTGGGGACCCATACATACACAGAGAGAAGCAGAGCACATATACTTCAAAGCCATTTTTTAGTGACACCCCATATAGTCCACTGAAGGCTAAAAAAAAATTGGGGTGAGATGAGATATGTGGACCTGGCTCAGAGGAAGCATACCTGAATGTGCATATCCACTGTGCAAACTCCTCCCTCCTTTTACCCTATAAGCTGAAGTTAAACTTAAATCACATTGGCTCCCATACATTTCTGAGCACAATTCAAAGTGTTGGTGCTAAACGGCCTCGGCCCTGTCTACCTGAAGGAACGTCTCCACCCCCATCATTCAGCCCAGACACTGGGATCCAGCTCTGAGGGCCTTCTGGCGGTTCCCTCACTGCGAGAAGCAAAGCTACAGGGAACCAGGCAGACGGCCTTCTCAGTAGTGGTGCCCACCCTGTGGAATGCCTTCCCATCAGATGTTAAGGAGATGAGTAATTATATAACATTTAGGAAACATTTGCAGGCAGCACTGTACAGTATAGTTCAGCTTTCTAAGATTTAATGTTTTACTATATTTTTATATATGCTGGAAGCCGCCCAGAGTGGCTAAATTATTATTATTATTATTACTACTACTACTACTACTACTACTACTACTACTACTACTACTATTACTATTATTATTTATACTACTACTACTTCCATTATGCCTAACCCAGGGCAGCCCAACTCTTCACAGCAAGTAGGCTGCAAGAGTACTGTGACACAGAACTTGCAAACTTGAAAAAAAAACAATAACCCTGAAACATGCAACACATACTAGACTATTTTTAAACACTCTAGTATACCCATTGTTTGTGCAAGAAAAGAACCTCTGGAAAAGTGACTAGAAGGAACTTATACTGTGCTAAATAAGAGATCTTCAAGCTTCGGTAATGAAATTCTTGTGAATTTCAAAGTGCTTTGGAAAGCCACCTTTGGGTGAAATCAAGGAAGCTTTTAAAGTCATCTAGTTTTGGTTGGCTGAAATACTGATGACACTGACTTAGGACTGCTTCACCAAGCAAGGAAAAAAGAGGCACAAGTGATACATGCTTCCCTGCCATGCTTCCTGGTATTGTGTATAACAGCTCCTTGGGAAATAACATGAACCAGCTTTACTCATGCATTCGCTATTACTGCTTCCTTACAGTGTGCAAAATGGCTCCTAGACACTTCCAATTGCATATTCTAAGGACTTCAAGAGCTACCCTAACAGGAAGGGTTTTGACATTGATTACAGTCACCATGAAAACATAGCAGTCTTCAGCGTTATTTTTAGAGTACAAAAACAAAAGATTTTCTTAAGCTGGTTTTGATGCTTTGGAATTTGGCCAGAACTCCAAAGATGCATTTCAACACTGAAGTGATCCATTTGTGAATTATTGTTCTCTTGAAATTAACACAAAGCACAAAAACTACTACTTTCAAATAATCTGAAAAACACATCCCATCCTCTCCTCCTACTTCTTTAAAAATCTGCCATAACAAATTTAAAGAACATAGAAGTGCATTCTACACACACACAAAATTGGAAGCAAATCCCAGTGCAACTCTGAAGTAACGGAACTGTCTGCATTTTGTAACACTAACCCAGATGTGTAGGAATCAAGATCTACAGCTGCTGGTACTTAAAAAGTTTTTAGTGCCAGCCAAGCTCTAGGTGCTATTACACTGCAAGAGACCATGTGGACTGCCAACTCTTCAGTGCAGTCCCATCCCAGGAAGCTTCCTTTGGAAGCTTCAATTCTTTTTCACATTCCATCTTGTAATTAACTTGACTTCTGCACTAACTTGCAATTCAATTAGTTTTATCTGCTAGAAATACGGAGCTTGCATTAAGCGTTTCATTCAAAGCCAAACCTGACATGGCAGGCTAGCTTAGAAAGTTGAATAGACATTATAGCTTACACTGGGGATTCTAATTTCCACTGTACTTTATTCTTCCATGGCAAGTGAAACGGGACAGCATTAGCTGAAAGAAGACTGCATTAGTCCCCATTTTATGGGGGTGGGACGTGCATTTTTGCAAAATACTCGGCGGTGCAGAGGGCATCCACCCAGATTAGTTCACCTCAGCTGTCAGCTAGAAGGTAAAGGTAAAGGTACCCCTGCCCGTACGGGCCAGTCATGTCCGACTCTAGGGTTGCGTGCTCATCTCGCTCTAGAGGCCGTGAGCCGGCACCGTCCGAAGACACTTCCGGGTCACATGGCCAGCGTGACAAAGCTGCAGCAGGGGAGCCAGCACCAGCGCAGCACATGGAAACACCGTTTACCTTCCCGCTATAAAGCAGTACCTATTTATCTACTTGCACTTAAGAGTGCTTTCGAACTGCTAGGTGGGCAGGAGCTGGGACCGAACGACGGGAGCTCACCCCGCCATGGGGATTCAAACCGCCGACCATACGATCGGCAAGTCCTAGGCACTGAGGTTTTACCCACAGCGCCACAGCTGTCAGTTAGGGAGCTGCTATTACACACCACACAAATACACCACACATCCTTCCACAGCTCTTACAAGATAAGGAAGAGCCAGGAAGGAGAATTGATATCCAGAATGTGTCATTTTCCCACAATGCAGTGCAATTAGCAGCTGTTCCTTTTCCCCCTTCTGACATCTCATCTAAAGTCTTCAAGATGGGGAAATGAAAGAACTGTAACCTGCAGTCATATATCCTTAGCATCACATTCTCCTTCCTTGTTTACCAGAGACAGTGCAAGAACAGTCTGCCAGCTAGCTTCGCTCCATTAGCCAAGGCAACTGCAGTGCAGCTGGCTGGACTATTTCTTGGCAAACCATAGGTTGTTGTTTCTTCTTCTAGTTTCAAGCAAACCAACTCATGGTTTACACTCCTGATTAAAAGGCCCATCATAGCCTAAATTCAAGAAGGAAATCAAAGTCCTAAGGAGGAGCTAGATGCAGTTATTAATGCAATCCAAACTATTGTGTCCCTTGTGTTCTGTTTCTCCCTAGATGAAAATAAAATAAGGCAGGAATTAGCTCCATTGCATTTTACTTTTTGCCAATTTCACTCCAAGGTAAATCTAGTAAGTCAAGGCACATAATTTCAAATGGTGTTTGGTAACATAAAGGAACTTAATGCACACAAGTGTCTTTCTTCTGGTCTCCTGCAGGCAATTTATACTCTAGACAAATGGCTATTTCCAGGCCCAAAATGTTATTTAAAGATAATTTTCTTTTGAAGTCTAACTTATAATCTTAAAATGATGTATTTAGAAATGAAATGAATGAATTATTTTTATTGACATAGCTATGGCAATGGCAATTTCAACACAAAACAGAATAGGGGCATACAGGGGAATCAGATACCATTGTGCTTACCATTTACATATCTAAGCGAGTTAAACCATAATAAATGTAACTAAATAAGGTGGTCATATGCAAAATCAATAAAATTTTGATTCATGTAACTTCTTCCCTTTGGCTTGCTAAATCTGCTTCTCAGGCTTCAACAGTCCTTGTAATTTATTTTTTCTTCATCTTAAAGCTAAATTTAAGCAAAATATCCAAAAATGCTAACAGATGTGAACTAAGCTACAAATTAATTATAATTGTGTACCCAAGCTATCAGCCCATTCTGTCAAGTAGCAAAGATTATTTTAATGGCTTAATACAGTTTGGTTCAGTCCCATAAACTTGGATACTGTAGTTGTTATAGATGCAGCCCCATAGCTACGGCTGTTAAAAACAATAATTGCTTGGAAGCATATTTGTGCATGTTCATAACGCACAGAACTCTGCCATGAATCCAGCACAACAAATGATGTGCTGTTTAGAATTTTAAGATCAACCCTGATTGGAAAAACAAGTGTGAGGTTAACACCTCTTAGGCATTATTAAAGCCTCATTTAGTATTCCCATACCTGTACTGTACAGGCACAATTGGTTTATCCTTTAATGAAGTGTAACACAGTATCTAGCAATGAGAGTTTTGCAGCACAGTCTAAACTGTATCTACTCAGAAATAAGTCCTATTTAAGTCTGAACTAAAGTGTCTGCTGAATTCAATAGGACTTAGGTTCACAGTAAGTTGGTTCAGGATTATATCCCTAACAACCACCATGGAGGATATACTATACCTTCGGTAGCACATAAGCATTCAATAAAACTTGTAAACAGAAATGAAATATAAAGCTTGAACATTAAGTAAGCATTCCCCCAAATCATTAAACCAAGATGATGCATATATCAGGCAGGAAAGCTTCAATGAAAAAAAAAACCCTTCATTTAAAATCTACTTGCAATCAATTTTAAACTCAGCTTTATGTTTAATTAATGGAGACCAAATCTGGCTGGTAGAACCGTTGGTTCAGATGACTGAGGGGTTTACATCAGGCTTCCTCAAACTCGGCCCTCCAGATGTTTTTGGCCTACAACTCCTATGATCTCTAGCTAGCAGGACTAGTGGTCAGGGATGATGGGAATTGTAGCCTCAAAACATCTGGAAGGCCGAGTTTGAAGAAGCATGGTTTACACCTTATCTGAACAAAACCTAGTGCAGACAAGTGGTTTATGTGTTTTGAACAACAGTTACGGTGCATATATTTTATCAATGTACTTAATGAAGCTTGGAATTCCATCAAAAAGACACACCTTTTGACTTTATATATAAAAGTCAAAAGATTTCTGCTGAAACAATAAGTTTCAATGGAAAAAGAAAACTCAGATTTTGTAGGGATCATGGTAGCACTGCCCATCTTAACTTTCATTTTGTTGGTGTTCAATCGCAGAAAATTGTCTATCTACATCGTACTTATAACTTATTAGAAAACAATCTTAACCAGTTTTTTTAAAAAAATAATTGTTATCTTTGCCTAGGAAGAAAGAACACAATTTGGATATATGCTCCTTTCCATGAATTATGCCTTCTTCCGCTGTAAGGTCAGAAGGATGGGACAGAGAGGGAACAGCAACTTCTAAATTTATTTATTTATAATATTTCTTACTTGCCCTTCACTGTAAGTTCTCAGGGCAGGTCACAATAATAGAATATAAAATTACAAAAACAAATAAAACCAGAAAACCAGAAAAACCAGAAAAATAGAAGCAAATATGATAAATTCAGCAAAAGAGCTGGGTTCCTAAAACAATAAATTTTAACTTTTCAAGGTGTGTCTTCAGCATACAGTGAAAGCTGTATGATCAAGATGCTGGATGCACCTCTGTGGTGAGGGATACTGCAGAAAAATAACAGAAAGTTGCCACAAAGGGAATGCAGGCAAAAGGCACGTGCTCCTCAGAAGTTTGCTCAGTGGAAATTGCAGAAACACCATCATTACAACAAATGCTAAAACATTCAACTACACGTGTAGTTGAATTTGAAACCTGCAGACGGAGGTCTCGTTTGACTTATTTAATATTGACAGCTAGACTTTTGATAATGTAAGCAGTACACAACAAGAAGAACTGGGGCTCTCTCTAGTAAACTGTACTATTATACCCATCTAGATACCGTATTTTTCGCTCTATAACACGCACCTGACCATAACACGCACATCGTTTTTAGAGGAGGAAAACAAGGGAAAAAACATTCTGAATGAAACAGTGGATGTATCATTTTTGTGCTTCATGCTGTGGCCACAGACATGTGATCTGATGGTGAATTTGGGCTGACCCAATGCAAAAATCCTGAGAATCCCTGTGCATCCATGGTTTGTAACCACGTTTTTGCACCATTGCAGCCCCAGGCAACAGTGGGTGCGTGATTTTGGGGGGGCAGGCTGTAGCCATGGACATGCTATGTGCTCTGATGGTGAATTTGGGCTGACCCAATGCAAAGATCCTGAGGATCCATGTGGATCCATGGTTTGTAACCATGTTTTTGCACCATTGCAGCCCCAGGCAACAGTGGGTATGTGATTTGGGGGGGGGGGGCAGGCTGTAGCCATGGACATGCTATGTGATCTGATGGTGAATTTGGGGTGACCCAATGCCAAAATCCTGAGAATTCCTGTGGATCCATGCTTTTTAACCACATTTTTGCACCATTGCAGCCCCAGGCAACAGTGGGTGCGTGATTTTGGGGGGGCAGGCTGTAGCCATGGACATGCTATGTGATCTGATGGTGAATTTGGGGTGACCCAATGCCAAAATCCTGAGAATTCCTGTGGATCCATGCTTTTTAACCACATTTTTGCACCATTGCAGCCCCAGGCAACAGTGGGTGCGTGATTTTGGGGGGGCAGGCTGTAGCCATGGACATGCTATGTGATCTGATGGTGAATTTGGGGTGACCCAATGCCAAAATCCTGAGAATTCCTGTGGATCCATGCTTTTTAACCACATTTTTGCACCATTGCAGCCCCAGACAACAGTGGGTGCGTGATTTTTGGGGGGCAGGCTGTAGCCATGGACATGCTATGTGCTCTGATGGTGAATTTGGGCTGACCCAATGCAAAGATACTGAGGATCCCTGTGGATCCATGGTTTGTAACCACGTTTTTGCACCATTGCAGCCCCAGGCAACAGTGGGTATGTGATTGGGGGGGGGGGCAGGCTGTAGCCATGGACATGCTATGTGATCTGATGGTGAATTTGGGGTGACCCAATGCCAAAATCCTGAGAATCCCTGTGGATCCAAGCTTTTTAACCACATTTTTGCACCATTGCAGCCCCAGGCAACAGTGGGTGCGTGATTTTGGGGGGGCAGGCTGTAGCCATGGACATGCTATGTGATCTGATGGTGAATTTGGGGTGACCCAGTGCAAAGATCCTGAGAATCCCTGTGGATCCATGCTTTGTAACCACATTTTTGCACCATTGCAGCCCCAGGCAACAGTGGGTGCGTGTTTTTTTTGGTGCAGGCTGTAGCCATGGACATGCTATGTGATCTGATGGTGAATTTGGGGTGACCCAATGCAAGGATCCTGAGAATCCCTGTGGATCCATGCTTTTTAACCACATTTTTGCACCATTGCAGCCCCAGGCAACAGTGGGTGCGTGATTTTGGGGGGGCAGGCTGTAGCCATGGACATGCTATGTGATCTGATGGTGAATTTGGGGTGACCCAATGCAAAGATCCTGAGAATCCCTGTGGATCCATGCTTTGTAACCACATTTTTGCACCATTGCAGCCCCAGGCAACAGTGGGTGCGTGATTTTTTTGGTGCAGGCTGTAGCCATGGACATGCTATGTGATCTGATGGTGAATTTGGGGTGACCCAATGCAAAGATCCTGAGGATCCATGCTTTGTAACCACATTTTAAGTGGGGAGCGAAGGAAAAACAAAGAAGGGACATTAGAGGGGTGTGCAGAGAAGCAGCTGGCTAAGAATGCAGGAGAGGGATTTAACGGGAGGGAGGAAAGAAAGGCAAAAGTTTCCCCCCACCCAAGCCAGCCATCTCTCTCTCTCTCTCTCTCTCTCCCTCCCCCTCCCTCCTCTCTCTCCCTCCCCCTCCCCCCTCTCTCTCTCCCTTCCCCCCTCTCTCTCCCTCTCCCCCAGCAGCACCGGAGCTTGCCTGGAGGGGAGGGGCTTTCCCTGCTCTTTGTTCCGTTTCAGCAAACACAGCAACGAAACAGAGGGGGGTGGGCAGTAAGACCCGGAGGCAGAATGCAGGAAAGCAGCCGCTTCCTCTTTTCAGGTTTCGCTTCTCTGTGCAGCGTGCAGCGCTGCGATTTGATTTTTGCATGATTTTTCGGCTCCAGGGACCACACATTCGCTCTATAACACGCACAGACATTTCCCCTTCCTTTTTAGAAGAAAAAATCTGCGTGTTATAGAAGGAAAAATACGGTACTTAGCAATTCCTTTGTTTTGCACATTCAAGCGGTTGGAGAACTTGGAGTAATGACCTTCAGAGTTTCTTCCAACTCTACAGTTCTCTGAGTCTATGATTCTATTCATGAGTTGTTTATCTTGACTTTTATAAAGGAAGCCTAAACCTTTTCATTGAAAATGAGAATTTAAAAGTTATCATGCAACTTAGGCTCATTACACAACCTGAGAATGAATTAAATCCTGTAAACCGCAGTTATCATGCAATATCACAGAATACATCACACCAGGGATTGCAAATCTGAAGCCCTCCAAATGTTGTAGCGGTCCTGAACCCAACATTCAGATATAATGTGAGTTTTTGTCCAGCATCATCTGAAGAGCCAAGGATTAGCCATCCTTGCCTTACACTGGTCCTACAAGTCTCTACCATGGGTGTATCCAGGGGGGCAGTTGCCCCTCCAAGATCATGTAAAACAATATAAATACTTAACTGACCAAACACGTTGGTTCTGCCCCCCCCCCAACAAAAATCCTGGCTACGCCCATGGTCTCTACTGCAGTCTTGAAAGTAAGTTCACAATAGAAAAGCCATCCAAACATGTGGGCTAGGTAAAGGGGCCCCTGACCATTAGGTCCAGTCGTGACCCACTCTGGAGTTGCGGCGCTCATCTCGCTTTATTGGCTGAGGGAGCTGGCGTACAGCTTCCGGGTCATGTGGCCAGCATGACTAAGCTGCTTCTGGCGAACCAGAGCAGCGCACGGAAACGCTGTTTACCTTCCTGCTGGAGCGGTACCTATTTATCTACTCGCACTTTGATGTGCTTTTAAACTGCTAGGTTGGCAGGAGCAGGGACCAAGCAACGGGAGCTCACTCCGTTGCAGGGATTCAAACCGCCAACCTTCTGATCGGCAAGTCCTAGGCTCTGTGGTTTAACCCACAGTGCCACCCACGTCCCTAACATGTGGGCTACTGGCCTATAAAAACTCAAACCATAATACAATTGTTAAGCTATCAAGATGTCATGATTTTTAGGATGATCTGCATCACAGACTTAACCCGATTTAATAGTTACTCCCTCTTCCCAGGCAACTCTAAGAACTGTAATTTAGAAGTTGTGAGTTCACGGGAGAATTTTTACAAGCCTCACCAAATGTGGGGAAAGAACCATAACAATTGGACTTGTTTTTTTAAATATTAGATTAATTTAGGTTAGTGGAGAATCATGTTTTAGAACCAACATAATAGCAACCATACATTGAATTTATTTTGAAAGTGGACTTCACAGCTCTGCCTTAAAACTTCAAAATTCTACATAGAGTTAACTCTGCTAAGGTGTTATGTGCTATCCTAGGGCCAGACTAATTAAGCTTATGATTGTCTAAATAAGAAAGCATGCCTTCAAAGTTAGTAAGGAAAAAATATTTTGAAGTTTCTATTTCAAAAGCCTTTGGGGAGGGAATTCCACCAGATCCCATGAAAACTGTTTGCTCACCACTTTTCTATAAACCCCATCCACAATTAAAGCCCACATGTACATGTACTTTACTCCAGATATTACATCAATAAGCCAAATACAGTTACCGCTCAAAAGAGATCCCAAGACACACTGAAACTAAACTCAGAAGATTACTCCAGCCTTTTTCAATCCTAGTTCAAACTAAACCAGCCCGGTGTCAGAGCTCACATCCTGACTTCAGACCTTTTCAGCAGCAAGGAATTGCAACGGCAGCTAAAAAACAAAATTTAAAGCAAAGCCTTCTCTACAGAATATTAACAGGTGGCGGCCAAAGGAGATGATCGCCTCTTGGGAGACCTTCAATCCTAGCATCCCTTTTAGGAACCTTTTGGCAGCTTTGAAAGCGACTAGGAATTATTTTCCATTACGGACCGTGTGTGGCCAGATAAGAGATCGGAGAGGAAGATGCTGTTACCGGCAGCATCTATTAGGTCTGGTGCCTGATGCAGAGCGCATCGCCGGTCACTGTCCCTCTTGGGGCGTCGAGCCACCCGCCCCTCCTGCCTTCCGCCCACCTGGCCACCAGAGCGGGGGACCCGCGAGACCCTTAACGGGGAGCCCTTTCCTCACGCAGGGAAAACAAGGGAGGCCCGGAGCGGGAGCACAGAAGAGCCGCGGAGACGCCAAGGACCCGCTCACGCCTTCGCCACAAAACCCCGAGGAGGAAGAGGAGGAGGGATCGCCCTCCCGTTCCCAGCACAAAAGAGGCGCATCAGTCTCCCCGGCAAACGCGGCGGATCCAGGGGGAGGGGGTGGGGCACGCCGGAGACGAGGCCTCCGCGGGGAGGGGGAGAACCTTGCAGGTCCATTCACGGGACTTAGGGGGGGGAATACCTTGGCCCACGGGCCTCCCCGCCACCGAACCCGCGTCAACGCGACACGCCCGGCTTCTCGGCCCGAAGCGTCGCCGCCGCCTCCCCGCCGCTCTTACCTTGAAAGGGTTGTTGAGGTCCGGGTCGGCGAAAGGGTTGCTGTCGAAGTCCGACATGGCGCGGGGAGGGGAGGGGGGTCTGTCGGGCGCGGCGATGCGCGGATGGCGGCGGCGGACAGCGACTCCGGCCGAGCGCCCCACAGGCTGCTTCTGATGGCTCCCCCCCTCCCCCGCCGATGTCAGCGCAGGTAGATCCGGCACCAAGCGCCCGCCCCCTCTTCCCGAGCACGGAGCAAGCCGATAGGGCGCGAAGGCCTCCAAAATGGCCGCCCCGGAAGTGACGTAAAAGCTGCGCCAGCACCTGATTAAAATGGAAGGGTGAAAGGGAGATGGGTTGGCGGAAAGAGAGACGGAGGTTCAAAAGAGGGCGGCGAAAGTGTGTGGGGAGGTGGCCTTCTCCTGCTTTCCGCCCCATCCTCTTTCCTTCGTGTACTTCTAATATGGAAGAGTCGCTCATTCTCTTGAGTTCAGGGTTTTGTTCTCGCCTTACAGGTGGGAGAGGAAGGGGCGAACTTTTCTTAGGGACATGGAATTGTAGAGTTGGAAGAGATCGCGGGGTCATCCCCCGCGATGCAGGAATCTCAACAAAAGCATCCATGGAAGATGGTCACCCAACCTCTCCTTAAAAACTTCCAAGGAAGGAGAGTGCACTACCTTCCGAGGAAGTCCGTTCCACTGTCGAACAGCTCTTACTGTCAGAAAGTTATAAAAACATTGGCCAGTAGCACCTTAGAGACCAACTAAGTATGTTCTGGGTATAAGCTTTCTGTATAAGCTTCTTTCTTAAGAAGTGTGCATGCACACGAAAGCTTATACCCAGAACATACCTGGTTGGACTCTAAGGTGCTACTGGACATTTTTAAAAATTTATTTCGACTGTGTCAGACCAACATGGCTAGCTACCTGAATCTTGTCAGAAAGTTACTCCTGATGTTCTGAGGCAGATGTTCTTCCTTTTTTCTATTTGTAACACAAGGGGATTCCCTGAGTGCTGTTCACAAACACTTCAGTGGTGATACTGAATTGGAATGAGTGGTATTCAGCTAAGTTCCACTCAGATTAAACCTATTGAAATTAATGGATCTTAGTCATGTTTATAAATTTCAGTGGGTCTACTTAGTTGAATACCACCCATCAGGGTGACTGTGTTTTTATCATTAGTTTAAGAAGTTATCTCCACAACCTTTCTGGAGGTCATATGTATTTAAGGCTCTGGTCTTATATTGCTTAGGAATAAATACAACTGGAATCCTTGTAGGTCAGATAGGATAGTGCATGAGAAAACAAGTGTTTTAAAAGTAGATAACAATTTTGCAGGATGACTGTTTCAAAAGAGTCTCCTTTATTTCAGGGATCACTTAGTTCAGTATGACTTCTGAGTAAAATGTGGATAGGTTTGAGCTGCATATACCCCCCCCCCAATTTAACCCTATTTGTAATTGTTTTTCAGATTTTAAGAATAACTTTGCCCTTGGGAATAGGTATTTGTGACCAATGTGAACAGGGTAGTTGGAAGGAATAAATGGCATGGAGCTGGTGGTGGTGGAGTGTGGTAAAATCAATTTGAGGTCAGGCCCAGATTAAAGCAACTAGAGGCTCTGGGTTAGGAGCAGTGGCGTAGCGTGGGTTGTCAGCACCCGGGGCAAGGCAAGTAATTTGCACCCCCTAACCCGTGGATTTGCGCCCCCTAACCCCCAGATGTTGTGCCCGGTGCGGCCGCGCCCCCCCTGCACCACTGGTTAGGAGACCTTGGGAGGCCAAAACCTAAGAGCATCGGATCATGAGAAATGAAACATTGTTATCTTCTTTAACTGCTCTATGAAAGCAGAAAATGGCTGACATTTTAGCATTGATAAAAAGTTTGTTTATTAAAGTATGGAATTAATGAAGACATCCACACAGAATATTCTTAGGGGAATCATAGTTGTGTTATATAACATTGCACTATATACAAAGTCAGAACAGGTTTTTTTGAGCTCTTTCGGATGCAAACTTATCAATTATATCATTAAAATCAGTAAGCTACAGTTTGTCATTTTCTATGCAGAGAATGCTTAGCTCAGACAACCAACCTTTGCCATTGTTGATGACAGATCATTCTTTATCCCTTTTAGTCTAGAAAACGATCTTTTACTAGTACAGTTTGTAACCATTAAACACAGGAACAATCTGAAACTTGTTTCCACATTTGGAAAAGCTGTTCAAATTTTCTCCTGTAATATTTGATATATATCTTGGTGGCTGAAATTTTCTTTTTTCAAGGTGAGCTTGTTTGATGTGCAGGTGAAAGTGTAAGAGTTCATCATCAATTGTCTACTCTTGCATCAACATCTCAACGCCATTGTAAATGTGTTCCTTGGATGTTTGTAGGTTCACCAAAAATGAAAAATTGCCAGCTACACTGTTGCTCTTCTGTCTGGGTTGGCTTCAAGAGCATCAATGACAGGGATAAATGAATTTACCCTAAACTTGTCTCTTGGATAAAGTTTGTCTTAGGCTTTGGATGCTGTTCTATCACCCCCCCCCCCCATAGTCTGCTTTGTTTTGACATTTTTGTACTCTGGTAAAGTGAATTTTGCTTGCTCTTCAATTTCATCAAAATTAACCCAAGTGTTTGATATGAACTGCAGTAGTGAGCAGCAAATATTTGCACATGTGCTTAATGAAATTTGTGAACTTTGGAGTGCCTTTCTAACTTTATGAAAGTGTGTCCAAAACTAAAACATGAAAATGAATTAAAATCCTTCCATTTTTTGCAGATTTTCAGCCTGTCATCTAGTATCTCCTTTTTCAGATTCATCACAGTAAATATGACTGAGGGCTTCAACAATGTAAGTAAGCATAACTTTCACTAATAGCTGCAGTAGCTTTGGCGTTAGCCTCCCTTCTTGTGTCTGATAAATGTTTAGGAACTTCTGACTCAAGAGGCTGATATTTTTGCAGAAGATGAGAAAAAAACAATAAAGCTCATTTATTGCGGCAAAAAAATTCACTGCATCCAGGGACAAGTCAGCTGTGGTTTGTCCAACTCGATTTAGGGAATGTCCAGCGCAATGGAATAAACTTTGCAGGCTTGTTCCTTTCCAGAATATTTTGTAGAATGCTGTTATATTTTCCGGCCATATTAGCTGCATTGTCATATGATTTACTGAAATCATATGTACTGAAATCATATGTTCAGAGAAGTAGTTCAGTATCGGCTCAACCATACTTTCACTGGTGTGGTATTTCAGTTCAAAAAACTCAGAAAGCATTCAGCTGGTGATCCATCGCTAGGAGAAACATATCTAACCATGACAGTAAGTTGATCAGCATGGGAAACATCAGGGTTTGAATCAACAGATAAACTAAAATAACCTGCCTGATTGATGTTGCTCAGTATTGCTTCTTGAACTGGATAAGCCATCAACTGGATAACCTATTCACATATGGTTTTGGAGAAGTATGATAGCTGACCAGAGCCTTTACTTCCATAGTGATTTATGTGAGCGCACAGGAAATGATCAAATCTGGCAATTGATTCAAGCAATCTAATAAAGTTACCATTGTCTGGCGAACCAAATGTTTCATCATTTCCATGAAATGCCAAGCCACGTTCCCCCAAAAGGGAAATCACTGCAATAACTCGCTGAAGTACGTGCAGCTCCAGTAACCCTGCTTTGGTTTGTTCTTTGAGTTTTTATGTGGGTGTTTGAGCACACTTTCTTGTTAAGTATGTTAGCAGAGAGTTTGTATGATTTTTAGAGTTTCCATGGGTTTGAACAAGATAAGTCTGATGCCAGTCATCAAATCCAGTAGAAGCTAAAGCTGTAGTTGAGGTAGGTTGGTTAGAGAAAGGTTTGTGCGCAAAACAGTAGACACTTCCTTTTGTGGGAGAATACACTAGCCATTCTTGAGGGTATGTTTATCCATTTACTTTGGTGGAATAGAATAATTTTTTTAACAGATCCAGACTTGGTTTTTAGATGTTTGCTTCAAAGTGGTAAAAGGTCCATCCCAGTGCTGACATTCCGATAGACCTTTCTCAATCCAGAATGATATTGCCTTGTTATTTAATGTGGACCATAAACCTATGACATTGTCTCTAAAATCACTAGTAGCATGAACCGTTGGTATCTTTGTGTCTGCAATGTAAGGGTTTTCACTCAGATAATTTGCTTTATTTTCCAATACTTTAAGACAGTAAAGAGCTTGAACTGCTTCTTTTGGTACAACCATCTCATGCTATGTTCCTTCAGCACCTTGTGTTAATTCTTGGGCCGTAGGTCCTATCACTTCATTGTCACTTTCTACTGTTGTTTCTGTACTTGTAGTGGTAGTTACCAACAACAATTCTCCTTGAAGGTCTTGGGAGGCTGTGTTCTGTATATAAACTGGTTGTTATTCAGTCTGCTCAGACTACTCAGTGTAGTCTGCTTGATTTTCTTCTGCTTGTAAACATGAATGTTCTGTATGAGGGATTATGTAGGACAGTTTCTGCTTGGTGTACAAAGCCATATGACATGATTGGCTTTAAACATTTGAGTATTTCCTTCTGTTCTTTTTTGTTGCTTTCATTTACTAGCAGCACTTTCATAGCGCTTACTCATTATTTTTTTCACAAAAAGTCAAAATTAAATATTGTGATTCACAGTGATATAAAAGGCAGTGATCAGAACACTTGTATTGCTTTATCATTTGATTCTGAGAAGTTTTAAAGCCTCTGTGAAATTTACTAAACGGTAGAGTATGCACTTGTGTAACTGTTATACAGTCATAGAATCATACACCACATGTTTAATATTACTAAGCAATTGGGCCTAAATAGTAAAATCTGCCTGTTAAATTTTTTATTTTGCCAGAGGCCAAGGCCCCCCTAGATTATAAGGCCCTCCGCTTCAGCTAGCTCAGCCCATATGTAAATCAGATCTTTGGGCCTCAGGCCTCCATAGTGAGGACCCCACCCAATGGGGGCTTTATGCATAAGCGCATGCTCTTTATGCATAAGCATCCAAGAGTTCTCCATGATGGCTCTGTCCCAAGTTCCCCTCTTGTTAGCATGATTGCCTTTTGATTAGGTTGCAAGTTTTAATTGCAGCCTAATCAAAAAGCAATCAAGCTAAAGAGGTATTTAGGCAATTATTAATCTATCATTAAAGCTATGTGGGCCAATCCAATGCATTTTATTCAGAAGTAAGCCCTGTTAAGTTCAGTGAGGCTTGCTCCAACATAAGTGTGCCTAGGGTTTATTGCATCCTTAATTTCAGATCAAAATCTGCCCCTTCCCTTTAGTTAAATAGGCTTGATAATAAAGCATGTGCCACTGTTCCTATCATGCAGGTCCATCTCCATATAGTAAATGTAATAAAACAAAGATGGGTGAAAAAAGGAGCACCTATCTTTTTGTTGTGGTTGTAGACACGACTAAACGACGAAACAACAACAACAACAACAAAAAGATCGGTGCTCCTTTTTTCACTGTATCTAAAAATAACACCTTTTCAATAAGGTAAACCCACAATCCTTTTCCTAATGGCACTAGAAATTACAGGTAAATCAATCTGATAGTGCTTAGCAGAAATTGATGTCCATACTCATGTTAAATCTGCATCTGCTGTGATACTGATGAGATTACATGCTCATTTTTAGTCATATTTCTTCCTGGTATGTTGAGGTATTAGACAATATTCTGTATTCCATACAGTACTCCCAATTTGATCGGGGGAAATTAAAATACAATTTATTTGTAACACCAAGGGCAGCTTTTGTTTACAGTATTATGCTTAAGTTGGCTCACTTAAAAGGAACATTCTTTACAACGTACATAACCTAAGTCAAAAGCCACACTTTAGCTTTTGTGCAATATGCCCCAAACCCCATTTTTATGGCAACTAGCTTGTCATATTTGGTCTGGCTAAGTTGAGACAAAGATGTAGTCCCTGTTTACCTCCACATTCCAGCCCTTCAACCCATCATCCCCTTACCATCCAAGTCTCATTGCCTGACCTCATCTCCTATCATGTGGCAACTGTTTACCTGCTTCTGTTTTACAGCTCCCAGGTATACTGATTTACCACAGACTCTGAACCAGGAGAGAAGCTGAAAAACACACAGTAACTCCTGCTTAATGAAGGTGTTCTCCTAGATCACTGCCTCAAGCAACAAATTCTTTAGCTATCTTTGTTGGTTTTTTTATCAAAGTCAGGGATCAGCAACCTTTTTCAGCCATGGGCCAGTCCGCCCTTTCTCAGACCTTGTGGGGGGGCCGTACTATATTTTGGAGAGAGAAAAAATGAATGAATTCCTATGCCCCACAAATAACCCAAAGATGCATTTTAATTAAAAGCACACATTCTACTCATGTAAAAACACCAGGCAGGCCCCACAAATAAACCAGAGGTGCATTTAAAATAAAAGGACACATTCTACTCATGTAAAAACACGCTGATTCCCGAACCGTCTGCAGGCCGGATTGAGAAGGCAACTGGGCCGCATCCGGCCCACGGGCCTTAGGTTGCCTACCCTTGATCTAAGTTCTAAGAAGGTACTTTATTGTGTGTGACAACACTCAGGTATTCCAGTGAAGTGGAACCCATGTGACTGCCTTATATGAGTGGACCAAATTACATCGACATCCCAAATGGGAAATGGAGGGTCAGAACAAAATAACCTTGTTGTTAGGATTGCTCACCCCATTAAACCTGGTGAAATGTGTCATTTATGTGTGTCCTCATTTGCTCTCTTTTCCTGTTAGTAAAAGCTACTTAGGTATTTGTTTTTGCACATGAAATGCAGCAAACAAAGAACTGCATAAATATTATAAAATGTCTCTGGTGAAATTAAACTCTTCCAACCATGTGCTTGTTTTGAACAGAAGCATAAGTTTTACTGGCTGACTCTACTACATTTTCCACTTCTTTTATTTGAGTACAATAAAAGCTAGTAAGGAAAAATAAAATGCAGAAAATAGCTGTAAGAATGTTTCATGATACGCCACATGACGCAAACTGAACTATTTAGTTTATCTGATCTAGGAGAAGATTTCAGCTATTTTATATTGAGCAGATGATAAGGCCAATAAATAATAGGTTATATTAGGCAGATTGCAAGGCTATGAAGTGGCAAAATATGTGGAAGAGACAGATGACTTCCTTTCAAGTAAACATTCATAGACTAGTGTCATAGAATAGTGCTCTCTCTGCTGTGGATGTAATTTATCTTGATTTCAGCAGAACATTTGACAAAGTTCCCCATGATATTTTGATTAGCAAACTGGCTAAATGCTGGCTCGATTATAATACTGTCATGAGGATTCATAGCTGGTTGCAAAACTCCTCGAAGTCCTCATCAAGCTTGATGGAATGGAAAACTGTGATGAAACTAACAAAATGAAATTCCACAGGAACAACGGCAAAACTCTCTATTTAGGCAAAAGACAAAAACGCACAGGCATGGGATGGAGAAATTCCTGGCCTAGCAGTAGTACCTGTGAAAGAGCTATCTAGATTGCAGTTGATCACAAGCAGAACCTGGGTCAGCAGTGTAGTGCTAGTAGGGGAAAATCTCTAATGCCACTCTAAGCTGCATTGATAGAAGCAGTTAACAAGTGCAACTTTTTCTCCATACCTGTTGGATCTGGAATAGTGTCCAATGCTGAGTCAAGACAGATGACACTGGGGAGGGATCCAGTGGGCTGGGAAGGTTTCTATCTGGGTTAGGAGATCCTGGGGAAGATCCTGTGGGTGGGTGTATGTGGAATTTCCCTCGCTTTGTCCCATCTCCCCATCAATCCCCACAGTACAAGGCACAGGCTCCACCACTGTAGCTGCCAGCAGCTGGTTCTGGCTCACCTATCGCACCACAACTCCACCTCTGGAGTTGTCAGAAACCAAGTGCAGTCCCACCTCTCCAGAGGAGATTGTTGCCCCGCCTGTTCCATCAGCTTTTGATGAGGCAATAACACTTCGTCCATTGCCTGTCATGGAGACACCAGTGCAGGCGTGAGCAGATGGTTGTATGCCCAGTCTAAGAAGCAGAACCAGTTGCTGCACTTTGTTGTGCCCACCCCTTTCCCTTGGAACAGTGTTTCAGGGGCCATGTCATTGCTAGGTCTATGTCTTTGCTTGTGCAGCCATGTGCAGGTATGCTGTGCCACAGAACTGCATTTTGCCTATATAGTGTGCTGATTTGAACATTGAAGCTGTGGATAGAAACTGCAACCTGAGTTCTTCAACGAGTGGCTGTTGTAATGAGGGCCCAGATCTAATGAGCTCAATGTACAGGAGGCTAGATGTCTATTGAACATTAGGATAAACTATTTATTGGTAAAAGCGCTTCCATGTATTATAGGTTACAACTCTCACCAGTCTCATCTAGCAGCCAACAACTACATTTATGCAGATTCATCTGGCCTCACTCTCTTCATTTTTTTGTGTGTAGCAGAAAAGCTCAATAAAAATAACCATGTGTGCAGTTATGTGTTGGGGATTGCATTCCTGTTAGAGTTAGTTTTTTGGTCTTTATAGGGGATGACTATGGTGGTCATGTATCACTAATAGCACTAATTGTTGGAATAGCTCAGTTATTAGAGCATGAGACTCTTAATCTCAGGATCATGGGTTCAAACCTCATGTTGGGCAAAAACTTCGAGCATTGCAGGAGATTGGTCTCTTCCAACAATACAATTCTATGTTTCTAAGTTAAGGACTTAATAATACAATCTTATGTTACACTTGTCTATTCCTGGTTTAGTGAATACAGTAATACAGTAAGACTGAGATTTCAGTCTTAGAGGTGAATGCCAGACTATATTCCTGTTCATAAAGTATAAACTGGGAAATGTTAATAGTGGCAGTAAGCAGTGATTATTAAGTGAAGTTAATTTTAATGTTTTCTGTGAAAACATCTACCTCTGGTGCTCACAGTTGGAATTACAGAAAGAAAAATTCAGGCAAGCCTTTCCCAGCACATGGAAGTCAACATCTGTTTTTATCTTAAACTTGCTTGTAATTCTATTTTGATTTTTTTTGTTCCTGTTTTTAACCGAAAATTTTAATGTTTATTTTTGTAAACCAGAACTTCTGGTTTACTTCTTTCTATTTACAATAAAACAGTATGTACTGTTTGTTAAATATATAGTAAACTATTACATCGTGAAATAAGAAATTGAAACTCTAAATATAATAATACTGTTCCCCAAACTGTATCCCATGACCCTGATTGCAAACTACAGCACTAAATCAGGAACCGTGGGAAGTAGCTGTTCTGGTGACTTCCAGCCACTCTGTTAACCGAGTAGCAGTGCTCCTGAAATCCACAGGGGTTTTAAACCTGTTTGTTTGGGTTAATTGGAGTAGTGCATAGCTTCACCTGGGTTCAGTGGAAATGGCCTTGGTCCAGTATATCTGAAGGAGAGTCTCCACCCCCATCGTTCTACCCGGACACTGAGGTCCAGCACCGAGGGCGTTCTGGCAATTCCCCCACTGCGAGAAGCCAAGTTACAGGGAACCAGGCAGAGGGCCTTCTCGGTAGTGGCACCTGCCCTGTGGAACACCCTCCTACCAGATGTCAAAGAGAACAACAACTACCAGGCTTTTAGAAGACATCTAAAGGCAGCCCTGTTTCGGGAAGCTTTTAATGTTTGATGTATTATAGTGTTTTAATATTATTTTGGAAGCTGGGGAGGCCCAGCCAGATGGGCAGGGTATAAATAAATAAATTATTATTATTATTATTATTATTATTATTATTATTATTATTATTAATCATCCTGCCATTTGACTTCAGCCTGCTGTTGTATCTTTGTTACTAAATCTTTAGAATGTGTTTTTGTTACTCTGAAGTCTTCCCTTTGGGAAAGACATTTAGTAAACCTGATCAGTTCAGATTAATACAGAGTCAAAAGCACAATTGTGGCAAAGAATTTCAAGCTAAGATTTTGTCTGATACGTTAGTTTCACCATACTGCTACTGCATGTCATCAAAGTAAACACACCTGCAATCCAAGAATGATAAAGTGGATTTTTAGTTAACATTAGTCAGAAAAGAGGAGTTTGCTTTTGTGAAAAACACACCAATGATATTGTCCTACGAAGCTGATATATGACTGCAGTCTCACATTTGGTTAAGTTTGGAATATTGAAACACAGGAAGTCAGATCACTGGTCCATTCAGCTCAGTATTTGTCCACCCTGATTGGTAGTGGTGGCTCTAATGGATTTCAGATAGGGGACATTTTCAGACCTACCTGGAGATTGAACGGGAGATCTTCTGCATGCAAAGCAGACGCTCTGTCATTGAGCTATGCCTCCTCACATTGGCTTCATGTGTGAAAGAGCACTTAATCTTTTCCCATTTTCTCTTGTTTCTCTCTCTCTCTCCCCCCCCCCCCCCCATCCTTGACAGTCTAGATCAGTGTTTCCCAACCTTGGGGCTCCAGCTGTTTTTGAACTACAATTCCCATCATCCCTGACCACTGGTCTTGCTAGCTAGGGATGATGGGAGTTGTAGGCCAAAAACAGCTGGAGGCCCAAGGTTGGGAAACACTGGTCTAGATGACACTTTGACCTTGACAGCCTAGATCAGGCATCCCCAACCTGCGGCCTTCCAGGTGTTTTGGCCTACAACTCCCATGATCCCTAGCTAACAGGACCAGTGGCCAGGGATGATGGGAATTGTAGTCCAAAACATCTGGAGGGCCGAAGGTTGGGGATGCCTGGCGTAGATGGCAGCATTCTCACCATTGCACATTTAAGATGGCTAATCTTTTCCAGTGTGTGTGCGTGCTTGTGTGCATTTGCATTAGGAATCCTTGTGAAAAAATCTAAAAGTTTGATGCTCTTTGTGACTGGTGAAATAAGACACTCAAGTTTGAGGGTCAATCTCTGCATTAATATGTTTCCTATTTTTTGTAGTTTAAAAATACTTACGGTTTACATAAAATACTTTTCTTACTATGTGGTTTTGTGCTAGTCAGTTTTTCCCTCGCATCACCTATGAAAGCAAAAGCTTTGAAAGAGCTCTCTGACCTTTAGAACAGATAAATTTCTATTTCCTTTCAAAGTCGAGAAGAGAAACTGCATTACAAAAGCACCAACTTGCATGTCTGAAAGCTTCAAGCTCCCACAACTGAGCCCTGTATGGACACTGCACTGAGGCAAACTGTACGAGGACTCTGTGACAAAAAAGCTTGATTAATTTTCTGCTAGTCTGAAATTACCATCTGTGTATCTAGTGTTGTTTCCAAAATAGATCTCTCAAATTCCTCATCCTTGATCTGCCAAGAAAATAATTTATTGGCCTTTTCACCTCGTTCATATACAAGCGCACTTGAGTGTAGCAAATGCTTACAGATCTGATTTTCAGACAATTTGTTACATTCCATCCAGAAACCATTTATGAATGATCAAATATTAGAAAAGATTTTACACTAGGGCAAATAAGTTAAGTGTTTCACTCTCTGCAAAATGTTATTGGTTTCTGGACTGTATCCTTTCTGCACCTTTTTTCCTCTTCATTACTGGGTTACCACAGAGAGCCAAGAGGCTGCTTGTAGACTCACAATAGGGCAACTGATCTGAGGGAGCTGGTTGTATGCAGTTTTCAGCTAGGAGGTGAAATGGTGTCACACTGACACATCTGAGGAATGGTAACAAGCAGCCAGTTTACCATGCAGGTAGTTTGATTGGCCATCACACAGCAGACAGTTTGTAGTTACCCTTAGCATTCATGTTTTAGTTAGAAAACTAATCTTACTTTTTCCTGCCCTGCAACACATCTGAAATGTGATGTACCTTGTGCCATTTTCTGCCTCTCATTACTTTAAGTTCACCAAACAGAATTCTCCCTTGTTTGTGAATGAAATAAATAATCTGGTTGAATTAGGAGGATGCTTCTAGTCTAGCATCCTTTTTCCAATAGGGACCACCTAGGTGTTTATGATAAATATATGTTAAGTGTAATTGTTTAATTGACACTGAAACGGAGAATGCCTGAATGTATATTACTGAAGGCTTTAACATGGTGATTTTCCATGGAGCTATATTGAAGTCAAGGATAGGGCTTTGAGCTCCTTGATGGGTTGATAATTGTTATTGTTGTTCTATGCTAGCTAACACATTTGTATTTAACCTTAGATAACACAAGAGGTAGTGAATTGCAATTTTCTCTGTCTTGGAAGGGTTGTGGCTGAGGCTCTGTGGGAGTATGATGCCTCTCCAGGAGCTCAGCAACCTTAGGAGCTGGAGTTCAGGCTAATGGAGCCTGTGAGGGGGAGAACTGTGTTTATAAGTTTTGATAAGTTATTTTATTTCTAAAAAGATGTTGTGCTTGGATAACCATATGTTTTATGATTTTTTTTGGATGTATCTTTGATGTTTTTGTTCTGTTTTGAAGAAAGTTCTGCAAGTAAAGTTTTGAATCAAACAAATGGGTCTAGACAATTCCCCCCCCCCAAAAGGAGTCAGTTTTTATGCATCCAGTCACTTCAGGCTGCGCAATATTAATATCTGCAATATCATATAAGCGGAGCATGTGGTCATGAATTGAAAGGGTATACGATATGATGTAAACACGTTTGTCGGTTGTCTGTGACCCCACCACATCTTAATCATTCCACTGACAAGTCTGCCAGCAGAGTGTTTCATCAGTGTATCTGAGGTGTTATACTGCTGCCATGATGGATATACCAGAAGATCTTATGTTCTGCTGCTGTAGTGGAACTTTTGTTTAAAAAAATCTGTGTCCCTTCAGCTGGTACACTTTGACTCATAGATTGTTCAGAGACACCCCAATCTAATGAATGTTTACTTAGAAATTTCCAAGTAGGTGGGCACAGGATTGTAGCCACAGGCTTGCGGAAAAATAAAATTGTTGTCTTGAATGCTGCTTTGACTCTAGGGAACTGGTTGCTGAATTTGCTCCAAGATGCTTACACACATTCCTGTTTGTTGAAAACAATACATTTCTAATTAGATTACTATACAAACAGTATAGTATATGTCCCCAGTGTTCTTTTTTGCAGAGCAAACTGAAGTTTTCGCAGCTCAGAAGGAAGAAGGAACACAGTGATAGTTTAGCAATAGAGGTTAACATATTACCTTTTATTCTGAAGCCAACATGTATTGTCTAAACCTGGCTCAGGCAGAGCTAAGCTTCCCTCTCTATTGTAAATATATCATGACACTTTTGATTTGGATTATGTGAACTAGGTCAAGGGGAAATATCTAGATATTATGGATTCAAGCATGCCAATAAAGCCTTTGTCTGTTTCCAAGGCAAACACCCATACAAGATTACACATTTTGTTGTTCTGTTGACATTTCTATTGTTGCCTTTTTAATTGTCTGATCTTAAACAAATGAATCATGCTACTCTTTATTAATGCTGCAAAATCTTCTACATAATTTCCCTCTCAGTAAGAATTCCACAAGAGACAGCTCAGATTATAATTGCACTGCATAATAAACAAGTAAAGCCAATTATGAATCTATGCTGCTGTCAAACTCTTGACCCATGTCCCTTTTGTGCATTGCCATTTCCTTGAGGGCTCAGAGTGCTAGACATGGCAACAGACTGACAGCCCCATCTTGGGCAGACTTAGCACCTCATACCCATGGAAACCAAGGCACCTAACTCAGCACAGGATCAGGCTGCGAGTGAAATGCTTTCCATTTATACCAAGGTACAAGAAGCCACTATTTGCAACCAGGAGACAGGTCGATAAAGATTTAATTAGAAAATTAAGATTTAATTAAGAAAAAGATTTAATTAGGATTTATTAGAAAGTGTTTTCAGTATCTAGCAAGAGTAAATAACTGATCAATAGATGGCCCTTTCTACAATAATGAAATAGAAAAAATGTGTCCTACTCTCCATCTCTACAGGCATGATTCCTATGAATACCATAATACATTTCTGATGCTTTATCAGAAACAAATGCATAGAATCTGTACATGTGAACAGCTAGTGCTCTTAAGATATATATTTCATATCATGTTTTAACACCATAACTGTTCTATTAACCAACCTTTTGATATTTTTCCACTTCAGATATGCATTGATAGCTCAGTAAGCTTTTATTTCACAGAGGCATGGTAACATTATAATCAGAAAGCTACCTTTTGGTATATGCTCCCTGAGCAACAATGAAGTGGGCTGGCTGATGATTGGAGCACAGGTGGGATAAGTCCCAATATGAATTTGATGAAACACAAGTACAACCACAATGCATGTGACAGTGGCAGTGGCAAAAAGAGCGCATACTTCTCTGTTTCGATTGTGTTTTTAGTGAATTGTCCAGCAGAGCTTTTTAGTATGGTAAATTAGCTGATAGGGACGACTCAAAAGCCTGCTGTTAAGAGATTTGCAAAGGGTGAAATCACTTGGCTCTGTGCCAAACTTTATGTCACAATTAGTGCAGGTCCATTGGAGGGCCTTCAAGCACCAACTAGTTGCAGCCTGCAGGACACTTGTAGAAGTCAGGGTAGCAGCATGCTCTCTATTTCTGTCCATCATGGCTGATAAACTCCAGGAGGTGATTGACTGAATAGGACCAGGGAATGGTCAACACAGCACTACATGTGGGACTTACGCCCACTACCCTGAAAGAGGCAGGATGTGGTGACTCCTGAAGTGGCCCTCTCTGGATCTGCTCAGACTCTAAATCTTCACTTCCTGGGCAAGATGGCTGAAAGGGTGGTGTTGGAAGCTGCCCAATACAGTACTCTTCAGGAATGACTCAGGAAGGTTGAAGCTGAGATACTGTTTTTCAGAGCTCTGTTCCTACCTGAAGGATCAGTGCCAAAAAGTAGCATTAGGGCACTGTTACTTGGCTCATAGTTTTTGGGCTGTGGAGTCCTATGCTATTTAACATTTATTTGTATGAAACCATTGGAAGCAGTCATCTAAGGATCTGGAGCACTGTGTCACCAGCACATTAATAATGCAGCTCTAGCTGTCTATTTCATTTGAATCAGGAAAGGCTATGAAGGTGTTGGACCCATGCCTGGGAACTGTGATGGGCTGCATGGGTGCAACCGCCCTGCCCCCCAGCAGCTGAGTCCTGATAAGATGGATGTGTGTGGGTGATTCCCATATCCTAGAATTAGGCAGACAACCTGTTCTGGGAGGGAAGAAGGTTTATAGTTTGCAAATACTCCTGGATTCCACTCTCTTAATAGAGTGTCCCAAGGGGCTTCTGTGGTTAATTAGCTGAGAACCACTGAACAACTGATAAGAAATTTTAAAGCTCTAACCTAGTAATCCGGTGCAATTGGAGTGCAAATGTTCCACTAACAAAGTTTTATTTCTTGCTAACCGGGAATAATAAATATTAAATTTAGGGGAAATGGAACCTGCAATGCCAGTGTGAAGGTCAATTATATTTCAGAAGCAATACTGCATACTGGATACTGACCGGAAGTGACCCTTTTCTGTTGCATAATTAATGAAACAAAAAATATATGGATAGCAATTGCAAGTTTGTGTGAGACACACACACACGCTTCAAATTAACTTAGTGGGGCTTACTTACAAGTGAACATGAATAAGATCAGGCTGCCACTTCCTTTACATACTGTAATAAAATTACAACTAAGGTTAACTTTGTAATTCACAATCTGAACCACAAGAGGGCACCAAACAAATATGCAGTGACAATACTGTAAAAGTTAACACTAAAAAGTATGCTGGTACCTACATAATAAGGCAACAACCTGAGCATTCAGGAAATAAATTATTGCAGGATGGTTTGCAAGAAAACCCCCACAAAAAAGCTTAATAAAACAACAGTAAAACAACAGAAATTGATAAATGAAAATTGGTGAACAGAAGTTTCACAGTATTTATCTATTTATTTAAACCGTATACAGCCCTTCATCCAAAGATCACAGAGCAGTTCACAACATAAAGATACAAAATGAGAACACAAAATACATAACAAAACGAACAAACCAATACCCCCCTCAAATACATTAAAAAGCCTATTGTTTAATCAGCCAAAGGCCTTGTTATAGAGAAATATTTTTGCCTGGTGCAATGGATGAGCCTCACCCTGGGAAAACCTCCTTCAAGGTGTTTCCCTTGCTGATCAATGTGTCTCCTATGCCTGGTAGGTATGTGTTTGATGGTGTTTGCAGATGTTTGAATTGTGCCCACCATTTACAGTGGTACCTCGGGTTACAGATGCTTCAGATTACAGATTCCGCTAATGCAGAAATATTACCTCGGGTTAAGAACTTTGCTTCAGGATGAGAACAGAAATCGTGCTCTGGCGACGCAGCAGCAGGAGGCCCCATTAGCTAAAGTGGTGCTTGAGTTTAAGAACAGTTTCAGGTTAAGAACGGACCTCTGGAACGAATTAAGTACATAACCAGAGGTACCACTGTATATGTAATTTTGGGTTTTTCTGAACATTGATTTCTTCTCCCCTCCCAGCTTGTCCAGGTACAGGAAACAGTGACTGTTCTGCTGATGCTTATGTTCCCGAGTATAGCAGTGCTTAGGGTTTTTGGTTTTTTTAGTATGGTTTTTAGTATGGAATAACATGGTACAATTTTTGGAAAGCTGTCCAACCTCCTTTGTCCATTTAAAATATATTGGCCTTCTCAACAACCCTCTAGTTGCTTTCTCTCTTGTGTGTCTGTGCAGCTAGATCACCTAGGAAAGGAACAGGGACCTTTAGTCCTCTCAATTTGGTCACTCCTGAATCATATCATGAGGCACACTGGTGGGCCTGCTGCTGTACGACGCCGCTTCTCCTCACATCTCTGGCAGTAGCAGATAACTTCTCCAGCCCCACCGGGGGCACCTTTTGCCCTGCTTCGCTGACTTCCAGGTTTTGGTGAAATCTCGCCAGAAGCCGCTTCTCCCATGGTAGGGGGACCCTCCCACCAGAAACTGCTGCTGCTTCCGCTTCTCCTCACTTCTCCAGCCCCCACATCACTAGAGAAGTGAGGAGAAGCAATAGGATTCTGCCGCCTGAGGTGCCTCGAGGGGGGTCCGGCCCCGGCCGTAAGGAAAGCTTAGCTTCGCATACGTGGCGCCAAGTACGCGCACGAGACCAACCGCTTAGCGGGTGACGTGGCATCGCTCAACGGCTTCTCCGTGTCCTCGTGACTTGCGTGGGGGGGGGGGTAAGGCGCGCCTTCGGGAAGTCGCGAGCAGGAGGTTTTTCTCGTGACTGCGGGCCGGAAGATTTCGGGCGTGAAGGGCCTCGTTGCCGTGGCAACGGCGGCGCCTGGAGGCAGGCCGGAGAAAGTTCCCCTAGGCCGCTCTTCCCCGCCCCTCTCGGCGACCACGTGACTATCCTCCGGCAGCCGCTCTTCCTTCAGCTTCCGGGGAAGAGACGGATCGCGAGGGAACCGGAGGCGGGGGGAGTAGTTGTGGTAGTAGTAGTAGTAACGGCGCGCGGGCATGTCGACCAACAATGTCGGCTACAACGAGCAGGCCGGGGACACTCAGCCCGAGGTGGGCCAGGAAGCGACACCCACCGCCGCCGCCTCCTCCTCCTCTGCCTCGACGGCCTTCGGGCTCTTCAGCAGCGACACCAAGAAGTAAGTAAGGAACGGCCGGAGGCGGGGTGAGGCGCGGCTGGGGCGGCCGGGGGCTGGGCTTCCTCTCCTCAGGGAAGTAAGTGCAGGCGCTGCTTCCTTCGAAGAGACCAGGCGCTCAGCCGCCCGTGGGTCTCTCTTCCCCTCGCTTCCCCACCCCAAATCCTATTAACAACTTCGGGGTCCTGAATACTGTTCTTTGTGAAACTTACTGCAAAGCGGGGGTTGTGCCGTTATGAGTTGCTCTGCGACTTTGTGTGACGTTGGGAGTTGGTCCCTAATAAAGTTACTGCCTTGCGGTTGCTTTCAGAGCTCAGTTGTTTTTTCCTTGCAGATCAACACGGCTGCTTCGGATTTTCTTTTTATGCCTTGAATTGTGGAGTAAGGGAGCAGTCCGAATTCTTCCTACTAACGTGGTAAAAAGTTGTATACAGCATATCAATGCAAGGGAAGTAATAAATGACTGTAAGGAGAAGTGCCCCTTGAGAGCAGCATGAGAAACGCCTCAGGGACCCCTCCTTTCAGTTTTATGCACTTTATGCTGCAATCCTGAAAGCACGAGGGAGTAAGTCACAGCGAAGTTGGTAGCGATTTCCTTCTGTGTAAACATTCAAACTCTTGTTCTCCTGGAGACACTGATAGCTTTGAAATCAGGGAGACACTGGCGGAAGTTATGTTGAGGGTGGGATTGGATCACAAGGTTATTTTTGATTCTTCAGTTAAGTTGGATTGGCCACAGTGGAGAGACTGGATAAACCTTTGATTCATGCTTGATGAAGGGGGTATTATTTCATATTACCGCTCATACTGGCCCATGGACTCTTTATATTGCCGTTTCAGCTTGCCAATATTGGTAACATTTCATATTTGTTGATGGGGCAGAGGTGACAATATGCTTCCTCCCCTTTTAAATTTGATTATGTGGTGCTCTGTTCCCACGAGATCTTGGATAGCCTCTTAATGGTCTTCAAGTGTCCATTGTTTTAACAAATGTTAAAATTGAAATAAATTGTACTGGGAACCCTTTATTTAGAAGACAATATTAATAAATCATAAATTCTGCTATTTGTAACTTAACACAATACATTTCCCAGTAAAAACAAGTGCCACATGTAGAATATCTAATTTTGCTGGTTATAGCTTGATAATACTACTTCGTGTGCATGTGTGTGTACAAGTGAGTGATTAGTCTATACTCTTGAAACATTGTAAGTTAGAAAGGTTTTGAGTTCAATAAGGTTGCTAGTCAGTGCTGTTAATTTATTTAAACAAAACAGAAGAAAATACTTTTTAAAGTTGAAGTTCAAACCATTTATAAACCTAGATGTATAATAGAACAGAATTATTTATACTTAATTTAAATCATGTAATTGAGTAATTTTGTTAGCTTTCTCTTTTGATAGGGTTCCTTCCTTTGCTGCTTTACACATACAGACCTGAACATGTGCCTTGGGAATAAGTCTTATGTAGTAATGTGTCATGTTCACAGAACCTTGCTTTCACAGAAGTGGAAACATAAACCCTAATCTGCTTTCACTTCTAACTAGTCTCCTACCTACAGTATGCTGTTTGTGTGCCATTATTTATTTTACCTCTCAGACATAGTACTGCCTATTTTCAGTCTTCTGTGGCATGGCAAGCTACTTTGAATCATGTATCCATAAAAGTGAGAAATTACTTTTACGACAAAGAGATTCTCATCTTGTAGTGTCAGCACCAGTGTCTTAACTTTAACTAGGGAACAGGTATTGTGGTTTACATTTTATTTGCTAATAACACAAATTGGGTGTTTGTTTCTTTATTAGAGAATCCTAACACTCCCTAAATATACAGAAGTAGAAACACAAAAAATAACACTAAAATATTCACTAACAGAACCAACCATAATGCTAAAAAGTCCAGTTTAGTAAAATACCTAACACCAGTAAAAAGATTAAAATTAATAAATGTACGGTAAGTTAATGTAATTCTGAAAACATAATTTGATAGCTTGCTGCCAACCATCCAGAAGTGTAGGCCTGGGGCTAGACACACTTTGTTAAACAGCATTGTGTCCTCTTTTAACTTTATATAGCAGATATGGGAGAAGCAAGTCAGAATTGGGATTGCAGCAAAGAGGGAGGGTTTTCCAGCCTATTCCTTCCACACTATAGTTCTGATAAAAATCTCTCCTCCCAGCTACTATTTGCATCAAGAAAGAATCTGCCATCCAATGAAAGCAGCTTTGTGTATGTGTGTTCATGTTCAAATTTATTGAAGTGCTTTAAAAAACAACCCTGCCTTGGTTTTGGTCTTGATTTTTCTCCCCCACTACCCCAAAGCTGCTGTTTATTTTCTTAAAAAAATCATGGCATTCCAAACAAGTTGTGTTAATTTTATATTTAGTTTGGCCGTAATACTTTGTAAGAAGAATATCTAATGTGGCCCTATGGTTTATATGATAAATTGAGATGAGATGAGCCGTTAATAAACTTGATTACCGAAGAACATGGAATTGGAATATTGTATAGGTTGAAAGTTCTCAAAAATGCCATTTTGAGTTGGCAGATCTTGCAGGTAAATCTAAGGTCTTGAAGAGCTTTTACAGCAGGAGGCACATGGAGTCTCACAATTCATTTGTTATGTAATCTGTATTGGCAATCTTGTTTAAGTTGGCATTTAATTACCAAATAAGATTTCATTACATTCTGTAAATTGGGAAGTGTGGTTAAAACGTAATTGTGTTGCTTGTTGTTCGTAATCTAGTTGTTTCCTTTCTTTATATCCAATAAAATGTATCATTGCAATTTGGCATTTTCAAAGAGGCACTGTTGCAAGTGAAATATTTGCTTCTGAAACTTTGGAGTTTATAGAGAAGAATTTTTTTTTAAAAGCACACCTTAGTCATTATGATCTTTCAAGGCAATTTTAGATTGTATTGTGAAACAGAATTTAAAATGAAACGCTTATTGTAACTTAATTTTAGATTGCTGATAGCTCAGTTTCAGTTATTTGACTACTACAGTGGTGCCCCGCAAGACGAATGCCTCGCTAAATGAAAAACCCGCAAGACGAAAGGGTTTTCCGATTTTTTAGCGGCTTCGCAAGACGAATTTCCCTATGGGCTTGCTTCGCAAGACGAAAGCCCATAGGGAAATCTCCGGGGACAGCGGGGAAGCGCAGCGCGCCTTCTCCTCTGTTCCTGGACCTGTCCTAAGGCTTGCGGTGGGAGGTCCGGGAACAGAGGACAAGGCGCGAAGGGCTTCTCCTCTGTTCCCGGGGCTTGCGGTCGGAGGAGGGTTTTTCCTCCCCACCGCCAACATTCAGAAGGCTGTTCTGAAGGCTGGCAGTGGGAAGAAAAGCGCTGCGCACCTTCCCCTCTGTTCCCGGACCTGTCTTGAAGACTTGCGGTGGGAGGAAGGTTTTCCTCCCCACCGCCAACATTCAGAAGGCTGTTCTGAAGGCTGGCAGTGGGAAGAAAAGCCCTTCTCCCCCCAGCCTTCAGAAGAGTTCCCGCCTAGGCTGCGGATAGCAGCCTGCTGCCCCACGCGAGGGGCGCTCTTAAGCAGAGCGCCCCTCGCGCGGGGCAGCAGGCTGCTATCCGCAGCTTGGAGAGCCCTCTGGACCTCTTCTGAAGGCGGGTGGGGGGCAAAAGTCTTTGTCCCCCCTGCCTGCCTTCCCGGGGGATTTTAAAATGCTGGCGGGCGGCAGCGCTGCCGCCCGCCAGCATTTTAAGATCGCCCCGGACAGCGGAGAAGTCCTCCGCTGTCCCGGGGTTTTTAAAATGCTGGCGGGCGGCAGCGAAGGCTTCGCTGCCGCCCGCCAGCATTTTAAAATCACCCCCGGGAAGGGGGGGGAAGCAAAGACTTTCGCCCCCCCGTCGGCCTTCAGAAGAGGTCGGGGGACAGACTGTCCCCAAACCTGGTCTGAAGGCGGTTTCCATAGGAACGCATTGATTGATTTTCAATGCATTCCTATGGGAAACCGTGCTTCGCAAGACGAAAAACTCGCAAGACGAAAAGACTTGCGGAACGAATTAATTTCGTCTTGCGAGGCGAGGCACCACTGTATTGGGGAGCTCTCTGAGGACTCATTGGCTGAGAAACCAGACCACCCATGCAAGGGGACCTGGGATCTCCCTGTTCCCAACAGTGAGTCCTTTGACCACAGAGGTAATGGGGGTCCTGCAATGGCCTGTCCTAGAAGCTGCAGTGCTCCCAGAAGTGTTGGTAAGCATGAAAGGAAGGGTGGGCAACTGCTCATGCCTCCCTCCCCCCCCCCAGGATGCTGCCATTTACCCCAGAGTGACTCACCTGGCTAGGTCAGGCTCTGGGGCCAACCTGCAGTCCCCATGTTCTCCCACTTCCTACAGGCCCATTAGGGTCCTCAGGTGGTGGATTTCCCTGGCTTTAGAAAGGGGACACTCCTTCAGGGCGCAGCCATAGGTGCAGATAATGACAGATGCGACCCTCTTGGTGTGTGGACCCCACACAGAAGATCAGTATGTCCAAGAAACCTGATCCAAGGAGGAAGCCAAATAACTCATAAGTTGGTTGGAACTCGGAGCACTCAGACTGGCCCTCTTCCACTCTGAGAGGGTGGTGGAGGGCAAGCACAGGCTGATCCTTTCCAACAGCATTGCCACCAAGGCATATATATGTAAAGAAGGTGAAAGCAAGTCACAGGCTCTCATGCAAGAGGCAACCAGCCTCCTCTCCTGGGTGGAACAGTATCTAGAATCCCTATCAGCAGAGCACGTAGCGGGTGCCCCCAACACTTGAGCAGACTGGGTCAGCCACCTGCAGACAGAGTGGATCCTTCATCCATAGATGTTCTAGCAAATAGCGGATTGCTTTGGCCTTCCAAGAGTAGACATTGTTGCTAGTCCAGAAAATGGAAAGGCGGTGTTCTCCTGGTTCAGGACCCAAGGAGCAATGGGCATGGATACCCTGACGTGGCTGGGTGGGGCTTTTATATACCTTTACTCCCATGGTCCTAATCCAGAGATTTCTCACGTGAGTCAGATCCGCTCCAGGGGAGATTATTGTAGTAGCTCCCTTCTGACCAAGGAGAGCCTTGTTCGCAGAACTCATGGCAAATTCATGAGTTCCTACTCAACAGGAAGGATCTGCTGTTGTAGGGTGAGGTCCATCACCCAGCTCAGATTGGCTACAACTCTACACCTGGCTTTTGAGGGAGAGGGCCTAAGGCAGGGGTCAGAAAACATTTTCATCAGTGGGCCAGTCCACTGTCCCTCAGACCTTGTGGGGGGCCGGACTATATTTTTTTTGGGGGGGATGAACGAATTCCTATGCCCCGCAAATAACCCAGAGATGCATTTTAAATAAAAGCACACATTCTACTCATGTAAAACACCAGGCAGACCCGCAAATAACCCAGAGATGCATTTTAAATAAAAGGACGTATTCTACTCATGTGAAACTCAGATGTATAAGCTAATTCCCAAATGGCACCTTAAATCTAGGTTATGTTTGCCGCAACAGTACGGCTCTGTGCCATTCCCCACCCCAATGACTTTTAAAATTATGATCCATTTCGTTTCTATACCGCTTTATATTTTAAACAAAATCTCTCAGAGCAGTTTACAACACATTAAAACATCAAATAAAACAATCCAGAGTAAAACAAATTCAAGTGTATCATGATATGCGTGCGCACACACAATATGCAGAAATCACAATGTTGGAAAACTGAAGCAAGCCCATGTTTCTCTCAATTCCTGCAGCCCCTATAATGGCTGGCTCAGCTCTCCCCTGCCTCCTGCAGGGGGCAGCGAATCACAAGAGCAGGTGCCAGCAAAAACCACAATGCGGAAATATCCACGAAGCCAGCCAATGCCTCTACATAGCTCCATCCTTATTTCAGACATTGTGATATATTGGTATATCTCAATGTTTAGCTTGTGATATATTACAATGGTGAAAACCAGATATTGCCCAGCCCTACGGGGGGGGGGGAGAAAGTGGGGTGCCTTAGGAGTTGACAGAGACAGAGAGAACGGAGTGACAGAAGGGCCACATGTGCACATAGACATGCAAACTGAGATCCAGTAAAATGAATTATCATTAAATTGCATGCTTTTTCATGGGTTCCCTCCCCACACATCATCAAATTATGGTTCATATCTGTTTATGCTTCAATGACCGAAACATAAAATTCACAGATCATGTGAATTCACAGACCATGGTGCAGAAATACAGTTCCAAGTTATAGATACTCATAATTTTTACATGGGATCCCCTAAAAATGTCATCAAATTATTGGTCACCTCTGTGTTCATATATATATGTTGGGTAATTTGTTGTGGTTTAGTTGCCATCCTGTGCAAAAATCATTGGAGCCAAGATTCCATCCAAGCACCAAATCTGTAGGGTGGTTGTTTTCTTTTCTGTGCTGTCTATCAGTGATGCTGTTTTGGGGGAACTCTGTGTCAAGAGGAACTGTTTTAATTCTGCTGAATCTGACTTTTACCCATACCCTTTGGGAAAAGCAAAGTAGTGTGTGCACTTTCTGTCTGGGGGGACAGAAGAAGCATCCAGAGAAGGTGATGCCATGGTATACATTCAAAATTATAAATATGTCCACAGGCCTAAAAGGTTGTCAATTGCTGCCCTACATCCTTGAAGATAAGTGTGTAATGATTGGATTGCATTGAAAAGCAAGAGCGTTTCTAGAACTTGAACCAGAGTTGAAGAACGTCATCAAACTATTCAGTATGCAGTACTTCTAACAAATACTTTGATTGCTAGAACTAGACCAACCATGTCAGGAACACAGAAATGAATAGCAAGGCTTGTTCACCTGAGGGTAGAGTGATATGATGAGAAAGCAATGGTTCAGATCTCTTGATAGAATTGAAAATTCGTTTTAATGTCTGAATAGTATTGATAGAAGTTCCCTTAATCAAGATGTAATCTGGCCATTTAAACCAAGAACCACAAGCTTTATAAAAGATCCAGATGTCAATAGCTCATACTGATCCTTAATGTAAAGTTTATTTGATTGGAATATCTTTAGGAAGAGACGTACAAAATATTTTAATGTTCAGATGATTTAAGGTGGAATAATTTTCTGATTTTACAGATATTTTGGAATGTTTCTCATACAAGAGTGTTTATTCTTGCCAGCAGTTACTACTCTGATTCCAAATTAAACGTGTTCTGTCATATTCAAATGTGTGAATTTTATAAAAGCCTTTCTGTTCCTTACCTTTGGAAACTGCATCTTAACAGCAACAGTAAAAATTAAATCTTTAACCAAATGTCAAAATTTGGAGGCATATTATATGGAAAGTGCATACTGGTAGGTAGAATATGTGAACATTTCAACAGATGGCAAAATTTAGAAGAATAGTGTTCAACTTCATGAATTTGCATCTTTAGACTAGATTCCTGCCAAACAAAATGTGATTGTAATTTATTGGAGCCTTTTTCCTTTTCAGAGTACATGTGTACTAGCAAATGCAGCAGGGTAGCAAACTGCCTTTGAGTTTTGCAAATGGCTCCTTTGCTGAGAATGGATTGAAGATGGTGTTTCAGTACAATACTGATTCCTGAGTTTAATGCTGAAAGAGACTGAATAACTTACTTCTGTTGTAATACAGGATTTATATATAGAATCATTTAGTTTAGTGCACACTGGGCATACATATCTTATTTAAAAGTTATGGAAATGTATTAGAAATAAATGATTGGATTTATTTTAGAGTAGTCTAGCCCCAATATTTATATGTGATGCATATACTGGTTCACTGGCATGTTTACCATCAGGGCCATCTGTTAGTATGGCACTGTGCCTCCTACTATAGTAGTATGCCAGTTTCATTAGGCACACAAGCCAGAAAGGATGAATGGTTTGGATGGAATATCCTATAAAGTAAGTCCTTAATGAATTTTTGAGCTAATAAATCTGTGTGGTCCAATCTGAGTCTCAAACTGTGGCACAATATTAGCAAATAGTACAAAATGATAGAAAATGTCTGTGATCTGATGTGTGGGTAGTATTAAGGTGTGTCTCAGATGAGGTTCTAACTGGACAATCCTAATGTATTGAGGAACTAGGATTGTCCACATTGTGCCTCCATGTCCATGGATTAGATCAGGCTTCCTCAACCTCGGCCCTCCAGATGTTTTGAGAGTACAATTCCCATCATCCCTGACCACTGGTCCTGCTAGCTAGGGATCATGGGAGTTGTAGGCCAAAAACATCTGGAGGGCCAAGTTTGAGGAAACCTGGATTAGATAATAGAATCACAGAACTGTAGAGTTGAAAGGGACTCTAAGGACCAACCCCAGCAGTGCATAGGTCAATGTGTATGCACTGACATTCCAACATCATGTGAATAGGCACCTGCTCATTCAGTGAGGTTTTCCCTTCCTTTCTTCTTCCACACACAAAATCTACTTCAGGGGATATGGGGACCCTCCAGAGCATATTTTAGGGAAGCGCAGGGTGCTAGAGGGGCAGAATATAAACCAGAAGACCCATTGCAAGCTGACATCCATGGCACAAGTGGGTGGGTATCACTGGATGTCACTCATGGAGTCCAGTGTGTATAGGTTTATACCACCTGTTTATCTTAGAAAAATCTGTGGCGCAAACCTGCAAGTTATGTTGCTTACGATACAGGAACATCACGGTCCTTTAGGTCAGTGGTTAACTGAAGAGAGGGATCTGCAGAATTAGAAGGGGGTCCCTGAGCGTCAACTAACCTGACCCCCTGCAATTCCTGGCAGGCAGCCGCCCCCTGCTCAGCAGTCACCAAGGAGCTCTGGGAAGAGAGGTGTTGCCAAGTCCCACCCACCCATCAGCTGGCCACACACCATGTCTCCGCTGGGCCTGTGCTGTGTCACAGCCTCCGCATAGCCCAGCAGTTCTGCTCTGCCTCCTGTCACCATTGCCCCTTCTCTCAAAGGGGCACTACCGCTAAGCTAAACCTCCCATTCTACGTCACTGCCGGCCCGCCAATCAAAAGATGGGGCCTCAAAACATAGTGGTGGGTTTCAAGTGTCCACCTGGCCTCCTCCCCCCATGTACCCTTGTATTAGCAGCACTCATTTGCTGTTGAGGGGAGAGGGGACAAGCAACTAACCAGCAAGGGATGGAAGCTCCTCTTCTGGATGGGATAGCAGAAGAGCTGTTGAAGGCAGTAACAGTTACTTATCCAACAAGTCTTGGATACTGTAGTACTTAAGTGTTTTTTTAGAGGAGGAGGAGTAGTGAACCTTTTTGGCTGTGCTGGCATTGTGGGAATGCCTCCCGTCTGTCACATGATGTCCCCTCCTATTTTAAACTCCTGATATTGAAGATTTAAAAGAGGACCATGGAGAGACTTGTGAAAACTTTAAGACAACCCTATTTCCTTTAAGATACCCCCTTCTGTTTGAGCCTATGAGGGCTTAGATGGGAAAGAGGTGGGCTCTCATAAAACCCTTTGAAAAGGGGCTGTTGGAAGAAGCTGACCCCCTTCTTAAAACACTAGAAGGAGTGGGCAGGGTGGAGCCTCCAGAGCAGATCTTGGGGGTGGGGGAAAGGAGGATAGGATGATGTTCTATTGTGCAGGCCTAAATCTGGTAGTTAAACAGATCTGCTTTGAGTTCTAGCACCTTTATTATTCTCTAGAAACAATGATTTCTGTTTCTTCGACCAATTATTTGTGTAAAAAATATTTGCATGTTTTGGAACTGTGTTTTCCTCTTCAAGCACAGATTTCCAGAGTAAACATAACACAAAAATACTTTGCATGCTGTTATATGCAAGTGTTGTTGGATACCTATGATTAGCTGTCAACCTGTTAATTGGTTGAGTGATTGCCAATAATAGTTTATAATAGATTATAATAACTTTTCCTCTTAGTGATGAAGAATATCTGGGATACTAATCTCTCACCTGTAATTGTAAGTTATAGTATGTTGGTCCTCCCCACCCCCCCGTACAAGAAGCGAATCCATAAAAATACATTTTCTTTATAAAAAAGGTATAACTTGAGTTGATGGACCTGGTTTGCAAGTTACTACTTTTAGTTTTTCTATCTTAATCAACAAAATACTGTTTTATCTTCGTATGTCTTCTCTACTTTTTGTTTGCTATGTTCCCTCCCCGCAGAGGATAATCAGATTCTGCAGTTAAGTAAAATGGGATAGATTCAGACATGCCCTTCCATGAATAGAAATGACTTTGATTCAGCAAACATCGGGGTGGGAATAGGAATCTCACCCCCTTCTTTCCCTTGCATTGCCTCACACCAATATGCTATTTCAGAGGATTCCTCATTCTATGACAGCATTTTTTGACTGGCTTTTCATTCTTTCTCAAGCATTGCATCTAAAGAAATCTTTTATTTTTACCAAGAGGTGGTTGTTGTTTAGTCCGACTCTTTGTGACCCCATGGACCAGAGCACGCCAGGCATTCCTGTCTTCCACTGCCTCCTGCAGTTTGGTCAAACTCATGTTCGTAGCTTCGAGAACACTGTCCAACCATCTTGTCCTCTGTTGTCCCCTTCTCCTTGTGCCCTCAATCTTTCCCAACATCAGGGTCTTTTCCATGGAGTCTTCTCTTCTCATGAGGTGGCCAAAGTATTGGAGTCTCAGCTTTATCTCTTGACTCCCTACTTTAGCATTCCAATCCCCTATAATGAGAATAACATCCGTCTTTGGTGTCATTTCTAGAAGGTGTTGTAAGTCTTCATAGAATTGGTCAGTTTGTTTATTCAGTACCGGTAGTTGGTGCATAAACGTGGATTACTGTGATGTTAAAAGGTCTGCCTTGGACTCGTACTGAGATCATTCTATCATTTTTGAGATTGCATCCCACTTTTTTGTTGACTATGAGAGCCACTCCAATTTTTTTACGGGATTCTTGCCCACAGTAGTAGATATGATGGTCATCCAAACTGAATTCGCCCATTCCCGTCCATTTTAGTTCACTGATGCCCAGGATGTCAATATTTATTCTTGCCATCTCATTTTTGACCAGATCCAACTTACCAAGGTTCATGGCTCTTACATTCCAGGTTCCTATGCAATATTTTTCTTTATAGCATTGGACTTTCCTTTCGCTTCCAGGCGTATCCGCAACTGAGCAACCTTTCGGCTTTGGCCCAGCCGCTTCATCAGCTCTGAATCTCATTGTACTTGTCCTCCGCTCTTCCTCAGTAGCATGTTGGATGCCTTCCAACCTGAGGGGTTCATCTTCCAGTGTCATAACTTTTATATGCATGTTGACTTTGTCCATAGAGTTTTCTTGGCAGGGATACTGAAGTGGCTTGCCAGTTCCTGGTCCAGGTGGATCATGTTTGGTCAAAACTCTCCACTATGACCTGTCCATCTTGGGTGACCCTGCACGGCATAGTTCATAGCGTCTCTGAGTTACTCAAGCCCCTTCGCCACGACAAGGCAGTGATCTATGAAGAGGTAGTTGTCCAAATAAAGCATCTTTTAAAAAGCTGAATCCAGACAAAGTGGAAGTGCCGTATTTTTCGCCCCATAGGACACATCGCCCTATAGGACGCACCTAGTTTTTTTGGGGGGGGGAGAAATAAAGGGAAAAAATTATTTTTTTCCCCCCCGGCACGGGGCTGGTGCTGGGGAAGCCCGAGCTTCCCCTGACCCCAGCCCCCAGAACAGCTGAAGAGGCTTTGAAATGCAGGCAGCTCTGTGCGACCCTTCGGAGGGCGGCGCGGCTTGGCGCCGGGCTCCGGAGGGTCACGCAGAGCTGCGCGGACCCTGGGAGCGCAGGCAGCTCTGCGTGACCTTCCGGAGACCGGCACTGCTTGGTGCGACCCTGCGCGAAAGCCTGTATCTGCCCCATAGGATGCACCCACATTTCCCCTTCATTTTTGGAGGGGAAAAAGTGTGTCCTATAGGGCGAAAAATACGGTACTGTTTCTTAGGGGTTCTGCTAATTTTGGAGTGGGCATCCTATATTGGATAAGGCTGCAGCAGTTCTTGAGATTGATGCCCAGGTAGTGCTAGTGGGCCAATAATGCCTTTTTCCAGCTGTGTCTTATATACTAGCTAGTAGCACCTTAAAGACCAACACACGAAAGCTCATACCAAGAACTAACTTAAAGACCTTAAAGACCATGCACACGAAAGCTCATACCAAGAACTAACTTAGTTGGTCTTTAAGGTGCTACTGGAAGGAATTTTTTTGTTTTGACTATGGCAGACCAACACGGCTACCTATCTGTAACCTATATACTAGCTGTATCTTTTCCTGGGACAGCCAGACCTCTAGTCACTTCCGGTTTAAATTACTATAATATGTTTTATATAATGGCCTGCCCTTGGTGCCAATTTGGAAAATTCAGCTGATTCAGAATATGGTTGCCTACATGGCACATCTTATCTCACTAAAAACTTTTATCTGTTTCTCTTGCTAAAATTTGCTTCCAGGTCCAGTTTGAAGCATTTTTTTTTTTAAAGTCTTAAATAATCTGGAACCAGAGTTACTCTCCTTCTCCAGGAGCTCTGTTGCACTTTAGAGGCCTTTTTCCAGTATCTCTGGTGCACCACAGGTGGCAAGTTGGTCGCATAGAAACAGCCTCATCCGCTGTGGCACCAAGAATTCTGAAGGGTCTCCCTAAAAAGGCATGTCTCTCTAAATTTGTATTTCTGAAGGATGTTTAGAATGTTTAAGGATGAGCAGCAGCTTACAATGGTTATTGCTGCTGGTTTTGTTCTTAGGGCTCTGTTTTACTGTTCAGGGAAGTTTTTAATATGTGACATTTTAGTGTATTTTTCATCTTTGTTGGAAGCCGCCCAAATAATAAATTGCTGTTATTATTATTACAATAAATTATATAAATAAAATAAATTTGTTAGTGCTGAATATGGTAATGTCGGAATCATGCCACAAGATGTCACTCAAACAGCTGTGGTATAAAGTGATGGCAGAAAGTGTGCTTTGAAGCTTGAAATATTTTATACACATTGTGAATATGTTTTGAAAATGTACACACTGGGGCATATCCCAAGGGTGAGGGTTGGCATTAATTATATTTTATAAGTTTAGAATCATGCTTTGTTTAATCTGTGTAGCATTGCTGCAAGCTATCAATACTTTGGCAGAATGCTATTTTTATTGCATAAATAAAATGCCAAACCTTATTTGGGGTGTGGGGAAATATTTTTAGTGCAGTAAGTGTAAAAGATGTAAATAACACTGTGATTCTCCAGGTCTGTTAGTGAAGAGTCCCTGTGCTGGTTGTGACATTCTTTTGACATGCCTAACATTTAGAAAATAGTTGAACGTACAAATGTTCATTGAAATTAATTGTTTCTGTGCTGACTTGTAGTCAGTTGGTGCCATTTTTAGTAGCTTAGTTTCACAAAGGGAATGTCTGGGTTTAAAGAGAAAGACCAGAAAGGCATGGAGCCTTTGGCAGTAATAACACTGCCAATATAATAACCAGAGTTTAGGCTTGAATATGCCCCAATCCTAACCATTATTCTACTGTAGCTAAGTTTTGCTAGCAAGGCTAATAATAATAATAATATAAATGAATAAATAAATAAATACATAAATGAATGAATAAATGAATGAATAATTTATACCCCGCCTATCTGGCTGGGTTTCCCCAGCCACTCTGGGCGGCTTCCAACAAAAGATTTAAAATATATTAAAACATCAGACATAAAAAACTTCCCTAAATAGGGTTGCCTTCAGTTGTCTTCTAAACGTCATATAGTTGTTTATTTCTTTGACATCTGATGGGAGGGCATTTCACAGGGTGCACGGCACTACCAAGAAGGCCCTCTGCCTGGTTCACTGTAGCTTCACTTCTCATAGTGCGGGAACCACAAGAAGGCCCTCAGAGCTGGATCTCAGTGTCTGGGCTGAACGTTGGGGGTGGAGACGCTCCTTCAGGTAGATAGTGCCGAGGCTGTTAGGGCTTTAAAAGTCAGCACCAACACTTTGAATTGCACTCGGAAACGTACTGGGAGCCAGTGTATGGTCTCGGCGGCCGCTCCCTGTCACCAGTCTAGCTGCCACATTCTGGATTAGTTGTAGTTTCCGGGTCACCTTCAAAGGTAGTCCCACGTAGAATGTGTTGCAGTAGTCCAAGTGGGAGATAACTAGAGCATGCATCACTCTGGCAAGACAGTCCACGGGCAGGTAGGGTCTCAGTCTGCGTACCAGATGGAGCTGATAAACAGCTGCCCTGGACACAGAACTGACCTGTGCCTCCATGGACAGCTGTGAGTCCAAAATGACTCCCAGGTTGCGCAGCTGCTCCTTCAGAGGGACAGTTGCCCCATTCAGGATCAGGGAGTCCCCCACACCCTGCCCCCCCCCAAACAGTACTTGTGTCTTGTCAGCATTCAACCTCATTCTGTTAGCTGCCATCCATCCTCCAACTGCCTTCAGGCACTCGCCAAGGACCTTCACCGCCTTCACTGGTTCCGATTTGAAAAAGAGGTAGAGCTGGGTATCATACGCATACTGATGGACACCCAGCCCAAGCCCCCGATGATCTCTCCCAGCAGCTTCGTGTAGATGTTTAAAAGCATTGATGAGAGGACGGAACCATGACGCACCCCACAAGCCCAGGGGTCTGAACATTCATCCCCACCACCACTTTTTGAACATAACCCAGGAGGAAGGAGTGGAACCACTGTATAACAGTGCCTCCAGCTCCCAGTTCCTCTAGACCAGCGGTTCTCAACTTGTGGGTCCTCAGATTTTGTTGGACTACAACTCCCATCATCCCTGAGCTCTGGCCTTGCTAGCTAGAGGTGATGGGAGTTGTAGTTCAACAACATCTGGCGACCCACAGGTTGAGAAAGGCTGCTCTAGATGGTCTAGAACAGGGGTCAGCAAACTTTTTGGGCAGGGGGCCAGTCCACTGTCCCTCAGACCTTAATGGGGGGGCTGGACTATATTTTGAAAAAAATAATAATGAACAAATTCCTATGCCCCACAAATAACCCAGATATGTGTTTTAAATAAAAGGACACACTCTACTCATGTAAAAACACGCTGATTCCCGGACCGTCCACGGGCCGATTTAGAAGGCAATTGGGCCACATCCGGCCCCTGGGCCTTAGTTTGCATACCCATGGTCTAGAACGATGTTATGGTCGATTGTATCAAAGGCTGCTGAGAGATCCAGCAGAACTAGGAAATAGCTTTCACCTTTGTCCCTAGCCTGCTGGAGATCATCAACCAGTGCGACCTAGGCAGTTTCAGTCCCATGATGAGGCCTGAATCCTGATTGCAAGGGTTCCGAATGGTCCACATCCCCCAGGCATGCTTGCCCAAGAATGGAAGATTTGAGACTGGGTGATAGTTGGCATATTGGCCAGGCCTAAAGATGTTTTTTTAAGAAGCGGTTTAATGACTGCCTCTTTCAGTGGGTCTGAGAAAACTCCCTCACAGAGGGAAGCATTCAACACCCCACAGAGCCCATTGCCCAGCCCTTCCCGGCTCACTTTTATTAGCCAGGATGGGCGAGGATCAAGGAGACAGGTGGTTAGTTTCACTCGTCCAAGTGAAAGCTGTGTTACTGACTATAGTTAGTTCAACTGTGAACTAGTGCTATGGTTAATACTGGGAAGGGAGCAGGGAGGTAGGCCACAGCCTTCTCTAGGTTTCTCCTCCTCTAGAGCAGATGTTTTGCATGCAAAAGGCCCCAGGTTTAATCTCCAGGTAGGACTTGGAAGGATTCCTGCCTGAAACCCCAGAGAGCTGCTGCCAGACAGTGTTGACATTACTGAGCTAAATGGACCAATAGTCTCAAAGCTTTCACTGTTCTTACTATTATATTTATATAGCCACACATCAACAAACATCCCTTGGACGGCTTTCAATAATAATTAAAACAAACAATAATGGGGAGGGATCCTTTCTTTGCAAAGAAGTAGCATAAAATAATTTATGACCCATATTTAAAGTGCAGTTCCTCCCGGAGCTGCTTGACTACCATTCACTTGAGTGCACACACCAGCCACTGCCATGTCTGGGTTGAGTCTGTTTATTCAAGCTCATCCATTTCATTGCTGCATTAATCCCTCATTTAGGATGTTCATAATTTTGTGCATTTTGATAGAAAAAAGTGAGTGAGCTGAGTGTTGTCTGCATGCCGGTGAGATGAATAGGTGGGTTTTTCAATTGACACTGAAAACATGTAATGGTCAGTGCCAACCTTATGTGAGAGTGGAGGGAATTCCAAAATTAGCACACTTCTAATGAGAATGTCCTCTACTGCAGTGGTTCCCAATTAGCTAAGTACTGCAGAACTCCTTTTGAAAATTTTGATATCTCTTAGTTTTTTGTTTTGTGAATAGTGTTTTGGACACCTTCGGTTAAATAGACGTCCAGTTCAGAACCACTGCTCTACTGCATACATGTTTGGCTACAAACTCCAGTGTTTACGTTCTAAATTAATTAATTATTTTAAGAGAGTATCATTAATAAAGCTAGATATTGTTTGGCTTATGTGTCTGGAAAATACAAAGAGACAACAAGTAATCAAGCTGTTTTCAGTGTTCATGGCTACTTTGCCATGCAGATCCCTTGGAATACTTTACCTCTTTGGTTTCTGATCCTACTTTTCTTCATCCTACTTTTAAGTTGCACTGGACTCCAAAGTTCTACTTATCCATACCTATCTAGTCTCTCATCTCCTACTCCAATTTCATCTCCAACATCTTGCATATAGCAGCTTTTTAGAATTCAAATGGCTTCCAATCCAGTGTAAATTAGGTCTTCAACTATGAAGAGAACCTGAAATCTAATTTTCGTTTAGTTTGGCCCTTTGTCAGAAAGGTAATATTTATAAAGAGGCTTCGGAAACAAGACCAAAATCATATAATTTTGCATTGATTTTTAGAATTCAGCATAGACATTATGAGAGATCTGTTGCATGTGATTTCATTTTTACAGCTTTATAAAATTCCTGGTATGTTCCATAATTCTTGTTAAGCTAAAGCAAGCAGGCAATATAATAAGATTGTTTGTTGAAGTTGGCTGGTAAGATGTATTTCTGTAAAAGGAAATGACCTTTTATACAGTAGGCATTTTCTTCAAGTGAAGGGAGTGGGTATCCTGTTACCTCATAGGTTTTTTCAAACCACACTGCAATCTTGATCCTGATAAGTAGGTCTGGTTACCAGTGCAATTAATTCTTTTTTCTGAGTTAGAAGAAGTGGAGCAAGACTCTTCGTTGGCTAAAATGAGTAGTTCTAGTTGCAATATTAGATTTATTCTTGAAAAAGCAGCATCCCTAGACGTTACCTTAAAACCAGATCGTAGTATAGAAGAGAGTGGGATTATTAGTACTTTTGAGCCATGTGAGGAAAACCTTGTTTTGTAAGTATTGGTAAACTTCCTGTTGCTCACCTGTCTTTTGTGATCTACTTTTCATACAGTGCAGAATGACTAATAATCAATATTATACTGTGAATGTTATATTTTAACTATCTGAGCCGTAACAATGTACTGTTATTGTGCACTAAAAATAACTCCTCCTTATTTAATTGAGCACGTCACCAAGAGGCTTAGATCAGCACTGAAGTGCTGTTTAGTACAAGCTAAATTAATTCCTTTATTTTTAGGCAAGAATTTGTTTGAAGTAGCAATTCATATTCTGTTGTTCTAAATCTCTTACAGAATTTTTTTTAATGCTTTTTAAGGATAACATAGAAAATGCCACAATTTTTAATGAAGTGATAATTCCTGCATTTTTCGTACTTCTTATCTCATTGATAATGATATGCAGAGGCGAAATCAGCTCAAACATAAATGTAATAGCAAACTGGCCTCCAAAGTGTGTGTAGTATTTGTTCATCTAATCTTATAGTGGGCTAACTGATTTGGGATAGTACCTGGAATACTTTCTAAACAGAGTAGCCAGAATCCTAAAAGATCTGACACCTTGAACAAGTTGCAGAAAATATATTTGAGCTTTTCATATAGCAGTTCCACATGGTAAATTTCATTTAAAAGTGAGAAACTTCACAGAATGTTAAGGAAATTAGGGGATGAGGGAAGTTTTGTTTTTAAAGAAACTCATGCAAGTCTTTGGTCTCAGCCTAAACTAAGTCTTTGGATCCTGGCCTAAATAAATGTACCACTATATGTTCTTAGAGGGACATGGCCTTGTTTCCTCGGTGAAGAAGAGATTGGCAGTTTAAAAAAACCTCTTCTTGTCACCTTCTTCCCTCCCCAGTAGTATCTCTTTTTTTCTGTTAATATGTGAGTGCAACAGTGATTGTCTAAATGTTACATAGACTCGCATTAAAGGGTATTTTCAACTTATTTTATGTTACTAAAAAGAGAGAAGGCTTCCCACATACTATTTCTTATGAATTTCAGCTATCCCAGTGTGTACCTAGATGAAGAAGAAAAAAATTACCCACAGTTACCACATTGAGACAATTCGTTGTTCTTTCTTTCACATTTTCTTTGGAAACATTGTAAAAATTAAGCCAGTCCGTGTCTTGAAAAATGCTAACTTGGAGTTAGGTCTCCACCACCAGTATACTCTTGTGTATATTTTTAAGCCAAACTTTGATTGCCACATTTGGTAAAATCAATAGCAATTACAATTCATAAAGTGTTTGATTGTTAGTATGAGATTTTCTTTGAAATGATTCCAATAGCTAGACACCCCAAACAAAATGTTCCTCCCATACTGCTACTTAACTTGATTATCCTCAGCCTTCAGAACATGTTATTTTTATTTATGCCTTCTCAGTCCCCTCCCCATCCTGATGGATATATGGATACAGTGGTGCCCCGCAAGACGAACGCCTCGCAAGACAAAAAACCCGCTAGACGAAAGGGTTTTCCGTTTTGGAGACGCTTCGCAAAACGAATTTCCCTATGGGGTTGCTTCGCAAGACGAAAAAAATCTTGCATCCCCCCGCGGGTTTTTTCCGCTTTTTTCGCCCTTTTCTTAAGCCACTAAGCCGCTTATCAGCTGTTCCGCTGATGAGCCGCTTAACAGCTGATCGCTGGAAGCCGCTTGACAGCTGTAGCGCTAATCCGCTAAGCTGTCAATGGGCTTGCTTCGCAAGACGAAAAAACCGCTATACGAAGAGAATCGCGGAACGGATTATTTTCGTCTTGCGAGGCACCACTGTATATTTATGCAACATTTTAATTTCCAGCATCCTCCCTCTATAAAAAACAATTAGCAGCATTGTTGCAAAATTTGAAGTTCTGGGGCATGTTGGAACACTTTTTTGTATCCTCATTAGTAGGTTGTGATACAAGTAACAACTCATTATTTCTCTTCCTTTTATAGAAATGAAGATTTGAAGCAAATGTTGGAAAGCAGCAAAGATTCTGCCAAACTGGATGCTATGAAAAGGATTGTTGGGGTATGTTAGGTTTTAATGTGCATATAATGTTGGCAGCTATGAAAGTTGTATTTCTTCATGCATTGAATACACACAACACGCACACACAAATTTAAGTTTCTCAGAGTTAGTCTGAAACTAGTTATTTTTTTAAAAAATAGCTATTAGCTTTACTATGTATTTTTGTCATTATTAACATTAATCTATTCAGGAAAACAATGAACATGTGTTTTGTGCACCTTAGTAATATGATATATACACACAACAGACTATATTATTTTGAGAGCTAGGAGCTTGTAGTTTCGGCATATACCTTGGATATGGACATAATAAGTTTGAATGTTTCTATTTCAATGGTTATTTGAAATCTCTCCCCTACCCCACTTTTCTGGTTACTGAGGACAGGCTGGCATGGATCTAGTTCACAATCTGGAATCTAAAAGCTACAGTGGTGCCCCGCAAGACGAATGCCTCGCTAAACGAAAAACCCGCAAGACGAAAGGGTTTTCCGATTTTTTAGCGGCTTCGCAAGACGAATTTCCCTATGGGCTTGCTTCGCAAGACGAAAGCCCATAGGGAAATCTCCGGGGACAATGGGGAAGCGCAGCGCGCCTTCTCCTCTGTTCCCGGACCTGTCCTAAGGCTTGCGGTGGGAGGTCCGGGAACAGAGGGGAAGGCGCGAAGGGCTTCTCCTCTGTTCCCGGGGCTTGCGGTGGGAGGAGGGTTTTTCCTCCCCACCGCCAACATTCAGAACAGCATTCTGAATGTTGGCGGTGGGGAGGAAAGCCCTCCTCCCACTGCAAGCCTTCAGGACAGGTCCGGGAACAGAGGGGAAGGTGCGCAGCGCTTCTCCTCTGTTCCCGGGGCTTGCGGTGGGAGGAGGATTTTTCCTCCCCACCGCCAACATTCAGAACAGCATTCTGAATGTTGGCGGTGGGGAGGAAAGCCCTCCTCCCACCGCAAGCCTTAGGACAGGTCTGGGAACAGAGGGGAAGGTGCGCAGCGCTTCTCCTCTGTTCCCGGGGCTTGTGGTGGGAGGAGGGTTTTTCCTCCCCACCGCCAACATTCAGAACAGCATTCTGAATGTTGGCGGTGGGGAGGAAAGCCCTCCTCCCACCGCAAGCCTTCAGGACAGGTCCGGGAACAGAGGGGAAGGTGCGCAGCCTGCTGCCCCGCGCGAGGGGCGCTCTTAAGCAGAGCGCCCCTCGCGCGGGGCCGACATTCGCCGCTTGGAGAGCCCTGCGGGGAAGTCCTGCAGGGTTCCCCAAGCTGCGAATGTCTGCGCCGCGCGAGGGGTGCTCTGCTTAAGAGCGCCCCTCGCGCGGGGCAGCAGGCTGCTATCCGCAGCTTGGAGAGCCCTGCGGGGAAGTCCTGCAGGGCTTCCCAAGCTGCGAATGTCTGCCCCTCGCGCGGGGCAGCAGGCTGCTATCCGCAGCTTGGAGAGCCCTCTGGACCTCTTCTGAAGGCGGGTGGGGGGCAAAAGTCTTTGTCCCCCCTGCCTGCCTTCCCGGGGGATTTTAAAATGCTGGCGGGCGGCAGCGAAGGCTTCACTGCCGCCGGCCAGCATTTTAAAATCGCCCCAGGACAGCGGAGAAGTCTCCGCTGTCCCGGGAAGGGGGGGGAAGCAAAGACTTTCGCCCCCCCGTCGGCCTTCAGAAGAGGTCGGGGGACAGATTGTCCCCAAACCTGGTCTGAAGGCGGTTTCCATAGGAACGCATTGATTGATTTTCAATGCATTCCTATGGGAAACCGTGCTTCGCAAGACGAAAAACTCGCAAGACGAAAAGACTTGCGGAACGAATTAATTTCGTCTTGCGAGGCACCACTGTACTTGAGTATATCCAAGGTGATGTGTAACAAAATGTTACCACCACCTCTTCCACCACCCCTCCTGCTATATCAAACTCCTCTCAGAAGTCCAAAGTATTCCATGGCAGGTGGACCTAGCTGAGAGGACCATGGGATCAAGTGCTCACTGTTTCTCTACAGAAGAAGAGGATAGGGAGAGAATCAGAACACATGGAACGGTATTCGAAACTCATATATGCTAGGTGCCAAATGACTCCTTAAACCAAGTTAAAGTCACCAAAACGGAATATCTAGTTGCCGTTTTTGGGTAAGACAGCTCTAAAGTCTCTTTTTTATGTGATTGACTGACTGATTGATTATCAGTTAAACACCTGACTAGTTCAGATGACAACCTTGAGTTAGGTTAAGAACTTTGAGAAATTAAAGAAGAAAAGTCATTTGATCCAGAGACAATCCACATATATATTGGTCTAGTCCTACCTCTTTTTTTTATGATGACGGCTCCTGCTGAGGCTGCACAGAAAAAGCATTTTGGTTCTTGAAATTCATTCAGATTGTAAAGATAAAATATAACTGATAGAATTCTAACACTGATGTGGAGGCAAAAAAATACACAACTATGACTAGGAATCCCTTCTGAACCAAGGTAAAACACTTTTCAGTTTAGTTAAGTGCTAATCATTGCTGAGGTTCCCCCGTCATAGTGTGGGTTCATGTCATGTCACAATAACTGTACATTACTCAGAAGTACCACTGGACTGTTAACAAGGGCCCCCATAAACCTCCAGACCTCTGGGAAAAGATTGTTTCCCTCTTTGCTTATTCACTTCTACACCATTTTTTAAGAATGTGGAATAAAATGATGAGATATTAAGTGGACTAGCATATGGGAGATAAAGGTAAAACTCAGTCATGAAATGCACTGTGTGACCTTGGGCCAGTCAAGGCTGTTGTGGGGATAACATGGAGAAAAGAAGATCCATGAATACCACCTTGAGATCTTTGGAGGAAAGACAGATCTAAACATAATGCTGATAAACAACAACAATAATAAAAAGACTGCCCTGCCTGTCTACCCCTAATTTTGAAGGGGGGGGGGGAGAGAGAGATTTGAAATCATGAAAAAAACTTAAGGAGAAAAGCCTCTCATATGTAACCAAGATATTCAGGGCTACAAACAATGAAAGTTTCATGCAGGTTGTCTACAAATCCAATATGCGGCTATTTGCTGTGACAGGATTGCCTGTGTGGGTAGTGCTGGCAGGGTGCAATCCCTGCTCCCATACTGCATATGAGCTGATACACATGGAGTTCTTAACTGAAACATCCCTGGCACCATCCTCCTTTTTGTAATAGCATTTTTAGTTTGTCAAAGGGTTTTATATTATTTTGTTCTCTCAAAAAACTTATGAAGTAGACCACAGTGCAATTTGAGTAAAGCAGCAAAAAGAACTGTACTAGCCCCTTCAAGACTAACACATTTATTAAGGCATAACCTTTCGGGGGCTCAGGTCCATCATTCTTGCTAATCCATGAATGCTTATCCAGTAAGACATTTGCTAGCCTTTAAATTGCTACTGGACTGTAGTTTTATTTCTGCTGTGGGTCATGGCTAGCTGACTAACCCTTTGATTGACAGTGCAGCAGAGTAATGTACCCAATGAGCCTGTGGCAAAGAGGAGGAATTTTAAATTGGGTCTGCAGATCCTGTGGATTCTTGTCTCTCTCTCTTTAAAAAAATAATACAAAGAAGGATCTTGCCAATTGGCTTACCAAGACGGGAAAATGTGTAGGTAGTATTCTACCTGATCAAAGTATGATGCAGCCCACTAGTACACCCAATTCCTCACAAACCAAAGTTGCCTCTGACAGACTTGAGCACGGGAAGGCATGATTTGGAACTACCAGCCCCAGAAATAAATGACATGAGTATGTACCACCCTCACCAGTGAGGAACCTCCGTTTGTATTTACTAACATTAAATACAACATATATCCTTGGAATGGAGTACATTACTAACACAATACTAAGTCCACAATACTAACAGCATTTTGGTTCTGTAATTGGGACATGTAAATCTGCTTAGCTACTAGGCACTTTGTTTCTTTTGCCAGTTTACAGGTGCATGGGACCTCCTGGCCATAGTAATCTGGTTCTGGATTGTGATTGCTTTAAGTGGTACAGAAAGCTGATTAACTACTCTATTCTTCTTTTGGGAATACCACAGGTTTCAAAATAGAAAATTTGATTTAAACCAATCTTTCCCTTTTAAGGGTGTTTATCTGGTTGAAATCTCATTGATTTAAATCAGTCCACCCTGTCTTACCCTGAAAGTAGATAATGAACTGTGAGTTTATGTTGTAAGTAAGCCAATGGAGAGATTGCTTAATGTTATAGTGAGAGAATAGTACCCAGATTTATAGTATAACGGAGCTAAAGCTTCAGACTCCAGCATAGATTCTACATTCACACTATTACAGCTAGGCTGAGCAGTTGCATTGCTGTTGTAAAGGGTAATTTGTAAAGCACTGTTTATAATAGCCAGCATTTTACTGTGTTGTGAACTGCAACAGGTTAGCAAAGAAACTTTCCTGCTCGCAAACTCTTAACCTGTCGTTCTATATAATATGCAATACTAAAGCTTTTAACATTCAGGCTATTTAAAGCTGCTAAACTGAAAAGATATCTTGGTCTTTGAAAGACCCATTATGTTCTCTTGGGTTAATGAGCCATGAACAAAGGAGGATTTACACTGATCATTATGACTTAATGAGACAAAATACACTTTAAAAAGATCCTAAATACATATTTACATGGTACACTGCAGCTATTATGGTTGGTCAGTTAAATAATGCAAGATACATGTGAATTTCCATGATATATATTAAAGCTAGTGATATTCCAAATATACCATCACAACAAATTGTGTGTGTTTATAAATATGCCTGAAACTTTTTTCATATGTTGTAGTATTAAACTGCTCAGCCAAATTATCTGAGACCTGTTAGTGGGGAAAGCATTAATTCTGGAAGTGGTGAAGTTAGGCTGCAATCCGGTAAACGTTTACATAGAAGTAATTCTGAAATCAGTGGATTTTCTGAGTAAGCATTCTTCTTGTCCTGTCAGTTTCTATCTTAATTTAGCTAGATATGTATCAGAGCAAAAATTCACAGGATATCCTGGCAGAGAGGCAGAGGATGACTAATAAAGTTGAATAGAAATGCCAAGAGTGTTCTGATTTGCCTTCCTTTTGTGTTTGTTACTTTCTTGCCCAATAAAAGCCAAAACTGTTTGTGTTTTGTAAATCTTTCATACACTTTTCAGATTGTAAAAAAATAATAATAGTTGCGTGGCTATCTAGTAGACAACTTGTGATATTTTAAAGGACACATTTAACTTCATTTAAAGATGAAGATGCTCTGAAGAATTTTAGAAGTAAAATATAGTAACTTAATTTAAGTCCATGATAGCATAATCATGGACTTTACTTGAAAATAGTGTGCTATAATTTTTCTGCATTGCAGAAATATAATTGTTATAATATAATTATTTATGCATTGCAGGGGGTTGGACTAGATAACCCTTGGGTCCCTTCCAATTCTATGATTCTATAATAAATGTTTTATTTTGTGTTCCAAGATGATTGCCAGAGGGAAGAATGCATCTGAATTGTTTCCTTCCGTAGTGAAGAATGTAGCGAGTAAAAATATTGAGGTATGATAACAAAGCTTGTACCCTTGTAATTTTATTCTTTTATAATGTAAATGTTTTCAATTCTATCCATGAAACTGTTTTTTAATCAGAGTTCACTGTTAAAAATACTTGTAGATTTAACTGTATGCTAAAATAGAGGAAATCGTGTACTGTATTCAGAATTTGTTTGGTACATAATAAAGTGGTGAAATACTTGTTAAGTGAACAATGTGCTGGACAGATACTGGACATGTATCATTGGATCCAAGAACTTTGAATAAAATAAAATTAACCTCTGGTGCTTTTCTACAATAACTAGCAAAAGACTGCGTAATGTTAGAATACTTATATTTTATAGCAGGCCTCATGTTTCTGCATGTTTCATTTCTTTACAGTGCTGTAGCTATAGAAATAAAACAACCTTTCTGTGGGCAAAAATACTGCACTGTTTCAGTGCATTCTGAATGGCATTTTGACTGCTGGGAGGGGAGCTGGTTGTAATTTGAGGCTTGCCAAGTGACCTTTTGGATACTTGCCAATGATGCTGTGTACTCTGCCAACATAGAACCAGGGCATGGGTCATGCTTGTTCACTCGTTCTCTTCTATGGGTGGTGTTCCAGCTTAGAATTCCCTTTAAAAACTGCAATCATACAGAGGGCATGTGACATGGGTGGGAAGGAATTTTTGCCCTCAAAAGTAGTGAAAAACGTTTTGTTGTTCTAGTAAAATTCATTTTCATAAGAGCATTCTGCCCTAGTCTTGTTATATGTGTCGTGTCAAAAGATGCAGAAAAGTGACCTAGAAAGCAATTGGTGGTGTAGAACAGAAATAATCAAAGGTTTAGTCAATAACTCATGAAGTTTGATATACTTGTATTGATAAACTAATTAAACAGATCTGCCTGTGTTCCTCAGCTCTAATATGGCACTGTTATTATTAGTTTTAAAGGGAGGAGTGCTGTAACATTGAATGAAGGTAAATGATAAAAGAATGGTCTAGGCACGAAATCAAAGTCCTCCTGCCTCTAGTCTCAGAGTGGTTTCAAGGAAAGTAGGCTTTCTCTGCACACCTGCAGTCATTCACTACAAAGGCCTCTTGTTGTCAATGTTGATTGCTGCTTCTTCATAGTAGAACAACAAATAATTTAGTGGCTCCTAACCTTCTGTGATTCATTATCTTGCTTTTTGGCAGAATGGGTAGAAAAATATTTCTTCATATAGTGATAATAATTATAGCACAGCTGTAGTTAAGGGGTTTTCAGAGTTTCCAATATAAACCCTTATGGTCAGTTTGTAACTCAGAACAATTTTTTCTGTGCTTAGTTAAACATACACAGACTTTGTTTAGAACTTAACTAAAGCATACTTTTTTAAAGCCTAAGCAAGATCAAACTGACTAATTTGTAGTACTTATGAAACCAGAGCTTGGAAGCCTTTAATCTGTGAATCTGTTGTCTTAGGGAAGATACAATGACCATTATTCATGACTGTGCCCCTTCAGAAATACACATTGCATAAAATAAGTTTGGAAGGCAAAGTTCTTCCTGGACAACTGTTAGAGTGTATATTCTGAACTATATTAAATGATTCTGATTTGACTATCTTGAATCTCAACAACAGAATGCAAGACCTCTGCTGCTTCATGTTCCCTCCCTTATTGTTCCGTTCAACCTCTTGTCTTTTGTGTCTATCTGCTTTAAGTTTATAACCACTTTTAACTATTAACTTTTATCCCTCTCCTCTTTAAGTCTTATGTGCTTTATTTTATTTGCATGTTTGTATCTTATGCTGGTCTGCTACCATAATAAAGTTTGTTTTTTACTATTATGAACTAATTTGTTTTTCAGATTAAAAAACTTGTATATGTATACCTGATGCGCTATGCAGAGGAGCAGCAGGACCTGGCATTGCTATCAATTAGCACCTTTCAGCGTGCTCTGAAAGTGAGTAAATGTCTAGTTAGCAGTGTTTTCCTGGGAAGTTGTCTGCCATTACAAAGGTACACATAATTTTTATTGGAGAAATCAAGAACTAACTAGCTAAGGATGAGTAGAGGAATATTTAACATGTCCTAGAACCTTATGGTGATGGTGCTGGCCTACTTGGTATGGCTACTGTTATTAAACAGAGACTCCATTTGGGGGGTCAGCTTTGCTTAGAAAATATTCTGGTTTTGCATATGAAGTATGCATTTGTTTAGTCATGTTAGTCACATACAAGCAGAAAGTTTGTGAATTTTGTAAAGACTGCTTTCCCTCATTCCTAATTTAAAAGATAATCAGTTTATGTAGCAGAGATGAAGTTCTTCAATTCTGATGTGTCATTTACATTCCTTTCCCAATAATGGGCTCAGAACCATGGGGATGTGGAAATGAGATATTGCTACTTCAGTGAGATGTTTTAGGTTTAAAAAGGTAGGATCGGTAGCACATGTTTGACTTATTCTGTTCTGATTTGGGGGCAGCTTAGAAATTAAGCAGTCAGTTCCTGAACATTTTTAAGCCTTGCTTGGTATTGACATTCAAGCTAAGCAATTCTTAATTTTAATGTTTTACGCTACTGTGGCTGTCACTTCTCTTTATTTTATCAGAATATTGTCTAAAAGCATACCAGATTTGCATCCATGTTTTATAAAGATCCTGCCTTCATCGCTTGGTAACATGCCTTTCTTGAAAAGGGCTTCATGATCAGATGAGAAAAGGAAAATGTAAACCTTGGCTGCTACAGACATGGCTGTCAAAGGCTTTAGAGCAGTTTCCCCCCATAATTTGGGTTTGGATTGTGGGGGTGAGCTCAGGTGCTTTTAACAACTTCGGTGGTGTTAAGAGTATGGAGAAATATTTCTTAAATGTAGACTTGAGTACTGTACAGGCTCGAACTGTGTATCAGTCCTGTGCAAACAGCAGGGAATCTAAAGAGAGAGACAAAATGTTACAATATCTCCTAGATCTTTTAAATACAGTAGCAAGCAATTTAACTATCATCATAAAGCAAAATCAAGATTTTAAATTTAATTATGAGGTATCTCTCTGGGTTGACAAAGTAACATTGTTGCTATACAGTATAACATCTGATATATCTCTTGCAGTTTTCCCTCTTTCTATGGACTTCTTTGGTCCTGGGCAAATGATTCTCTTAATCATTTGGAAAATGAGTCAATGGTTACTTGCCTGCAGAATTATTGTTTACAATAGTAGCAATAAATGGAAGGCACTCTTTTGTACTGGAGATTATTTTGACTAAGTGTTGAATTATAACTAAGAACTTAAAATGACATTTAAAAAATAGTCTCCAGTACAAAAGACCATATGCTTGAATTTATCTAATGACTATTGGTATTTTATTTTTATTTTAGGACCCTAATCAGTTAATCCGTGCAAGTGCTTTGAGAGTTCTATCCAGCATCAGAGTGCCAATTATTGTTCCGATTATGATGCTTGCTATCAAAGAAGCATCAGCTGATTTATCACCTTACGTTAGAAAAAATGCCGCCCATGCAATCCAAAAGCTTTACAGGTATGTTCTTTAGCCATAAATATGGAAGATAGGTATTTAGTGCTCAGTAGAGTGTGTTATAATGAAGTTTAGCTACAGCTTTTGATAACTGCTTCCTGCTAATGGGCATAAAATGAGCAAGACAACTTTGACTAAAGGTTCTGAATTAACATAGTGAAGACCAGTCAATGCTGTATATTTGCAGCACTTATCAGAGTTATTTCATTAGTCAGATAAACTCCTGCCATTAATTGTTTGATTTCATTTTGCATAATTTTTTTGTTGTATTTAAAATAATTTTTAGACTGCTTTCCATCAAAAAATCCTTAAAGCATTTTACAACCGTAAATAGAAGATCCATGAAACAACCTAGTACAGCACCAAACATAGTTAAAACATAGTCTGTTGAGCAAATCAAAGAAATGAAGCCTACAGCTTGACAGAATATTCTTAATAGAATTTTAAATATTTTATTTCCATGGACCGGGTTGAAAGGATGGTGTGCAGGACTTGCAGCCCATTCAGTAAGAAGTAGCTTGAATAAGCCTTGGTGAAATTCATAATTCCACTCTTAAAATGAGAGAATCTGAATTCTTTTTGTTCACTTTTTAGCCTTGATCCTGAGCAAAAAGAACTGTTAATTGAAGTGATAGAGAAACTTCTGAAAGACAAGAGCACTGTAAGTAATACAGATTCAGCTTCTTTGTAATGCAATCAAAACTCTTCTTTTCACCTGTAACTTTATGGTACTTTAATCTGAACAGGGTAGAATACTAGACAGGCAGAAGACACAATTTGGCACTGTGGGTGGAGAAGCATGTTACCAGTGCCTTACTTATTTCTTTTGGTTTATATTTCAGTCCTTTCTGAAAGGACTGAGGCCAAGAAGAGACATTTTAAGATCAATTCTTATGTAAATGAACCCATAAAAACTCCTCAGTCGTAAGTTTCTTCTTCCTTTCCCCCTGTGTAGCTATTTGAGTGTGAATACTGGAAACCAGTTCTAGAAGCAACAGCATCTTTTGAAAGATGCTCACTCTAAATGTCCAGGTAGCTACTGAGTAGGCTACTGTGTTCAGATTAGTTTCTTAGCAGATTTGGCCTTTATAGACCACACATAGCACCGTGGTATGCAGTCTGGTATGGAGAGCATCTTCATTGTTAATCCATGCCATGATTATTGACATGTGTGAGTCAGAAGAAAAATGGCATCCTCTTACAGTTTTAGGAAAAACACTCTGGGCACTGTTTCACTGTGATCCAAATTGTCATATGAGTCCCTAGGATGATCCAAGGTGAATGTTGGGAAAGTAACAAGTTGCCATTCTATGGACTTTGTTATATTTTGGCTCCCTGGAATCTTGAATAGAAACAAAATGGTTTTCTTTCATCCTTAGACACAAAATGTTAAAGTTGTGGAGTGAGATGACAATCTCACCACTATTTTATAGCAGATTCTTAGTTCACTGATGTTCAAAGGGCTTTTAAGGTCTCCAGCTGTGGGTGTAAATACAGCTTTCTTTTGAAGCAAATTGAGTGCCCATGTGCCCTGTGAAGGCTAGATAGGATTATCTGTAGCAGCTGACTCTTGGGAGGTCAAATAATTTGCTTGTTAAAAATGAGCTGAAGAATTGGTGATGACTTTGTGATGAGATTACTGATGTGTTCTAAACTAGAATATTACCTTTGGGAAAATGGAACAAAGTAAGGTGCATTCTTTTAACATATTTAACAGATATGCTAGAAGTAATGTGTGGCGTTCAGATTACAGATGTAAAGGTAACCTAGTATTTTCCAAAGTTATTGATTCAATGTTGATAAAAAGCTTTACTGCTGTGGTGGGAAAATAACTTGAGTTTGTGCAGATGCTGTATTGTGATAGATCTATTATCCAGCTATTAGAAGATAAATGACTGATCTTTACCAGCTTCCATGCTTCCAGAAAATTGAAATAAGAAGGGGAATATCATTTGGGCTGTATGATTAGGGCAGGTGGGATGGCCATTAATTTAAGAGAAGGAAATGTTGGCAGCATAGGCCAACTTGCACCATATTATCAATCAAACCTCGATACACTTCTTGTGATGACCCAGCACTCTCAGGTTTTTGCAACGTTAATTAGAATTCATGACAAAATAGATGCAAGGAAACATTTTGTACCCTTCATAATTTTATAGAAAATTTATTGTTATTAGAGGAACCATTTGCTTAGTGTGATTTTTTTCATTACCAGCTTGTCAACTAGCATAGATAATCTGGAGAAAATATGAACTCCATAGATTGGGTGTCACTTTTGTTGATGGTTCATGTAGTTTACCTTGGAGCGCAGCTAATGGCTGAAGTTCATAGCAACAGCACAGAAAAACGTGGCAACCAGTGAAAGACAAATGAACCATGTTTATTGCTTTAATATAAAAAATACATAAATGGAAAGCTGTATTTGAATTTGTTGAGCTCATTGGTAGTTTTATAGGTATGATTTATTTTTTCTTGCACAAAAAAAACTATTTAATTTTCATCTCAGTATGTCAGTGTCACTGTAAACCTTTTTTATTTTGTTTTTTATGTTTTGATTGAATCATTTTGTTTTAATTCAATGTTTTATGGGATATTGAACATTTAATAAACTAAGATCATCAGCTGTTTCCCAAATATTTAGATAGGTCCCAGCATAGTGGAAATTTGCTTTGAGGTGTGCTGTTGTCTAAAAACATGTAGAATCAAGATCAATTCAAATTATAGCTTGAATAGGAAAGAACTTACTGTTAATCATTTATGTTTAGCGCAGAACATGTTTGTAAATTCTGGCGTGGAGGGTGGAGTGGAGTGTTATATGATGGAGTTGTTACAAATAAGTTAATATTCATATCTCTATCTTTTCATAAATACAATGAACTTTTTAAAGTGGATGCTGAAGATTCTTACTCCTTGTGAAAGACCTGCCATTCTAAATACACAAATTGATTTTGCCCCACCTCTGTGTTTACTGAATTTGTACACCCTCTTTCAAGGTGTAGAAAGAACAGTGCCTTAGTTTACTATTAGTAGTCTTGGAAATGTCAGTTTCTGCCTAACTGGTAATTAGCTAGCCAAAAGGCAACATTCTGAGCTTTCTGTGTGTAGCCTTAATTTTAGGGTAATATGAAATTTAAATTGAATATTGGCAAATGAGGAGTAACTATTCTTCATTTCGCTGCCCTTAAAACTCTTGTGGAGAAGTAGCACCTGTAGCTACAATGATTACGAATTTTTATGTTTAGCTAAATAATTGCAGGTTTATAGGTTGTTTGTGGGATCTTGGTGTATGTATGTGTTTAGATAATGTAAATAGGGGCAATGGACAGAAAGAATTCTTCTTTCTGCACTTTGTTAAGTGCAATATTTTTATTTTATATGAAAGCTTGCGTGCTTTCATATGTAGTCAGGTAATGTTGATAATATTAATTAATGGCAGTGTTAACTAATGTAAATAGTTGTAAAAACTGTAGAAAGAAAAAGATTGTAAACATCAACAATGAGACATTTTCCTCCTACAAGTGATGTGATATAGAAAATAAATGTAAGTATAATGCATTTTCTTTAGTCCTTTACAAATAATCAATTCCCTTCTTTATGGAATGAGTTGTATACATGCTGGGACCAGCAGGTACCAGTACATAGCAGGGCTGGAGACAATAAATGCAACGTCACGTTTATAGTTATTGGTAATTTGTGAAATCCCCACAGGACTTGGAACTTGTTTAGCATAATAGCAAGACTATATTCTGAGCTGTTTTCTTTCAGTTGTAATCGTAGGTGCATACTAATAAACCAAATGTCAACCAAAAAATAGGGGAAAACTCTAACAAGTGAATATCGTTGTATTTAATATTTTTCCAAAAGTGCCATTTCAATAAATTGTACTTCTATTTAATTGCTTACTTTAAATCATTGGGGAAATTTTAGAGGTTGAAATGCAGATCCCCAGTGCTCTGCTAGAAGGTGACATTAATTTTCTTACAGAAAGCGGCTTCACATGCATGCTTAACTGCATACATATCAGTTGCTTCATACAGAAGCCTGATCATAGGAGCTATTTTGCATAGCATGTGGTGGAAACAAAACAAAATTTTATTAAAGCAGTTGCTGGAGGGGTGGGAAGAGATAATAGGCAATACACAGTGACAAGTGGTTATGTCATATTTGCAACTGATAGCTGACAGGGCAATGAGATGCATTATTTTCAGTACTAGTATTTTTGCTAACTCTTGTACAAGCAACAATTGGTAGATAAAAAAATCAAAAGGTTCAAAATGGTTTTTTAAGGCTGTCTGAAATAAAGTGGCACACTGCTTATCATTCACGAAGGTAATCTCATTAATCTTTGAACAATCCTAGGATGTAATATAATTTTGTGACAGAGGAACGTGAGAGTGTATGTGGCTAATATGTACTTTTTGTACTACATATTATTATAGGGGACAGATAAAGTTTGAATTTGTTATGTATGTTTTAAGAGGTTGGCACAGTAAATATTCATTTTTTTGCCATCTGTGGCATATGATCTCTTGCTTTCTCTGGTATATATGGACAATACTGTAGTCTGCAAACACTAGTGTGGATATAAGTACTCATTTATGGCTGAACATTTAATTTTTTTTTTTTATATGGACAAAGACTTATGGGTCCTTCAGTGATCCCACTCCAAAATTTGTTTTGATTTTAAACATCACTGTGAGAGTCTGAGGTATATAACACTTTTAACATGTACTGCTCAAGCCATCATAACTAACTGGCTAGTATATTTCAAATTTAAAAGCACATCATGCATTAAAAGTACATTAAACAAGGCAACTAAAACCTAAACAAAACATGTTGGGTTTAAAGGAAAAGAAAAGAAAGTTTTCAGGTACCCAATCAATGCATGTTTTACTTGGGAGGAAGCCCCATTGAACTTGGTTGGGATTTACTGAGTAACAGTGGCGATTTTAATCTGAAATCTTAGGCATAGTACAGACCCCAGAACTAAAAAACTGCTTGCATTTATGAGATTCCCTGTCGCAAAATGTGCCTAGAACAATGGGAGTTTCAAACACTGTGTGAAAGAATTGAAGAATGAAGAGCCCTCAAATATTCCATAGTACCTTCCTACAATGTATTTTACTCCTGGTACTATGTGTTGTCTTCAAGTTTCAGATTCAGTGCTGTTATTTAGAAGCGATATTAACAAGTGGACGCCCCTATACCTACCACATCCATCAACTGAACTAAACCTTATCTAACTGAACAAGATAGCTGATGGGCTTGCTCTTAAGCTCATATTCATATTAAAGCTACAGTAACATATATCATCATGAGCTGTGTGTGCCAAGGGGGCTATACAATGAGAGAGTGAATAAGGCATGGAAATGGGAGTGATCTGTGTGCAAGGGAGAGTTGAAGAAGTAAGGAGAAGGTTGAAAAGGAAATGAAAGTGAAAATGGGGGTGCAAAGGGAGTTCCAAAAAAGGAGGGAAGGGGGTTGAAGATGAAAGCAGGGGCATGAACGGGTCTGAAGAAAAGGAGGGGGAGATGGCTCCATAATTGGTAGGAGGAAGATGCAAGGGGTTACCATGGGGTTGGTTTGCATGTAATGGGGTTGCAGAAAAGAAAGAAGGAGGAGATGTGGAAATGGGGATGAAGGTGAAAAGAGGTGTAAAGCAGGACTGCAGAATAGAAGAGAGAAGTGGCTTCAGAAATAGGGTTCAGAATCTTAAAAGCAAACTTAATAGTTACATGAGGTGGGTAGGAGAAGCTTGAGGGGGTTAATATGGGAGGAATGGCAGCGGGGTTGGTGAGCAGAGTGAGCAGGGGCATAGACGCAGTTATATGTATATAATCTTAAATGAATAAATCACACATCTGCCTGAAGAGTGGTCCTCTATGGCTGAGTTCTTCTGGATTGCTAAGTGCTCTTCCAACCTTTAAGTGCTTTTTGCCAAAGAATAAAGCCATATCAATTGACAGACAATTAAGAAAGCAGATGTAGCCAATTAGATAAAGTGGCACATCCACTGTCTGGAGAGCATTTCCACAAGATAGGAAATAAAATGAAATAAAGGCTACAGAGTAGCTTCATTTCTCACAAACCTGCTTGTCCTTCAAACTTCCTATAAGTCCATTGGAGTTACTGATTCTTATATGCTTGATTCTTGTTCTCTAGCTTGTAGCAGGAAGTGTTGTGATGGCATTTGAAGAAGTCTGTCCAGACAGAATAGATCTCATTCACAAGAACTACAGAAAACTCTGTAATCTGTTGGTGGATGTGGAGGAATGGGGACAAGTTGTCATCATCCACATGCTGACTCGATATGCACGCATGCAGTTTGTCAGCCCTTGGAAAGAGGTAAGTAACTTTTAAAAAGTTACTTTGAATACTTCTAGCTTGTTAGGAGCAGGTTTAGTAACAAACACTTTCAGGAGTGTACATCAGTAGCTCTCAGATGGCCTGTACAACTGATCCAACAGTTTGCTTATTAGCATCGTTAATGATTTGTCACACATCAAGACCATCAGACAAGGAGTATCAAAATGAATAAACTTATCATTATTTTGTAGATTTCTGAGAGAAAGTATTTTTGTGGGGAATGAGCAGTCAACTCCTCTCCACATCAGCTAGTATGGGCTTGATTGGATCTTCTAAATGAAGTCTTAGTCATTGTATTTCTGGAAATACACTTGCAATGCCACACTTTCTGACACTTTACAGTCAGGCAGATAGATTGATCTTGAAGATGAGTGCAGTCTTGTAACTTGGCTCACAAAAGTTACTATCTTGCAGAAAAAAGTAGAAAAAAACCATTATATCAAGCAGGTTTGCTGGAGAAGAACAGATCTATCTCTGTTTTGTACTGGTTGTGGACAAACAGATCCTTCTTTCCTCATGCTTAGCACAGTAACAAAGTGGGTTGGTAGAGAAGGAATGAAATGATCTCCTTTTCTGCCAGCCCACTCATCTGCATGGAATTCTTGGTCACCTATTACTACCAGGCGATTTGTTAAATACAAGGCTTACTTAATGGATTATTGATTATATTGGATTGTTTGTCAGATTGAGTTGTACTGGCTTTCTGCATTTTAAAACTGGTGAGAGCATTTTCAGATGCGAAATGATTTAAAAAGGTAAAGGTACCCCTGCCCGTACGGGCCAGTCTTGACAGACTCTGGGGTTGTGCGCCCATCTCACTTAAGAGGCCAGAGGCCAGCGCTGTCCGGAGACACTTCCGGGTCACGTGGCCAGCGTGACAAAGCTGCATCTGGCGAGCCAGAGCCGCACACGGAAACGCCGTTTACCTTCCCGCTGGTAAGCGGTCCCTATTTATCTACTTGCACCCGGAGGTGCTTTCGAACTGCTAGGTTGGCAGGCGCTGGGACCGAGCAGCGGGAGCGCACCCCGCCGCAGGGATTCGAACCGCCGACCTTTCGATCGGCAAGTCCTAGGCGCTGAGGCTTTAACCCACAGCGCCACCTGCGTCCCCGCGAAATGATTTACCATCATTCTATTACTGCTCCCATGCCATCATAAACTTGTATTTCCTACACTTATACAGTGGTACCTTGGGTAACATACTCTTCAGGTTACAGACTCCACTAACCCAGAAATAGTACCTCAGGTTAAGTACTTTGCTTCAGGATGAGAACAGAAATCATGCTCTGGCGGCGTGGCAGCAGCGGGAGGCCCCATTAGCTAAAGTAGTGCTTCAGGTTAAGAACAGTTTCAGGTTAAGAACGGACCTACGGAATGAATTAAGTACGTAACCAGAGGTACCACTGTACTCTAATGGGCTCTAACCTGAGGTACCACTGTATGTTAAATTCCATCCCCTAGTAATACTTGTAGTACTACAAGATAATGTTATGTGTGTTACTGTTTTTTGTGTTGGCATGTGTGGTATTTTATCTTCTGCATATATTGCTTGAAAGGCTTCTTCTAAGCATCACATGTCCTAGCCTACATGTTGTGTGCAGACACTTGGATTGGGTTTTTCCATTGCTTTATCCCCAAAGGTTGACAGGAGGTTATACAGTGTTTATGGAATGTAATTGTATGCTGTACAACACCATAATATTTTTTTCCTGTTGGCAGAGTAGAACTTTTGCGCGCGCGCGCACACACACACACACACAATGTAAGGTTGTAGTCATCGTCTGCCATATTGGTGGCCACACCAGCAGGCAGGCCCAGGGAGAGTGGAGGCAATGTGTACTGCTGTCCCCTCTGTTAAACACATCTGCAGCAAGGCATAATGGAGCAGGGGAGGCTCTTCACACAGCAGTTTAGCAAGCCACTCTGTGAATCACCTCCCCCAAATTTTTCAAAGGAGGGTTGGTGAGCATGGCGGAGGCATAAAGGGAGTGTGTTTGGTCATGTGGGGGGAAAGGGCTGTTGGCAAGGAGGTAGGTGGGGTTGGTAGGTGGAGCAAGCTGTGGTGGCAGCCCCTAGTGTGTATATGATTCAATGGATGATGGATTAATGTTTAGCTTTTTGACTTGTTTCATATAGGCAAGAATAAAGGACACTTTTATCAGATTGGGTTTGTGCATTCATACTGTAATATTTCCTCATAATTCCACTTGATCATTCTAGGTACTCTTTTCTGAACCTTTTCTAGTTCTACAATATTCTTTTTTAGGTGCCGCAAGCAGAACTGCATATACTATTAAAAGATTACCATAGATTAGTATAATATTATGCTATAGATAGATAGATAGATAGATAGATAGATAGATTCTTTATTGTCATTACACAAGTGCAACATTGCACAAGTGCAACGAAATTGGATGCCATCCCTTAAAAACAACAAAAGCAACACAACAACAACAACCAAACAAACCACATTCCAGCCACACCCACACCCACACCCATCAAACTCCCAGGTCACACTATTGAGTTACTGCATTTAAGAAGGCCATTGACAGTTTTATTTTCAATCCCTTTCCTGATGAGTCCTAAAATAGAATTTTTTTACAAACTTTACATCTGTTGACATTTTTATTGCGATATTTACCACAGATATCTTTTCTGGTCACTCATTGCCAGTTTAGAGCCCATTAGAGTACAGTGGTACCTCTGGTTACGTACTTAATTCGTTCCGGAGGTCCGTTCTTAACCTGAAACTGTTCTTAACCTGAAGCACCACTTTAGCTAATGGGGCCTCCCGCTGCCGCCTCTGCCTGATTTCTGTTCTCATCCTAAAGCAAAGTTCTTAACCCAAGGTACTATTTCTGGGTTAGTGGAGTCTGTAAACTGAAGCATATGTAACCCGAGGTACCACTGTATATAAGTTTCAGCCAGCATATACAAGCCATTTTCTGGAGACTATATCAGCGTCTCACTGGGATCAATTAATGCTATACACCCATCTTCATTTTGGGGATGACCTTGAAGAATGGGTTATCCAGTTAATGGAAGTTGTAACTTCCTTTGCTGACTGGAAGGCTGTGTGTGGCTGTATTCATGATAAACAGGTTCAGCAGCGATGAGATTGGTGCAATCCTGAAGTCTTTCTTCCCATTTGTCATTCCCCTTCCTATGTACATAGTATTTTTTTCCACAAAATTATGATATGTAGTGCAGATAGCTTCATGACCTGGATTGATAAAGGCAGTCTAGTCAGAACAGAAAAGACAATGCTGCTTCCAGTTACATGTGAAACAAGATCTTTTAGCTGTTTAACCTGCACACTAACATTCCTGTTCATATCCAGATGTCTTTTTCTTTTCTTCTTTAGTGTACTTCTAATAACATACTCTGTACAGGAATATTATTGTGCTTGAGGGAGATGAATAGCATTCATTCAATGATTCAGTCACCTCTGGAATTTTTTTATCATTCTGTTTTTATTTGATAACTTTGAAGCAAATAATGCAGTAGATTAGATTTTCATAATGTTCATTGCTGCCATCAGCATTGCCCATCACTAGTTACTGATAAGAGGATTCCATCTCTTGGATTCGATAGGACTTGCAGTGAAAGAAAATAATTCATGTTTGTTGTTTCAGCCACTTTTTAAAATTTTCAGTTGTGAAGGAGTTTTAGATGAATTGCCACAACAGCATTTCATATCTTACCCCAAACCTTCATAATAGTTGCAACAAATGAAGTTGTATTTTTGTTGCTATTGGAATATTTATTGTGGTTATCTCACTTTTCATTCAAATCCTTGTTTCTTTCTGTACCATTTTGTGGGCATGGGCACATTTTTAGCTTTTGCTGCCACAAGGAAGACAAGGTATTGCAGTTTTTAAAAACAGGCAATATCACTAGCTGCTCACTCATAAATGCTGCCTGATAGAGGCCCAGCACAACTGCAGTGTGTCCAAACTCATAAATGTTGTTAAGAAACTGCAAGTGGTTTACATGCTGCTTCTCCTTTAGTGTTGTATTCATTACCACTGCACTGGTGGTAGCCCAGATTAGTACCAGTCCATATGTAATACTACAGCACAGTTAAAACTGACAAAGAAATAGGATTGTGTTTGTAAACCTGGGAGCCACTCGGTCTCTTAACCATGATTAAGAGATTGGCAGTATTATGTCTGCACAGGGCAAGAAAGTTCAGAAACCAGATTGGTTTCTTGCTAATTTAATTGCTAAAATAGAAGGAGAACCTCTTTGAAATCAGCAGGTCTCCATGCTTTTTTCAATAGGTTCTTAAATAAACACATAACAAGGTTTCTTGTGTAGTAGAACAGATTTTTAATTTAGTTTATTTGCATCATTATAGATCAGTATTTAGACTGTTTATATGTAAATGTATGATTTGAGGAACAATTAACTGTTGACAAAGTATATTGCAGTCATATCAATTGCAGTGCATTTTCCATAATTTTTCTAACTGACATCTTTGATAAATAGTGGTTGCCAAGTCAAAACCGATTATACAGTGCACTAGGAATTCATGGTGCTGTCAGGGAGAAGACCGATTGACTTTAAATTTACATATTAATGAGAAGATTTGTTAAGGGGGTGCTTGACTATAGAAAATAACAGCATATTTATAGGGCACGACATTTTATAAATAAAGCTGATGCAGGAAAATGGAAATTAAACCTTTCAGATTAATACATTCAAGAATGTTAAAATGCATATTTGCATTTTTATTTTATGAATTTACCTTCTTTTTCAGAGCAGTATATTTCCTCCTCCCCAAGTTAAATGTTCTGCTCTTGCAGGATTAGTAATTTTGAATTATTTTTTGTACCTCAACAGGTAAAGGGACCCACCAATAAACATAGAGGAAGATCATAGTTTACGGTGTATTAATTTTGGTACAAGCCCTATTATCTTCATTCTTACAAAAGAATAAAGATTCACATCCCTATTAGGATTTTGTGATAGTACAGTAGTGCTAGTCATACTGATATAAGACTTAAAATATTTAGTGTGTAAACACTCTAGCTTTTATTTCATATAAATGAGTATCTTGAAAGCATGTCTTTCAAGTTCACCAGTTCATTAGCTGTTGATTTTAAAATGTGTGTTCCAAGCTTAATTACACAGAACCATTAGCGGTTGGTATAATTGTTGGGATAAGAATTCAAATCTTGCCTGGCAACTTTGCCTTCAGTGGGTAACAAAAAAGGTGATTAACTACATCTAGCACTGTGCGTTAAATTTTACTCATGAATTCAGTTATTGCAGTGATTATACAGACCTCTGGCCCATTGCTGAGTATCTCCCGAGTGAAGATAAAGCTGTTAAAATCACAAGTGCCCTGTTTTCCCTCATAACAGTCCTAAACTCTGAGGTTGCTGTCCTGTACCCATTTACCTGGCAGAAAGCCCCATTAAGCACAAAGAGGCTTCTGAAGTAGATGTTGTATCATTGGACTGTAAGTTAACAATACAGTGAATTCTTAATGGATGCTGCACAGCAGGAAACATGCCTAAGCATCTTTGCAAAGTTTTCACATTTTGCATTTACCATTTGTGAAGGGTATTCTTTAACTTCCACCTGCACTTATTGTATGGTAGTATTTTCAGAAAATCCCTTCTGCGATCCAGAACCTCCAGGTCAGGTAAGTGCAGTGGTGGGGTGGCAATTTGAAGAGCTGGGCGAGCTGGAGCTGCTTGTTGCTGCCGCCAGTGCTGGGCTTGGTGGCAGGCCAGTCCTGACTCTGCAAGGTGCAGGGTGCAAGTCACCCTAGCGCCTAGCAGATTACAGCCTTCGGATGTTGCCAAGGAGTGCAGGACCCATTGGCAGCGTTGGCACGGGGTGAAATCCACCCCAGCACGTAGCTGAGTGGGGTCATCTGGTGCTGCAAACTTGCTAACTTGTAAATAACTACTCAGACGAAACCTGCACTGAGTTCAGTGGGTCTTACTCCCAGGTAAGGGTGTGTGTTTTATCTAGGCAGCCAGGGCTCCTTCAGATGATGTTATCTTTTTGCACTAGGTCAGTGAGCACCACTTGTTTTTAAAATTCTCCCATATATACAGAACTTACAGACTGTAGGTTCCCCCTCTGTGTCAAATAACTGGGGTCAAATAAGTGTTGTTTACTTTTTCTAATACTGTACATGGAAGATGGATCTCCCTCGGAAGGTTCTGGACTCTCCTTCCTTGGAGATTTCTAAGCAGAGGTTGGATGGCCATCTGCCATTGATGATTTAGCAGAGTTTCCTATGTTTTTCTGCTTCAACAATATTTCATTATGTTTCTATTATTTTATGTACTTGTATTTTGTGTAAATTATAGAAATTATAAATAAAAATATTTACAAACAAAACATTTAAATAGCTACTTTCTACCAGTAGAACAAGAGGGGGCATGGGCGTAGCAGGGTTTTTGTTAAGGAGGGAAGGCTTTTGTGGGGGGGGGGATAGAACCTCAGATTTGTCTTGATTTGTCTTGATTATTACTCATGGGGGACAGTTGTCCCCCCCACCCCCCTTGGATATGCCCATGGTGGGGCACAGGAAGGAAACAAGGTTGGAAGGGGGCCACAGTCAGAAAAAGGTTGGGAAATATTGGTCTATGGTGTTTCTGTCCCTAAATAGCTAATACCAAAGGAAAAAAAATGTGTACAACTTAAAAGCATGTGGAATACTATAAGAATGGCCCAGAGCAGCCAATGTCTTAGTAATGCTGAGTCCTGCATTTTTACTAATTGTAGTTAGTGTTTACCCACAGTATATAAAGCTCTCCATTTCAAAGCCAGGATGACTAAAAAGAAGCTTAGGGCACCCTTTGTTCACCTAGTAGTTACACTCTAAGTTTTAGATTCTACAGATACTTTTTGAGTTTTGAATAGAGTAACTTGGGCACAATAATTTTACATCCTTGTAGTCTTTAAGAAAGCAACACCAAACCATTACTCTCTGAATCTTTTGTCTCTGCAGTATGATATTTGAAAACATTGAAGTTAGCATATACTTTTTATAACATGCCAAATAATCAGGCTGTTATTTTATGTGAACTCGTAATGTCTCTTGATGGTCCCAGGGAAATGGGTGGTTAAGTGTATATGAAAGTATGGGTCTGTTTGGGGGAATAGATTTTGTATCCTGGAAGATTCACTGATTGATCTCTAAGGTTCCGTGCTATATTTGATTTATGGTTCTCCTCCTATTATTCTAGTATATAGACATACTGCTTATTGAGCTTTTGCTTGGTCAGCTGAATTACAGAGGCCCAGGCAGCCAATAGATTTTTTTTTCAGGCTCTGAGAAAGAAACAGTGTTTACCAGGAATCTGTTCAGAAATTTGAGCTGTAGTTCAAATTCAAAATATGCTAAACAAAATTTAGAAGGTGACATATCCTATTTATGTTTTTGGTGCTACCTGAAAGTGAAAAGTAAAGCAATATGTATGCTTGTATGTGTTTTTCTTACCTTTGATAGGAGGGAATTCTGGAAGAGTATAGTGAGAAGAATTTCTATGGATCTGAAGAAGAGCAGAAAGAGAAAAATCCGGAAGCGAACAAGCCCTATTCTATGGACCCAGACCACCGATTGCTTATACGAAATACAAAGCCTTTACTACAAAGCCGGAATGCTGCCGTAAGAGTAACTTCATAAATGTCTTTGGGGTTTTTAAAAGCCAGGCCGTGTTTTTTAATTTAGCCATTGAAAGTAGTCTGTACTGAATACAATAGATATCCAAACATAACCACCATGTAACGTGCAGGCTTACCTTGCCATGTATTCTGGCTTAGTATATTTTAAAGCTTTGGGGGGGGGGGGGGGTTGGACCTTGAAGCTAGCTTTTTTCCCTACACTTGTTTTTTCATCTGCTAAGAAAGCTGCTTATAATTCAGAGAAAATAATGTAATACCTGATGTCTTTGAATATGTTCTTTTGCTTCAAGGAACATAAGAAATTAAAGATTTCTGTATGCAAATACGTTTATGCTATGTGAAAGAAAAGCGTAATTACCAGATGAAAGGAGGTGACTTGTCATTTTTTCAGGTGGTGATGGCAATTGCACAACTTTATTGGCATGTAGCACCGAAATCTGAAGCTGGGATTGTTGCTAAATCATTAGTACGTTTACTTCGTAGTAACAGGTAAATCAAACATACTTTTCTGCTGATTTTTCCAACAGTGGCTGGTAAAAAGTTATGAAAGGGTAAACTGGTTTTCGTTTGTATAACAGTAATTTAGGTATTCATTATTCATACATGGATTTGATCAATATTTACAAAATCTGAAACATGTTAATAGTATTTAATGAGCTCAATGTTATAAAGCTCACTGGAAAAGAAGGATAGTGTACATTCATGAGGTATAAATTTGGTTCAAAATCAAGATCTGGCACAAGCATACAATGGAAGTAGGTTTTAAAGATTAAGCTTCAGGATTTATGCATTCCCTCTCCTGCCACCATTCTCTCATGTTAGTTCTCTACATACACCTATCCTGGCTTTTTAAAATGAAATGAAACCAGGTATGCTTCTGTAAATTTACTTTGACTATATGGGTTTAATCAAGGTTCTCAAAGGAGTGTACCAGATTTCATTTCCACCAATGTTGGCAGTGTTTGCAATAACTCTGAACCCATTTAGTACTTTAAAGAAAGAACTTGGATATTCCATTATATAACATATCTTCAAAATCATTTTGAAGAGCATTCTAAGAATTTAAATAACCTTTACTTTTGAATCTAGCTCTTTAAAAATGTTTCTAATAGAGCAGTGCTTGAGAGTTATGCATATTAATTATCTAACGTTGACTTTTAGGGAAGTACAGTACATTGTTCTCCAGAATATAGCAACGATGTCAATCCAACACAAGGTTTGACGTTTTGAATACATAACTTCAAAATTGCTACATTTTAACCTCAGTATAATTACTAAATATTGTTAATTTGTGTTTTCCCTCCCCAGGGCATGTTTGTGCCTTACTTGAAGAGTTTCTACGTGAGGTCAACTGATCCAACTATGATCAAGACATTAAAGGTATGGTTTTATATTTTATATTTATATTAAATACACTAATTATTCTTAATAGGATGAATTGTTCCTCAGCATTGACCTTAAGATAACACTTTTGTAATACTAAAACAAAAAAAGCAAAATTCCAACTCATTTCTTTAGAAATTTTATCTTGAGCAATATTATGAGGAATATACCGTATATACTCGAGTATAAGGCGAGCCAAATATAAGCCGAGGCACCTAATTTTACCACAAAAAACTGGGAAAACTTATTGACTTGAGTATAAGCCAGTTCACCACACCACAAACCTGCTTTCGGGTTGCTCGCTCCTCCACCGCCAACAGCGGCAAAGGCGGAGGAGAATGAAGGAGTAGTCAAAAGGGCTGCTTTCGGGCTGCTCGTTCCTCCTCTGCCGCCAACGACAGTGGCAAAGGCGGAGGAGGAGGAAGGAGCAGCCCAAAAGGACCCTCACTCGAGTATAAGCCAAGGGGGACTTTTGCAACATAAAAAATGTTCTGAAAAAGTCGGCTTATACTCAAGTATATACGGTGCTCTGTGTTGTGAACAATTTAAACTGTAGATAGTATACTCTTGCACATGTTTAATTAGCAGGAAAACCTGTGTTGAACAGGGCTTGCTTTCTAGTAAGTATAAAATCGCTTGCTGAGTCTTTAAAAGGAAGACATTTTTATTTTTTTAATGCAGAACCTTAGTGCAATTTGTAGTAAGCAATAAGTAAAAGATCTGCATTTAATTAATCTCTACTAATGTCAAAGAGGACAGAAACGTAAATTGTTACATGTAATTTGTTTAAATAATCTACTGCAGGCTTCCTCAACCTCGGCCCTCCAGATGTTTTGAGACTACAATTTCCATCATCCCTGACCACTGGTCCTGCTAGCTAGGGATCATGGGAGTTGTAGGCCAAAAACATCTGGAAGGCTGAGGTTGAGGAAGCCTGATCTACTGTATAGGAAGCAAAGAATGATGTAGCAGGAGAAAAGAGAACAACTTTCTTCCGTAATTAGTTATTAGAAAGATTGGGATTACATTAATTTCTGTATATTTTATATATATATATACACCACTAGAAATGCAGATGTGAAATTGTGAATTGAGTGCAGAGTATAATGACTTAACATGTTTTGAGTCTAAAGTCTCTCAACTTCAGAGTGACCTTGACTCTTCAGTTCCAAGTCAGGTACCCAGCGCCACAACTGATGATGCGTTGTGGAATAGGTTTCAGCTTATGCAGCCAGATGAGGTTGACAGGGTGCTTGTGGCTATTCACCCAGCCATAGACCCTATTGATTCTTGTCCCTTTTGGCTTATTGGATCTCACAAAGGGTGTTTGACTGTTTGAGTCCAGAATGTAGTTAACACTTCATAACGTGAAGGGGTGGCCCCTGTTGCCTTGAGAGAGCCACTCCTAAAGAAGTTGGTATGGAACCAGTGGCAAAGATCTGCTTCCTAGGGAAGGCAGTGTAAAAGGTCACCTATCTAGACCTTTTTGAATCTGGTTTGAATTGGTCTTTGCTGAGAGTGGGACAAGAGGCATATGACCCTGCTTCTGCTTCTTTACCTTTCATTACCATTCATTATGGTGTCCTCCTGGACTGGCTGCAAGGAATGGAAATTGGGGATACAGTGGTACCTCGGGTTAAGAACATAATTCATTCCAGAGGTCCGCTCTTAACCTGAAACGGTTCTTAACCTGAGGCGTGCTTTTGCTAATGGGGCCTTCTGCCACTGCACTGCTGGCATGCAATTTCCGTTCTTATCTTGGGGCAAAGTTCTTAACCTGGAGCATCCACTTCCTGGTTAGCGGAGTTTGTAACCCAAAGCGTCTGTAACCCAAGGTATCACTGTACTGTGTTACAGTAGTTCTGGTCCAAGGCTGAGTTTACAGAGTAGCATTGTCAGCCCTCTGGCAAATACGCTATGGGATGCCTTGGGGCACCATTTTATCCCCAATGTTATTTAATAGCTACATGAAGCTTCTGGGAGTGGTCATGGGGAGATTTGGGGCAAGATGTCATTTATATGTTGATCATACTTAGCTCTATTTCTCCCTAACATCTGAATTGGGAGAGGCAGTACAGACCATGAACTAGCACCTGGATGCAGTGGTGAGATGGATGAGGGAACATACCTGAATCTTGCCAAGATGGAGGCACTATGGGTCAGTGATTCCAGTGTCTGAGGAAAAGTCCCAACACCACAGCAGCTTAAAACTGGAGAGTGGGGTAGAGACTTACTCAGGTGTCGGGCAGGTGAGTGTGGCTTGCCCACAACAGCCTTTCAGGCCATATAGGGAAGTATGGCAGGCCTAATTAGGCCAACAGGGAGGTGGTTCCCAACTCCTGAAGCGTTATATAATACAGGCTTAGTGTTTATTTTTCTAGCTCCTCTTTCCAACTTCAGAAAAGGCCTCTCTTCTACACCTGGATAGAAGCTTCAGAACATTGCCTTAGGCATGGGGCATGTTAGGAGTTCTTACAATCCATATGGATTATATGAGCTAACATACAGCTTTCAAATCAATTCCTTTAATCCTGACAACAGTTCTCTTATTAAAAATTAATGGTGATTTATTTTCCAACCTTCAACTTGATGAGGGCTTTTCGTTTTGTAATTCAGAACTGTTCACAATGTAGAAAACATTCCTTATTCTTCCAAGTTTTCCTAATCAGATTCTTTTCTCTTTTAGCTTGAAATCTTAACTAACTTAGCAAATGAGGCCAACATTTCAACTCTTCTCAGAGAATTTCAGGTTTGTACATCATTCTTATTCTATGAAACATCACTTGAAGCATATGCTTAAGCTGATTCGAGATTTTTTGATTCGAGATTTTTCCATTAGAAAAACAGCTTCCTTTCTTTTATTTTAAAGGTTTTGAAACTTTATCTAGTGATGCCTGCCCAACTGTGCAGTGGTTTTCCAGTTGTGTAATGGGACTTCTTGCTTTTCTAAAACCTATAGCCCCATGTGCACCCCAGATCTGTTATGGAGGGTTGTCCAACCCTCTGACGCATACTTTGAAAGTGCATGGGAGGTTACAGGGGCTGGGGGCAGGTAGTAAGGGGAAGTCCACTTGTAATCGTGAATATCACCCATAGAACACAAAATATGGTTTGTATTTTGTTGTAAATCAGCTTGATTCTGCTACAAGTTGCAGATGGGCAAAAGCTCCCTAGATACTAGTATTCTAGAAAGGAGTTGTCTTAAGTTCTGATTATATTTTTTGATTGACTCACATTGCTCTTGACCCAAGATAGGTTGTTTCAGAACATACTGGTATATAATATTTATATTTGGAACATCTGTGGTGTTCCAAAGAACCCATTTTTCGCATCTTCACATGCAGCAATTGTTTCACTATCGCCATTTATTTGTTTGTTTGTTTGTTCTTAGTTGGATTCAGCAAGTTAACGGAATTGAAATATTTCTGAGAACTATTCATGAACCATGCTGTTCTTGCACTCAAACTAATCACTGGCTTTGAGTTGTTACCACTACTAATATACATGGTGGCTGAATCCCTTCTGGCATTGGGTAACTAAAGATAGCCTGTTGCCCTATTTCTATATCATTCACATTCGCTAATTTAAAAAACTGAAGGTAGCTTCCAAAGGGAAGGATAGGTTTGTTAAAGATTTTAACTGATGGGACCAATGTGTTGAAGACTGAAATTCCTATTTTCTTCAGACCTATGTGAAAAGCCAAGATAAACAATTTGCTGCAGCTACAATTCAGGCAATAGGCAGATGTGCAACCAACATCTCGGAAGTGACTGACACATGTCTTAACGGCCTAGTGTGTTTGCTGTCTAACAGGGATGGTAAGTTAATTGTTCTATTTTGTATTTTGAGTGACTGGCAGCTTGTATTTTCTGGTAGTATTCCCAGATAGAACCAGATAAAAACAGTATAGTGTTTGTCCTAAATGACATGCTCTGAATAAACAGTGGCATTGTTTATAGTTCCTGTTTGTAATTCTTTAAAATTCTTTCCTTTTTTAATTATCAGCATGGATTGCTGTCAGTATACAGTTGATACTGATATCTGAAATATTTTAAAGTACTATAATTAAAATTTGTAGAATGTTGTCTTCATCCAGAGCATTGTGATGTTTTTTCCCCAGTTGCATTAAAGTGGCTGTACTGCAGAGGGTGCTACAAGCAGGGAAATGTGGGGTTTTTATGTTTGTAAGTGGCTAAATAAGATAGCATATCAAACAGTTTAGGACTGCCGCCAACAAAGTTGTCCATGCTTCATCGTTTATTTTCTTCTATATTAATATACAAAAGAGGGGAAATTCAAACAGGCATAAAAGCTAAGCCAGTACTGTGTAATTATTTCTCAAAAAACAACATTAAATCTTATAGAAGGAAAAACATAAGGAAATTAGGTCTGCTTATAATCTCATGAGGTGCCAAAATAAATCCCTGGTACCCATTTTTTGCCTTTACCACTGCTTTGCAAGTGGAATGTCATCAGTATATTCACCTGGATTGATGGGTGCTTGGCTTTACTTGGAAGTCAATCCACATATTTATTTGTATGCATATAGTTAAACATTTGAATCTAGCATATAGTTCAGGCAAAACTAAAAATTCCATTGTGAGTTTATATCAGGTGTCACTTTTCCCTTGACATGCAGTTTCCGGAGGGGCAGATTTGAAAAGGGAGAAGAGAAAGAAGTGTTTAACCGTGCCCCCACCAGCTGCTTCCCTCCTGCAACTCTCTTACAACTATTGGTCTGGAACCAAAGTTGTAGGAAAGCATCTTGGATGGGAGTTGCCACAGAAAAGCAAAGGGCAGGACTAGGATTAAGCATCTCCCCCCATTCTTTCAGGAAAGCCTCCTGATGATGCTTTGCAAAGGAGCAGTGTTGGCTAAGTTCCAACATAGGTTGGAACAGTTCTTCACCTTCCATACCAGAATTTTAACAAAGGATTTATTTCTCTTCCTGACCAGTAGTATTCAGGTTTAAGCAATTATTACCTGCTTAATGGAATGCTGTGGCCAATGGAGTGGCTACATCTCTTGTCAGCTGACACAGGTAGGAGCAAAGCTTTTATCTGTGAGAAGTAGGCCCGGCTTCCTCAGTTTTTTTTCCTACCTGACGCGGCAGAACGTTCCTCCTCAGCTCTACTGACTAGCTAAGTTTATTGGTTATTAGTTTTCTGATTTTTTTCCTTGGCCTTATTTTTCTACTAGTTCTTCCCTTCTATTCCTTGGGATTTCATTTTCCCCCTCCTTTTTTTTTTTTTTTTAAAAAAAGGCACTTACAACCCTTTTCTTTGTTCCTGCCTTTAATGCATTTTATTCTTGTTGTTTGTTTTTGTGCCCTTACTTGGTTGTCTCTGTTCTGCTGTTGCAGTGCATGGCAGCTGCCCACTTTGTCTATTGCCACCTCCTTTCGATTTCAACACACCGCTGCAGCATTTCTTTTTTTCTAAGCTTTTCTTTCAGACATTATTTTTTCCCCGCCACAAAATTTCTGGGGTCACATTTATTTCCTTTGTTATTTGTGTAGGTGTGCAGCTGCCTTTTATTAATCTAGTGTGTCTCTGTGTGTGCTCCATGGTCCTACTACTGCGCTCCGGGTCTGTGGTACAGCAGAGGGAGAGGGGTATTTACACCATTCGTAGTATTGCCTCCTGGTCCACTTTGTTTGGTGATGCAGTGCTTGCCTGTTACCAATACAACCTCCAGAGTTAACCTCCTCCAGTTCGCTTAAGTGACATGGAGAGAGTATGTGTGGAGCTTGACTGAGTCACACTGCCTTCCCCCATAGTCTGCAGTAGTGGCATCGGAGGTCTGAGGCTGGCTAATTCCTCCCGGTTCACCTTAAAAGTGAAGATGGAGTGGTCCACAATTCAGCGTAAGGAGTTGTGTGCCCATCTGGCTTCCACTGCTATCAATATTGTGAGAGAATGTATCCATCTTGTTCTCCACTATGGAGCCCTCTCAAGGTGTGACTGAACCACCTCCAAAGAAAACCAAGCAAAAACTTTAACACCTCTTACCTTCCAAGGTTGGAGGACACAACAAGCCTCGCCCCCCAATTCATAGAAAACGCCCTTCCCCTACACCTATTCCTCAATCTCAGGACTCCACTACAGTGCAGTCCCCCTTACCTAAAAGCAATGTTGGCCATGTGAATGCTAATCATTTGCTACCACCTACTGGTGAAAGACATCTTAACATCAGCTTATCTGCCTCTCAATCAGGATTTTTAGGATTTCCCAAGGATAATGGTCAAGGGGTACAAAACCCTCAATCTACCAATCCAGCACCATTAATTGAGCAGTTGAAAGAAGCACTTATTGCTTCACTATCTTCTGATCTCCAATTAGAAATTTCCCACCAAGTGACCGGCCTTAGCAAAGACAGATTCCTTCCCCCAGCAAGTGGGAACTAATGTAGGAGAATCCTCTCCTAACCCCTTTACACTAGTGGGCAGTGATGGAAATGATGGTTATGTCTCTTCATCCTACCCTACTTCCTTATGGAAACTGAAATGGATGATGAAAGGAGTGGTGCATTAGTGCAGGATGAGCCTCTCTCTGTATGTTTGTGCTCCCATTCTAAAACATAAAATTATGCATGCTTTTGGATTATCATCCTTGACTCCAAAGCCAGAGAGCGATATATCCCTACCAACTGATAGTCGCAACTCTTCTAATTCCAATTTGGTGCTGTCAGTGTTAAAGGCCATTGCGAAGTCAGAACTAGATTCTTCCATGCATTCTAAGTAAAATGCCAATACCTTAGACCCAAAATTTATGGCCTATATTAAAACTTTGGTAGACAGGCCAATTTTGAATCTTTGCTCACGCCATTTGGTTCCCTGTGAAGGAGATGCCCAACTTCATGATATCATGGATAGGAGACTTGAGTTTGCTCTTGGCAAAATCCATGATGCAGCAGCCCTGTCTATGAGGGCCTCCTGCACCGCAACATCTTGTGCCCAGGCCTGTATTGTGTGGCTTGAGGATCTGATATAAAATCCCCCCCAAGATTCTGCCCAACAATACCAAACTTTCTCTAAACTCTTGAAAGCTCAGTCCTTTATGGCAGATACCACTATGGACTCTATGCATTCTATGGACTCTATGCATTTTGCAGCTATAGCAATGTCATCCCAAGTAACAGCTAGAGACACTCTTTGGTTAAAAAATTGGAATGCTGATACAGCATCTAAAGTGAAGCTTTCCACCGTTCCCTTCTTGGGCAGTCAGCTTTTTGGAAACGGGGCACTAAAAGATGTCCTGATAGAATCAAGGGAAATTCTTATTAGTCAAAGGCAGGATAGAAGGCCAAGAAGACGCTTTTCCCCTTTCATAACTCTGATTATCATGGATGCGAGCCTCTAGCATTGGAGAGCCCACTGCTGGAATCAATTCATCCAAGGTCTCTGGATGGATCTAGAAAAATCTCACTCCATCAACTGGCTGGAACTGCGGGTGGCCAGACTATCAATCATTCACTTTGCTTGGCGGTTCTGTCCACACCACATCCTGATACGGACCGACAATTCCATGGCGAAATCCCATATCACCCATCAAGGTGGCACTCGATCTGTCACTCTTCAGATGGAAGCTGCTTGTCTCTTTAACTGGGATGAATGCCATCTGCTCTCCCTATCAGCGGAGCGTATTGCCGGAGATGACAACTATCAGGCAGATTGGCTGAGCCGCAAACATCTGGACCCTGGAGAGTGGATGCTAGCCAGACGTATATTCCATCAAGTTCTCTGGGGTCTGTTCCAAGTGGATCTATTTGCGAGCAAAGCCAGTCCCCAACTGCCACGTTATTATTCAAGGTTCCAGGACCCTCAAGCTGAAGCATGGGATGCCCTAATCGCCCCGTAGCCTCAAGGTCAGCTCTAAGCCTTTCCCCCTCAATCAATTATTCCTTGAGTTCTTCACAAAATCAGATGGGAAAAGGCTTGAGTGGTGCATCTAACCCCCTTCTGGCCCCAAAGACCGTGGTTGTTGGTGCTTCAAACTCTGTCAGTGGCTCTGCCCTTCCATCTTCCAGTATCACCCACCTTATTGCAGCAGGGACCACTTCTCCATCCGGACCCTCAATGTAAACTTTGAGAGCTGTGCAGATGTCCAAGGAATACCACACCTTTTCCTTCGGATATTTTGGGCTAGGGCAAAAGGTGGGAAGAACCAACTCCTGTTGGACATGAAATCTGGAAAGCACCTTCAGAAGGAATGAAGAAAAAGGTGTGGTAGTCCTTGGATGTCCGCACAGCTCTCAAAGTTTACATTCACGGAATGAAACCCTTCCAGAAGACAGATTCCTTATTTGTATCCTTTCATCCTTCTACCTAAGGGGCCAAGGTCACTAGTACAGCCTTAGTGAGGTGGAGTAGGGCCTGTATTTTCCTGGCGTACGATTCCCTCAATTTGCCCCAGGCAACACAGGTATTGGCTCATTCAACCAGGTCTGCCGCCACCTGACCTGCTGCTTTCTTGGCCAATGCTTCCTTGCTGGATATTTGTAAAGTGGCCATTTGGTCATCTTTTAGTACTTTTTCCAAACATTACACATTGAACCAATCATCCTCAGCTGATGTGGCCTTTAGTCATACTGTTCTCCATCAAGTTCTATAGTTGGTGCATCTGCAGAGCTGGGACCCGCCCATATTTTTCTCCACTGTGGCATGTCCCACTCAATTGGCTGCAGCATTCCAGGAAGTAAATAAAATAATTGGTCTTACCTGAATTGGAGATTTAAGACTGGAATGCCATAGACCATGGACCCCGCCCTAGGCTGCTCTGGATGCGCTTCTCTATGTTTAGTCTTTCAATTCTGTGTCTCCCCCCCCCCCCCAATTCACTTTTATTCCTGAGCCGGGAAGGCAGAAGTAGGCAGATAGGATTGGTTTTTGTTTCATTGGCTCTGTCAGTGCCTGGCTGCTTGGCAAATCTGAAAAACTGAGGAAGCCAGGCCTACTTACAGATTTTTGCTCCTGTCTGTGTCAGCTGACAAGAGATGTACCCACTCCATTGTCTACAGCGTTCCAGTCTTAAATTTCCACTTCAGGTAAGACCAATTGTTCTTTCGCTTTCTCAGGAAAATAAAAAAAAGATAGTGCCTAAAGGGTTATAGTCTGCAAACAAATAATATAGGATAAAATTTATTCCTGGCATATGATACCTTCAGTAGCTTTAAAGTGTGTTCTAAAGGAAGACAGAAAGAAATTTCAATGTTCTATTAGTAATGTCTGATGGAATGATCTCATTTGGGTATTTGATGACTGCAGTCCATGCAGAAAAATATTTCTGGAAATGGAGCTGATGGGAGTTGGATTTCAGCAACATCTGGAGGGTCAGTGGTTCCCCATATCTGAAGTAAAGAATACAAATGATAGACTTTGAGAACATTGGGCACTATTAACGAATGCTTGCTAGAAAGCGGTGTAAAAGCTTAGATGATTAGTAGTTAGGACATCATGCATAAGCCATGGATTCATGGATACAAGAATGTGCCACAGCAAGACTTCTGCAAGGCAAGACATTCCCTCCCAATATTCCTGTCCCCTCCCCCTCTGGTTCAGCTATAAGGAGGAGTTCAGAAGCTCTTGCTTCTGGTTTAGATTAACTGCAGCTGTGGAGTCCAACCTGACAGACTGTGCTTAATCTTAAATATGATTTGGTTGAAATATGGCTTGCCTGTGATTAGTAACTTAAAACCATAGGTTATGAATCTGGCTTGTGTAAACAACAACAGTTAACATTAACTATACTTTAGTGTTCAGGCAATTTGTTAAACTGTTAATGAAAATCATAAGCAGAAGCTTCCAAACGTAGCTGTGTCAGTGTGTGCAAACCCACGGTTCACTGTGGCTTGTTCTCGTCACACTTAAATGTGGTTTAGGGGAAGGAAGATTGAATAAAATGTCTTGCTTTTCCTATTAGGCTGCAGTAAGAACATAGTACATTTGGTCAGGTTTGCCCTTTTCTTTTCAGTGTAATTCCTGGCTAAGAATTGGCATTAATGTGATTGATTTACTAGTTTTTATAAACGTATGTTAGTTCAATCAAGCTTTGAATATTCCTTGTTCAATAAAGTACTTTGTTGCATAACATCCCTGTAAATCTTTGAACTACCACCTTTATTTAGCTCTATTATTTCAAACATCCTGAGCATCATCAGTATACTCTAAATGGCATGTGTGCTTTATTTTTTAGAACCAGGGAAAAGGATATTACACAATTAGATGCTAAATTGATGAAAACAATTTTCAGAACATTGCTTACCTAAATCAATATGACTTGGTTTCGAAACATATTTGCAGTTTTTCAGGCAATTACAAAGCTAAGATTATGGCTATTGCTTTGTATGTTTCTCAAGATCTGTTTTATCAGAGCTTCACATATAGCAAGGATGCAAATACTAAGAGTAGTAAAACACACATAGTAGTAAAACACACATAAAGATTTTGAATGCCAAGCCTCTTCTCTTTATGGTTTTATTTTGCTTGACAGACATCTGTTAAAATTTGGAAAGTGATCTGCATCTGACACACACAAAATTATTGTATTGATTTTACAAAGTATATTTTCAAAACATCTAAATACTTTAATGATTTATTTGTGTTAAATGATATTGATTTTATGTGAATATTTTCCTCTTTTAAAATTATTATTGTCTTTGTCTTTACCAGAAATAGTAGTTGCTGAAAGTGTTGTTGTAATTAAGAAACTGCTGCAGACACAGCCAGCACACCATGGCGAAATAATAAAGCGCATGGCCAAGCTCTTGGACAGTATTACCGTGAGTATTTATTCCATTCTGCCTCTTAGTTACCCAAAGTAACTAGGGAATCCAGAATTGACAGAGAAATATTGGGATGTAGTGTGTGGGTGCAAAGTGTGTCTTGACTATATTTGTGGATATGTTTGTGGAGTAAAGCCTTAAATCACCATTTTTAATACAAGTAAAGAATTTTAAGTGTGTGTGTGTGTGTGTGTGTGAGAGAGAGAGAGAGAGAGAGAGAGAGAGAGAGAGAGTGTGTGTGTAAATGTAAGCCAGTTTCTTATGCCATAATAGCATCACCATAGTTCAAATCTGTTTGGTTAAGTCATAGTAGCCACATTCTGGGTGGTAGTTGTAGGGTTAGAATCTGCTGGGTGTAAACTAAGGTTACCAGATTTTTTTTCAATGAATCCGGGGACACTTTTCAACTTCAGTTGATTTTGTATGGGGATTGATTTGTAAATCCGGGGACTGTCCAGGAAACGGGGACGTCTGGCAACCTTAGTGTAAACTACACTATTGTGTGGAAGAATCACATTAAATTTGACCCAGGAAATCTTCCAGTTTTATCAAACCAAAGCAAGATTACCAGGTAGGATGATTCAGTTGTTTAAGACTTGAACATTAAAAACTTAGACTCTGTTTATAGTAGGAAAAATGTATACCTGAGGGTATTAAGTTAATTCCAGTTTTTTACCTGAGATCCTGTGGGGTTGCTACCATCTCTCAGCTAAAACATGAAGTATATTGGATGTTTTATGTGATAAACTTTAGACTTGAAAAATCAAAATTATATTGTGTGTTATCCAGAGGTGTGTATCATAAATAAGGTGAGCTTTTGAAGCACCACAGCTTTCAAATGGAACTGCTTACAGAATGATTTATAAAATCTTTCTAGATGTCTGTCTTGTAACTGCTCTAAAAAACCACGGCCTCGTTGTTTTTGTTTGTTTTTGCAGACAAGTTAATGGGTTCAAATGGTAGCAAAAGCTGCTTTCTGACATAAAGGTTTGAAAAGTGCACTTAACCACTTGCTCATGCTATGTGGAATAAAATATCAGGCAATGCAATTTACAATCCTGTTCGGCCTTTGAGGATAATGCAATGCAGAGCTATATAATGAATCCATTATTTCCTGTGTTCTTATAAGTTCAAGGTTCCCACTTATACAACACTGGAAAAGACAATGAAGGGCTTGACATATCTTCTTATCTGCTTGTGAACTTCTTAATGAGGGTTGATTAACATTTGGCCACACAAGTATCACTGAACTACAGCTCCTGAATTTCTGACCATTGGCCATGCTGGCTGGAGCTAATTGGAGTCTTGAGTCCAACAACATCTGCTGGACCACAGGTTAATCACCTTTATATAAAATGTGATGACAGAAGGATTCCAAATTATATGCAAACATTTACATGTTAAAGGGATTGGGCACAATGAAATCTGGAAATGTTACATGATACCGACATTATCAAAATAGTCAGATATGTTTATCAGTTCTGTATATATCTTCTATTATAATGACCTACACGGCCATAGATTCGACAGATAGCCATTGTTGTGCAAAATTCTTAGGGAGTGTAACTTCAGATAATCTAATAAGTCTATAGTCAGCCGCATTAAATTCAGTGGGACTTACTCCCAGGTAAGTGTGGATAGGATTGTAGCCTCAGTCCAGATCCATCCCTTAATGTTTACATAGTGACTGTGTAGCCTAGGCCAAATGAAAAAACTCTTTCATGAAGCTGCATTTTCTTGCTACATTAGGAGGTATTCATATAAATATATTTGTATAAATGAATATATGAAGCTTTATGTTCTTAATGATTTCTGCACAGTCTCATATACAATTAAAGCCTGTGAAGAACATATCTCTGAAACCTTCTGCAGCCCTAACTAAGGAGTGTGTGCACTTGTGAGAACAGATGGATATTTGGTCATCTCTGTCAGGGTTCTTATTATGTTCCTTCCCTTGACTAGAGACTTCTGTCTTTAGTATAAACTGTGGCCATGTGTAACATCTGGTACTACTGTAACATTTAAACACAAGTGGATAATAGAGATTTCTTTAGATAATTTATCATAACTGAAAACTGAAGTTACCCATATATTCTTATTTAGAAGTATCTGTCAGTTCTGCAGGCAGCTTGAACTTCTCCTATACTTGAAAATTTAATGTACCACTCAATTACTATTCTTTAGTCCAATTTAAAATAATAGTTTGGGAGTAAGGTCTTAATGCAGCGTAACCTTTGGAACGTTAGAAATAACCCCTTTCCCACTGTATACTAATGACATCAGTCTTAACCACATTTCATTCAGCAAATGTACTCAAGCATTTAAAACTTTTCTTGCTTAATAGATGTTCAGTGCATCTTTTCACTTTGTCACTGGAGGTTTCAAAATTAAAATGCTGTTGTCATAGAATTGTACTTTATATTCTGAATTAGACTAATAATTCAGTTTTTCCATAATTCTTTGTTGGGATCTAGTTTAAGTAGAATGCATTAGGGTCTTTAGTTATGGACATTTTCATCTGTGCAGCTGTATGAAGTATAAAATGAAATACCATAGGGTATCTGTCTGTATTGTAATGGGATGTCATGCGTGTAGTAACCAAGCACATTATGTGAAGTAAAGAGGTGGTTCCTTTCTAGAACAAGAAGCTCAGGTTATTACTGGTCAAGTAGGGAACTCCATGACAAAAGACACCTTGAGAGCACAAAGTAAGTCAAGATTAGTGAACCTGTGGAAATAATCAATTGGTATCTGGTTTTCTGAATCATCTTGGGACATCCTTAGAGAAATGAAACAAAGGCTGGTGCTTATTAGGCTTTATTGGACAGGATAATTATGCCAGTAACTGTTCAAGTAGTTCATCCCTTACCTTCAAGAGGATGTTCTTTGTCAGATTTTACCAGGGGAGCTGCTGACTTTTTCTAGAGCATGTTAGACTCATTAGCCCTTCTTCCTAGCTCGGAGGGTGAAAGGTAGTCCTAATGAGATGTATAGCTCAGAATGTTTTCTAGTGACAATATCTCTAAAGAAGTCTTGCTTGTTGCCATTCATACAATTTTTAAAATTATGCTTTCTTTATATACTGCTGCATTTTAAAAAATCTATCACAGCAGTTTACAACAATATAAAAATATAAAATCATACACTAACACCATAAAAAGTTAAAAGCAAGTTGAAAACAAAAATAAATTAAAAACAAACATTAATAGTCCATTGTGGGGGATGTACTCTTAATTGCCTGCATAGACATGGAGGACCCAAAAAAGTTTTCAGCAGGTGTTGACACCGAAGGTGCCTTCTGAATCTCTTTTTGCAGGGTGTTTCACAGGACTGACCAATGAAACTTAAAGGCCCGATTTCTAATCTTTGTTGTTGTTGTTTAGTTGTTTAGTCATGTCTGACTCTTCGTGACCACATGGACCAGAGTACACCAGGCACTCCTGTCTTCCACTGCTTCCTGCAGTTTGGTCAAACTCATGCTGGTAGCTTCGAGAACACTGACCAACCATCTCGTCCTCTGTCATCCCCTTCTCCTTGTGCCCTCCATCTTTCCCAACATCAGGGTCTTTTCCAGGGAGTCTTCTCTTCTCATGAGGTGGCCAAAGTATTTGAGCCTTAGCTTCAGGATCTGTCCTTCCAGTGAGCACTCAGGGCTGATTTCCTTAAGAATGGATGCGTTTGATCTTCTTGCAGTCCATGGGACTCTCAAGAGTCTCCTCCAGCACCATAATTCAAAAGCATCCATTCTTTGCCGATCAGCCTTCTTTATGATCCAGGTGTCACTTCCATACATCACTACTGGGAAAACCATAGCTTTAACTATACGGACCTTTGATGGCAAGTTGATGTCTCTACTTTTTAAGATGCTGTCTAGGTTTGTCATTGCTTTTCTCCCAAGTAGCAGGCGTCTTTTAATTTCGTGACTGCTGTCACCATCTGCAGTGATCATGGAGCCCAAGAAAGTAAAATGTCTCACTGTCTCCATTTCTTACCCTATTTGCCAGGAGGTGATGGGACCAGTGGTCATGATCTTACTGGCCCAATATATAGGATGCCTTCTTTAAAAAAAACAACTGTTTATGGTGCTCTTTGAGTAGTTAATGGACTTTAAATGGCCTTTCCCTTTCATAGCTATATACAGCACAAAACAGATCCCAGTGATTTCTCTGGTAATGGTATTCCTCACTCTTCTGGAGCCTCAAGTTGAGGCTGACCTTGAAGACTGTTTAAAGGTTGTGGTTGATGCAGAATGCACCAGTGCAGAAGCAAACTGGCTTATATCTTGGCATAAATGGACCAGAGGTGGTGGGTTGCAGGATATATCAGCATTCAGGGCTATTTTCCTGGAGCCTTAGACAATAATTCACAGCTCTATTTTTCATTAAAGCCTCCTAGATCAGACTCAGTTATAACCATAGGCGCCGACTCCATGGGGCCTGAGGGGGCCCGAGCCCCCTCAAAAATTCGATTGGGGGGGCTCAGCCCCCCCAATAATTTAAGAAAATTATTACCGTAAATTTCGCTCTATAACACGCAGATTTTTTTCTCCTAAAAAGTAAGGGGAAATGTCTGTGCGTGTTATTGAGCGGGCGGGCGGAGGGAAGGCGGAAGCTGCTGCTTTCCTGCATTCTGCCTCAGGGTCTTACTGCCCACCCGCTTCTGTTGCTGCGTTTGCTCAAACTCAACAAAGAGCAGGGAATCCCCTGCCCTCCTGGCAAGCAGAGGGTTAAGGAAAGGATCGAGTCCTTCCTTCTAATTCTTTCCTAGTCACACTGCGTGCAGGCTCCAGCCCACCACCTCCTCCTCTCCGTGCTCTAGGGGCTCGCACATGCAGGTGGGAGAGAGAGAGAGAGGGCTGGCTTGGGGGGGGACTTTTGCCTTCCTTTCCTCCCCCCCCTTAAACTCCTCCCCTGCATTCTTAGCCAGCTGCTTCTCCGCACACCCCTCTTGTGCTTCTTGTCCCTTCTGTGTTTTTCCTTCCCTCCCCATTTAAAACGTGGTGACAAAGCATGGATCCACATGGATCCTCAGGATTTTTGCATTGGGTCACCCCAAATTCACATCAGATCACATTACATGTCCATGGCTACAGTCTGTACCAAAAAAATCACGCACCCATTGTTGCCTGGGGCTGCAATGGTGCAAAAACGTGGTTACAAAGCATGGATCCACAGGATCTTTGCACTGGGTCACCCCAAATTCACCATCAGATAACATAGCATGTCCATGGCTACAGCCTGCACCAAAAAAATCACGCACCCACTGTGGCCTGGGGCCACAATGGTGCAAAAACATGGTTACAAAGCACGGATCCACATGGATCCTCAGGATTTTTGCATTGGGCTACTCCAAACTCACTGTCAGATATTAAAAATCTTTATAAAATAGAGAATTAAATACATACAGAATGTTAAATTTTCAGTTTCGAAATATTAGTACTAGTTTAGTACTGTATTTCTATATTACCATAGTACTGTATTAGTTATTTTCAAATACTTAAATATTTTTAGGGTGTAAGACCCAATTAAAGCCCGTTATTTACATACAGTATTACAGTATTTACATACAGTATTAGGCATACTGTATTAACTTTATTAACTGTATTAAAGCATTAACTTTGAGATATTATTTTTATTTAATGAACCCTCAGCCTTATTCAAAGTAAGCTTAAATTAGCTATTTCATTTATTAAACAAAGTGCTATTACTGTGCGACAGCAATATTTTATGTTTTATTCTTTTAATGATAGTTTAGGATTTATTTAAATATCATTTCAGTCTTTTCAGAGCTATATATTCACTGCTCTGTAATAGTCTATAAGCATAATTGTTACTGTAAATTAAATTAGCTTTTTACGAAAATACCATGCGTGTTTATGTTTTGTTTCTTTTTTCAAAGCCAAAAAGTGTTTCAGGCTTGTCGAGTTTCCTGGAGTGTGGAGTTATAGAGAGTCGAGTTTTCGGGGTTCTAATGTTGATCATATGACTCTAAAATACTTTTCAAAAACTTTAAAACTCACTAATTTTCATCTAAAATTTAGAAAACTTCCCGGGGCAGGACCCCGGTATGGGCCCCCCCAATATTTTTTATAAGTCGGCGCCCCTGATTATAACCCAAACATGCATTTGGGGACCTGTTTCTTAATTATTTGCTTTAAATTTGAATGATAGTCGTGCTCTTGTTGTAACCTAGCTTGGGTCCCAGTTTCACCAGTTGAAGATTATCATGCTAGATGACTTAGGTCCCACAAACTTTAGAGAGCACATTCTGTATGACACTTAAGATCACTTGAGAATATACATCTGTTCATCATGTTCATGGAGCAAGAGAATTCATAAATCATGAAAACCTTTCCACTAGAAGTAAACAGACAAATAGCGAAATGGGCATTTATGTTTAGTCTGGTGACCAAGAGTTAAGCAAGCCTTTTTTCTTCTTCTTTTTTTCTTTTTAAAAAATACTGACGTTTTTTATTTGAGAATAACTCAGGATATTAATGTAAGTTAAAATAGATCCAATGAACTAAAATAGTGGGCGAGATACTGGACCTTTATGTGTTTTGAGTCATGCACAGGAATATATTAACTGTCCTACAACAACCAAGATTCAAAGATACATGTAAATCAATATCTCCAAATAGTGTTGCCCTTGGGGCAAGGGAAAGATGAGATGTGGAAGACTGGAAAGGAGACCTTTTTTAGTTAGTTATTTCTTGATATATAGGTAATTTAAATTCAAGGGATCAATCCAGTTAGATCCTACTACACTGCAGCTCTTGAGCATTGGAATACTTCATTTTAAACTTACATGTGTTTTAAAATGCAGGTTACTATTTCACAGATGATTGCATGGATGTAAGATGTCAATAAAAGAATATTTGTGTGCATATTACTTCCAGTTTTGTATCTCTCTCTATCATGGTTAAGCCAGTCATATTTGTGTTATCAGTATATTCTAACACTTGTATACTAACTTTCTCTTGCTTGCATCCTCACTTTCTCTGATAGATGACAAATAATTTAGTAGTAGTTACCTTATCAATCAAATAAATGGTTAGGTAGATTAGGAATGTAGTAGATAGCATTTTCTTTTGGTTGACTTAAACATGCCATCTCTGTTTTGAATTTGAGAAAAAGTGAGCTAGGAGGAGCCATAATAAATTATGCTAACATGCTTGAAATACATGCTACTTGGAACATAATTTTGAGGGTGAATTGACATCTATCCGTCTCACAAAAATTCGTAGGCCAGTTTTGTAAACAAGATCATAAAAGGTACTAGCTTTGCTCCACCCTTAAAAAAAATACTAGCCAGCTAAGAGCTTGCAGAGGAAGGATGGAGAAGTTCTTCATGCAGTAGCCTGTTGCTTTTCTTTGCTGCATGCACAAGACAGACAGAGCGCTCCATCCCTCTCCTGTCAGCCAGCTCACTCACCTTCATGTGATCTCTTTTGGACTGTGGTAACCAGACTAGTGCTTAAATATATGATGCCCATAGATCTTGTATTTGTGGTGATTCAGAACATGCACACAGATACATAAAATGTGCATGATGAAGCCTTAATCATTTACTGAGAATACTTAAAGTGAGTATCCCAAAGGTATGGCAAAGTTGCATAAAAAAGCAGTTGCAGTTTCTAAAATATTACATCAATGACATGACAACTTTGCCTCATAGTACGAACCATCCTAGTTAGCTTGTCCAGTAATAGCAATTTAATCACCATCTTGTGATCCTAGTTGGAAGGAAACCTGTAGCCCTCCAGGTACTGTTACGGATGATGGGAATTATAGTCCAAGCATTGGCCACTCTAGAAGGGGTTGATGGGACTTGGAGCTCAACATTTCTGGATGGCAACAATGTTCAACTGGTCAAACTAAAGTATTGCTGCCCTCCTTTGAGGAGTAATATGAACATGATAAATGAAGCATCATTGTTTATTATACTAATGCCTCTTGTTATGTACTGTACTTCTTGTGAACGCTTTGGGTAACGAGCTTTGCTAACCCAGAAGTAGGTGCTCCTGGAAGTGAATGGAAGTCGTGCGCTAGAGGCAGGCACGCAGTGGGAGGCCCCATTAGCAAAAGCGCGCCTCATGTTAAGAACGGTTTCAGGATAAGAACGGACCTCTGGAATGAATTAAGTTCGTAACCGGAGGTACCACTGTACAGTGGTACCCCGGGTTACATATGCTTCAGGTTACAGACTCTGCTAACACAGAAATAGTACCTCGGGTTAAGAACTTTGCTTCAGGATGAGAACAGAAATTGTGCTCTGGCGGCGCGGCGGCAGCAGGAGGCCCCATTAGCTAAAGTGGCGCTTCAGGTTAAGAACAGTTTCAGGTTAAGAACGGACCTCCGGAACGAATTAAGTACGTAACCCGAGGTACCACTGTACTGTTCTACTCTTTAGCTCTTTTTGTTAGCATTGGCAGCTGAGTTGGCAACAGAGCCAAGGTTTGATAAAAGAGTAATATAATTGGCATTGAACTATTTAGGAGGCTTGTGAAGAGCAGGTGTTGAAACATATAAAACACAAAAAAGTTACATTGTAAAGTAAGCATGTTAACATTTCCCAATATTTAGAATCTTGTTAGTAGCATGAAGCTATTTTTTTTTATGCTGGGTGCCCAGTTACAATATGTTTTGCATATGGGTTTGGATACCAGAGTACAAAGTATTCACATGTCAGTTATGAACTGTATGTGTAAATTATTTTCCTTGTGGTACATATAGGTATGCATAACTCATTTTTTGTGGTTTTATATGTAACCAGCAAACAAATCTAAATGCATGTGCCATTCGTAATTGTCATATTATTGGAGGTTACCAGACTCACCCATTGAGTCTTTCATCCAACAGTTTCTGATGAACTAGGGCAGGAACTAGACAAGAATCTACTGAGAAGCCTCATGGTAGAGTGGCAGTGGTTTCCAATTCCCAGTTGTTTAACAATGGCAACAGCAAAAAGACTTCTGCTCCCAATAGCAAAATTATACTGTTAAAAACCTTGATCTCTAGTCATTCTTTTGTAAATCTGTACTTGTACATGCAGCGCCCCCCCCCCCAAACCTACAGTAGGTAAAAATGGCTGTTCCCTCTGAACCACCATGTTGTGCCTGGCTTTCTGCCCCTCACCTTCCTTTGCCATGGTTTTGCACCCAATCCAGTTCGTGGCTGTCAGGAGTCTGGTAAAATAACCAAGTATTTTGCAAGCCTGAAGGCTTACCCGCTCCTGGGCTAGGATCTCTCTTGTGAAGTGAAGGCTTCTTAAAACTGAGTATTTGTTATTAAGGTCTTGTTTCTGTACCTTATACTAGGTCTAAGTATGCATTTGATACTAAAATACCATTTGTTTGACTGTGATGGTTTTATTTCAAGTATCTTAATTTTTCCAACGTGCATACCATTGAGGAAATGTATTTCACAAATGCATAAATTATTGTGTGTTTACTCATTTTTTATTTTAAGGTTCCCGTGGCTAGGGCCAGCATTCTGTGGCTTACTGGAGAATACTGTGAACGAGTTCCAAAAATAGCCCCTGATGTTTTAAGAAAACTGGCCAAGAGCTTCACTGATGAAGATGACCTTGTGAAGCTGCAAATTTTAAATCTTGGAGCAAAATTATATTTAACCAACTCAAAGCAGGTAAGAATGAGAGAAAACTAAAACAACAAGTCTGTTCAGACATATTTACTAACATTAACTAAAGAGGCGTCAAGCTTTAGAGTTACAGTATTCATATCCTTTTAATAACCTCCTCCCTTTCCTTGGTTCAGAAATTCATCAGCATACCCAAGGTTAGTCATATAATAAAATTATTGAAGAGGAAAAGATGAATCCTAAAGCATGTCTAAAAGGCCAAAGATATTTCCAAAAGAATTAGAACCTAGGAAACCTGTGTATATTTAGTATACAACCTGTTTGAGAGTGAAAAGATGCACCTTAATCCAAAGAAATACAGTTTCATACAACTTGGACATTATTCAGAACCCATAGATATTGGATTTATTCCAATATTGACTGAGCAGAAGATCACGCCCTCCTCTCCACAGCAGTCTCTTGTATGGGCTCTGGTGCAGGCAACTGCAGGGGGAGTGACAAATTGCCCAAGATCAGGTGCAACTTTGGATTCTATCCTTCAGTACAAACTAATCAAACAGAACTCCAAAACATTTTAAAATTACATGCCTCTGCCATTCAGATACTATAAATCTTCAGTTGAAATAAGATTTGAGAATCAATGAGAAGAGCTCTGCAAGATGACACCAAAGGTTCCATCTAGTCCAGCATCCTGTTTTTACAGTGGCCAACCAGATGCTTGTCGGAAACCCACAAGCAGGACATAAGCGCTCTCCTCACTTGTGCTTCCCAGCAACTGGTTTTCAGAGACATATACTGCCTCTGACACTGGATGTAGTAATGTTATCATGCATAGTAGCCATAAAGTCTCAATGGCAGCAGAAAAGTTCAGAATCTCAGCTTACAGTCATATACAAATAGGATTGTGGTTTATAAAATAGATAAGACAAGTAAATTTCAAACCGTGGGTTAGTTAAATATTGCCTATAAAGCAGGATTCCTAGTTCATATGTAACATCTAAAGTGAGATTTGTTGAAAGCAAAATTAATCTTTCTCCCCTTCCCCCCCATTTTCAGTCATTCTTTACCTTCATTGGTTCTTTCCCAAGTGGCCTTAGGTATTTTTCAGATTTATTGGACCATCCCAGTTCTAGTATGATATGTGTGTGAAAAATGCATTTATCTGCTTTCCATATTGCATCCATAATTTCATTCATCTCCAGAATGTCCCCCCATTTAGCTTTTTTTCTAATCTAAATTAAGCTAAATAACCCAAACTCTTTAACCTTTAATCATAGAGGAGTTGCTGCAGTCACTTGATCATTTTGGGTTTATCCAGCACCTTCAAGAACAAGGGCAAATGGCCAGCCAGATAGCCTTGTTCCTTCTGCTCCTCAAAATCCACCTTATCTTCAAGCAGGGAAGCAATTGTAGTTGGAGGAGGGCAAGCAATTACCAGTTTTGAGAGCTGATTTTAGGCTACTCTTTTTATATCTGTTCCTTATGTTTGGGAGTTAACAGATAAACAGTGTTTAAGTGATTTGCTTCAAACTGTCAAAAACTTACTGAATTATGTCTGATCAACATTGTATGATTTTTATCTGTCTTTACAACAATTTCCTGCATTATTATATCTCCAAAATGCATGAGTTCATTAGTGTCTTCTAGGAAGAAAGGTGCATGAGGCTAAATGTCCTCTACCATCCAACTTAATACTGTAGTCAATATTCTGTATAGAGCTTCATGTTTGGCTTTTTTGATTGGGCAGTGGTGTTTCAGCAATAATAAGTCTGCCAGATTTCCTTTTCACAAATTTAATGGGTCATATCCGAGTGTAACTGAGTTTCAGTTGACATTTTGAAATCTAACCATCAACCTGTAAGGCCATTTAAGAAAAGGGCTGCCCTGCCAAATTTTGAGTGTTTCCATGTTTTGATCAGCATAACAAACACTACATTTCTTCCAAATTTCTTCCTTCTGTTTCCAGCTGATCATTTTTCTTCTTTAGTAACTTTGCTACGCCCTTCTTTAGTCAGAGAGAAGTAGGCAGAAACTGGTCCTGACAGTGTCTGGCATCAGTAGCACTAAGAATCAGAACAGAATTGATGGGTTTGATCTGCTGTTTCAGCAATTTTCTGTTGGTTTCTCAGTGCTGGAAGCCCCTGAAATTTCCAACTTGCCTTAATATTCCATAATCAGTAGCAGCCACAATCATATGCCACTGGTTTCACTTAATGCAGTTTTGTAGTCAAAATAAATCATTCAAAACAACACTGAATTGCATTTCTAATGAAACAGTATATATTGAACTAAGGACTATTGGATATCTTCAAAGAAAGATAATTGTCCATTTTACAGTGTATACTACTTAACATTCTTCAGGCATAATTATAGAGCAACAAAATATTCAATTCTGCATCATGAGAAAATTCTTTCAAAGAGATTGTGCTTTTTCAATATAAATCTTGTTGAGAAAAGCATGCTTATATATCAGAGTTTAATTCTGTGAATTTGAAGGATGTGTCTTTTTATAAACTCAAATAAGATTTGCAGCTTTTCTTCAACTGAAGAATTATAACATATGCATATTTTACTTTTAAGTGATACAGTGTTTTGATCTTTGTATCTATTGCATTTTTGTATACATTTATACAAAATGTATTCCGTGGACTATTTGTATAATGTTTCCAATTTTCTCTTACGCAGTTATTAAGTTTAACATGCATTGGGTAATTTTAATAATTAATATTCCTACACATCTAATTAGAGAGTCTGGTTATGCTATAAAAAGCTGTGATAATATAACCGGCTTTTACGTATATAAATAAATGACCAATATTACCAGAAGCTTTAAGCTGTAAGGGGGGAAAGGGAAGAAGTCTTTTATCCTGGTTTTTAGAGGGCATCAGCAGCTTGCTTTTATGAAAAAGTAACAGCTAAATGCACTGCAAATAATTTGCAGTAATCCAGTTCAGTGATTCATGTGTCTGCTTTAATGGGTCATAATTCAGAGTAAAGTAACTGAGTGCAGTCAGAGTGCAGACACTGCTTATGCCAGGGACAGTATCTCTTCATAAAACACACCTCAGCAGAAGCAGTTTGCCAGCCTCCTAATACCCTCTGATGTTTTGATGTCCTGCATATTTTTCCGATTAAGTTTTGAGTGCCATGTTTTTAGTTGTATTTCCACATTCATTATTCTCACGTAGGCCCTTCAGCGGGTTTGCCATATATGATTATTTTTTTAATGATGCCTTTCTTTCCACTTCAGCAGTTTAATAATCTAGCACATGGCTGCTTCTCAGTACTCAGCATTCACCTCCCCAATACAGAAGAGGACATGTGCGTTGGCTTCAAAATTCCATTTACTGCTTTAGAAATGCATATTCCCTATGGAACAACATTTGTTTGACATAACCATTCATTTTTATTACCTCTTTAAATATGTTTATCCAGAGTTATCAATAATCATAAATAACTTGCATTCTCTTCTTGCCCTGTTTTTCACAGACAAAATTGCTTACCCAGTACATATTAAATCTCGGCAAGTATGATCAAAGCTACGACATCAGAGACCGTACAAGATTTATTAGGCAGCTCATTGTTCCAAATGAGAAGAGTGGAGCTTTAAGCAAATATGCCAAAAAAATATTTCTGGCACAGAAGCCTGCCCCAGTGCTCGAGTCTCCTTTTAAAGGTTTGTCAGTCAAATTTTCTACCAAATCTTATCTGCAGATCTGTATTCTTAAGTCACCAAAACAAATTTTGCTAAATAGTCTGCTTACAATTTGTAAATGAGCAACATTATTTTAGTTTCACATTTTTTTAAGGGAGAGTGGTCAACTCTAAATTCTTTTATTCTGATATTTAATGGTATCTGGTAATCCAAAATAATTTAAAAACTTAATTTGTAATGTCTATATTTTACTTTTTCTGAATAATAAAAACTGCTAATCATAGTCAGTGTAGAAAGGTCTTTGGCCATTCACAAAACTTTGAACTTCTAGAGTGGCTTTTTTATTATTATTGAGAAGCATCAAACTAAAGTTACTTGCAGATTAAATTTGGTATATTAGGATTACTGGTATTTTTGGCTCCTAAGCCATTTTATAGACTAAACTGCTGTGAGTTACACCCTCCATTGCTCCCTGTTCTATTTAAAATAATCCTGTGGCCCCAGTTAGTAATTTTATTATGTACTTTATCTGTTTTCTAAAAAAATTCATACTTTGGTACTTTAATCCTGCTTTAAACTCCAAAAGCAGCACTCCTTGCAAAGAAAAAACTATTAAAATTCTGGATGTGTTTGTGCCAAGACATGTATATGGATTATTTAACTGTGCTGTCATTCTTAATATTCACAGTAAAGTAATTTTTAGAGAAGCTACATTTCAGAGCAACACCTCTAAACACACTGACTGATTAGCTTTTTTATTGACCATTATGGGTGAGATTATTGTAATCTATGGACTGGAATCAGTTTTTTGACCTATGAAGAGCTTCCTAGTTTATATTTATTCCATGACATTTGAGGTAATGTAACGCCAATTACCTTTAGTCCTGATTAAGATTGCTCTTTGTGATATAGAGCTCATGTCAGTATATTTTTCACCTCTTTCCCTCCCCCACCCCCAACAGATAGGGAGCACTACCAGCTTGGTACTTTGTCTCATACTCTGAACATGAAAGCCAATGGCTATCTGGAGTTGTCTAATTGGCCAGAGGTTGCACCTGACCCTTCAGTGAGAAATGTAGAAGTAATTGAGCCGGTATGTTGACTTTTCAAAATAATATTGTTGTTTTGGGAGCTTGGAATTATGCAAGTGTGTTTAGGTACAGGGGGGTTACTTTACTTACCAAGACTTCCAATTGGGTTTCAATAAACTTATTGTAAAATGTCCTTTCAGCTGCTGTTGCCTACTTTGAAACCCTTCATATTCCTCTGCTGTATCTTCTTTGTATATATTTTCTTTCCGTCACTCTGTTTCCAACTTTGCTTGCTGGTATATGAGTACTTCCAGTAATTAATTCAGCCTTCCAAGTTCAATCTGAATATCATGCGGTTTACTAGGATTTGCAAACATCCAGAGATTTAATATTTGTTATTGGATAATATAAACTGCTAGTGCATATTCACCTTTCAACACCACCCAAATGCTCACAATTGGTCTAAAATAGGTAGTTGAATTGGGGCTATTGCTTAGAGATGGCTGCCCACAGCACATCTTGATGACTGAAGAGAAGTTGTGAAACTTAGTGGATTGAGTCTAGGTAGATACTGAACCTTTTAGGAGGTTTTCTTATTTTTATTTGGTTGGCATAACAAAGTTGGTTTCCTTCCTCCATACCAGAATAAAAATGTTCTGCTGTCTGAGCAGAAGCAAAGCCAGGGCACATGTTGAAGTATTCCTTCCATTATTAAACATATTTATTGATCAGAATATTCATTAATTTTTCAAATCAAATCTTTATTATTTCCGTCAGAGACCAGCAGCAAGAAAACAAAAAATGAAGGACATAAAGCACACCATCCAAATGTGTATAATAGAGTAAAAGAAAATATAATATAATAGGAAAGAGTAAACAATAAATAAACATTCCAGTCATTTTTCTTTATTTTTTGCAAAGTAAAGATAGATGTGTTTACAGTTGACACAAATAACTTGCGTTGATGAGATAAAATTGGATTGTGTTTTTAATATTTGTTGTTGTAAGCCGCATTGATTATTCTAACTTTTTGGTATAAATGTTTGTTTAGGAGTGCTCAGTACAATCCCCCTTATTTATATGTTAGATTATATATTGCTTCTGTGTTTGTCCATGCACTCCTGTGTGACTGGCCAGAAAAGACAGTGTTCGTGGTTGTAAATAGAATTTATCACAACTTTTAAACCATGTGTTCTTCTTTTAAAAAAACATGAATAGGCAAAAGAATGGACTTCAATATTAGGGAAGGAAAAGAAAAAGAAACACACTGATGAAAGATTCTACTCTGAATCAGAAGATGAGGAAGAGGAGGAGGAAAGTGATGATTCTTCTAGCAGCAGTGACAGTGGTATGTGTGGATAAAGAAAGATCACAGTTCAGAACTATGAAATACAGTGTTCCCAGTATGTCCCATTATTTAAACCCATTAATTTGTGTTGCATGTGAATGATTTTATCTTTTGAGTAAGAAAAATTGTTGCACTGTGATGACTAGACCTGTGCATTCTTATAGTCACATAATGTGGTTTCTATGTTAGAGTACAAAGCTAAACTTGTTTATTCAGACGAAAATAAAATGGACTTCAGAGCCTTACTCCCATGTGTGTAGATTCACATCATGCTCATACCTATTCCTGTATCTTGGAGCATTGACTCTTTTAAAATACTCAGAAAATTTTTATTTTAAAGTACAAAGTAATAAAAATAAACTAGTTAAAAACAATAGTTTAAATACAACAAATAACATTTTAAAACCACATTAAAATGCTGATTGCCCTGGTAGCAGCCCAGTTGTCAAAGTTGTCTGTATGCACCTTGTCTTCTAAAGAGGAAGGTCTTAGCCTGCTGGTGGAAATATTAAAAGTAGGGAGCTAGCTGAGAGGAAATTCAACAACCTGGCATCAGCCACAGGAAAAGGCTGTTGATGTAGTAGGGGCTTCATTCACTTCATACGTGTGACCTGTTGGAGGGTATGCTAAATAGAAATATGCCAGAAGTGTGTGTCATATTGAGCTTCAGTAAAAATCTGAAGTTAACATTTATTTAGAAGTCAATAGGAATATTAAGAAACAATTTTAGGATTTCAGTGCTGTATGGGTAGATATGTTATCTGTCTGTGATATAGGAGAGTTTGCTACTTTTCTAGAGCCACATAACTTTCATTAATTCTTATTGAGTCCCCTATGTACAAGCTGATCAGTAAATCATGTTGGCATCGGATATTACTTTCTTAAAGTGAATTATATAAAGGTAAAACTTGAAGACCAAATATAAAATATGTGGTGAAAGAATTTTAAAATCTGTAATGCTATGCAAGCCTTTACATGACTCTTCATCTTGGCCATGTTGGCAATCCAAGCCATCGCATCCATCATTTGAATCTAAGAAATTGTTCAGGTACAGGTATAAATAATATAGGCACATGTACATATAGACATATAGACATAGAAATTACATGTTTTTGAATCGAGTTGACATACTCTCCTGAACACTGAGGGCACAAGAGAAAAAACGTTAGGGATTATTAAGGCTTATAACTAGAATCAATGGACTGAAACTGGGAAAGTGTACCTTTAAGTTAGATATTAGAAACACTTTCCAGCCGATTAGAAAACGAATAACTTGTTTAAATTCCTGATTAAATTGTCATCACTAGATGTGTGTTCAAGAATAGATTAAATACTTAAATGTTGAAGATGATGCTACATTAGAACAGAGGAATGAAGGTAGAGGACATGGGAGGTCATGTCTAATTTCCTTCCTCTCCCCCACCCCCTTGGGGTATGATAGCCACAAACCACATTATTGAGTGCTTGCATTTTTTGAATAAATTGTTGTAGAATTATAAAAGCAACATTCACAGCCAGCAGCCAGCCTTCACAGTTTTAAGTACGTGGATTGTGCCAGGGTGCTTAAACACCAAGTAACTTAAATAGTTTTATTAAGTTATTCACTTGCATTGCTTACAAATGAAAGGCTTTTCATTTTGCATTTTAGAGAGTGGATCTGATAGTGAACAAGAAAAAAAGGAAGGGGAAGAAGACAGCAGTGAGCAAAGTAGTGAGAGCTCCTCTACTGAAGATGATGGTAACAGGAACCCAAAAGCCAAAAGTGGTGTCTCAAAAAAAGGGACTGCAGTTTTAAAGAGGTATGTAGGGTTTTTTTGTTATGACAGGTAGCAAATTGGAATGTTGATGCTACAGTGTCTGTGGAAAGAACACATTAATGTTTTTCATAATGATATTATCTTTGAAAAGACGCTATCCATTTTCATCTTTTCCATTATATATGTTATATGTAAATTTAGCAGCTTGGGTTTTTTTTAATGTAACTTTTGTTGAATATTTAGGTGGTGATCTGAGTGTATTAACATAACCTTGGGAGGCTGAACAGTTATCATGCCACTTTATGAAACACTTAATTACCTTATACAGCGATTTTGCTGAGGGCTAAAATTAAATCCTTCTATATCTTGCCATTATGCAACTAAGGCAATTGATTTTTCCCTAAATAATGTTATATTAAAAGGATTATGATCCAGATATTGGAGGCAAGGGCCGTGAAGGGAGACGGTCAGAAGCTGCTTAAGTGTTAGGGCTTTTTAAGATTGCCTATTACTAACAGAGTTAACATGTATTAAAATATCATTAAAATTTTAAGTAATTGGGGCTAATACCTTGGATTGTCTGAATCTGTTTCTTCCACTTCTGTCAGCAAGTGGCCTCTGCAGACATGATCGCCCTTTCACTCTGTAGCCTGCTGCCAGCTCACTTGATGAGTTTGCAGCTCAGCTCAGTCGTGGCTGACAGCGCTGATTGGGGCGCAGTACGCACTCTGCTCCTTTTATTACAGACAGTAATTAAAGCAGCTCGCCCTGCCACTTCCATAACAAACACAGCATAATGCCCTAATTATGACTTTATTAATTTAAGTCAGGATTTAATGATTTTAAAAGTGATTTATATTGTTTTTCCTGTTCAGAACAAATGAAATCTGTAGGTTAAATTAATACAGGCTTTTCATCATTGCAAAGTTAAAAAGCTAGTTACTAGTAAATTTTTTTCATTAGATTAACATCTGAAACTCTTAAGCAGTAAGGTAAACAATGATTACCTATCAAAACTGAGTAATGAAATAAGTTTGCCCTGAAAAATCATATCTTCAAATTAGAAATTCGTATGTATTGAAAATAGTTTTCTTTTACTAAAGGAATATTGGGTTTACATTGAATTATTTCTGGAATGAATGCTGCCATTTAAGTCTCAGGAACTAAAGAGGTAAATAGAGATATAACATGAAGAAGAATTGTAGATGGATGGTTGCATTTCCAGTTAGAGCAAAGCAAGTTGGAAAATGAGAATGGATTTGCATATTTCTCACATTGCTAAGTTTGTATTAATACTCTGCTGTGGGGCTGTTTCTTTTCCCATTTATTATTAGCAAATGTATGCAGATTTATGGCTAAATCCTCTCCTTCCTTAATAATCAAATGTCATTGTTTTAATTATACAGTACAGAAATTTTTGCTCAGTTTTAATGATTGGTTCATGTATCATGCTTCTGAAATCATGCCATGTAATTTAGTTTAGCCATTCCCAATCTTGGGTCCCCAGAGGTTGTTGGACTACATCATCCACTGGACTTGCTGGCTAGGGATGGTGGAAGTTGTAGTGCAACAATATCCGAGGAGCCCAGGTTGAGAAAGATTGATTTAGGTGCATGGGACCTGTAAAAGGTTTAGTGGGTTGCAAAAAGCAACTGTCTGCATAGCCCATGGCACATGCTTATAGGCCCTGGTTCAAGCATCGTGAACAAATCATGGTTTAGCCACCAGGAATGTGGTGCTCCTTGTCTCCTTGTGAGCACTGATTCTCTGTTCCACATCATGGCTTGTGCTGATGTATTAGACAAATTATGGTTGATGAATTAGATGAATTATGATGAATTAGACAAATTATGGTTACTGTTAATATAGCTTGTCTCCAAGCCAGAGCTGAAAACTTTAAGCCATCTCTACTAGGTATGGCTATTGTGCTCCAGAATATGGCAAAGGAAACTGGTATATACAAATTGGAGCATTCAAGCCCATAGTACTCCCCAATAGAAGACTTCTGGTTTCTTTGCTCATTCTTACAAAAGGAGGAGCCAGGAGGCTTTGTGTAACACCCAGAGGCTTGTAAAGGTAAAGGGACCCCTGACTGTTGTCCAGTCATGGACGACTCTGGGGTTGTAGTGCTCATCTTGCTTTATTGGCCGAGGTAGCCGGCATTTGTCCACAGACAGCTCAGGTCATGTGGCCAGCATGACTAAGCCACTTCTGGCAAACTAGAGCAGAGCACGGAAACACCATTTACCAGAGTGGTACCTATTTATCTACTTGCACTTTGACATGCTTTCAAACTGCTAGGTTGGCAGGAACAGGGACCAAGCAACGGGAGCTCACCCCATCGCGGGGATTCGAACTGCCAACCTTCTGATCGGCAAGTCCTAGGCTCAGTGGTTTAGACCACAGTGCAACCAACGTCCCTATCCAGAGGCTCATACCTGTTCACTAATTTGATATACAGTCAACACTACACAGCCTTTTGAAAGAGCTGTAAATAGGTTAATAATAATGCTATTGATAATAATATAACATTAGCTCATTTTATAGATTTTATAACTTTCTCTTGAGTTTCTTATGCATGTATATTATATTTAGTGACTTGGATGGCACAGAAGAGAATAAAGTGGAATCTCAGACAGCTCTAGCTTCTTCAAATTCAGAATCTAGTTCGGCTGAGGAAAGTTCTTCAGACTCCAGCTCAGAATCTGACTCTGAAAGTAGTTTGGAGACTCGAAAAAAAGTGCATACTTCACTTCCTCCCAAGGTAAATCTTTAATGTTATATAAGTGTTCATAAGTAGAGTTATTGAAGGTGCATTTTGATTGCCTTTATGACATGTAGAAACAGGACGTATCAGGAAATGTGTAGATTTGTATTCTTTGTTTTTGATTGGAGGTCCTTTGCGAAAACATTTATTGCAGGTTAATGAAAATTAATATGCTATTACTTTGCAATTCTAGAAGGAGACTTTTTATAGGTGATGATTAACCACTGCACAATACACTAATGCAATATGTCTCAGTTTCCGTTATATAAAATATATGTTGTAAAGCACAAGAAATTATAGAAGCCTTTTTCACTGGAGATGAACAAATGCAAAGTGATAAAAGTTCTGATTATAATATTCAGTCAGTGATGTTTTGTTGAGCTTACATATCTGTATAAACTTTTATCTGAAAATTTACAGCCCAGGGTTTAGATTCCCATCATTCTCAGAGGTTTATGTTTGGTAGCCACGTTGAAAGTAAAGGATATAATCTAGTAAAAATGAATAGTGGATAGTTCCACAGTGGTATATATTGTAATTTTAGCCTCTTTTAAGTATAAACGCTTAATCACTGTGTGTACTCTTACTTTCACCAACATGATTTGGATTTAATTTGCAAACTTGTGCAGCAGTCCTTGTAGTTTTTGGCAGTAGTAGAGTGGCCAAACTACGTAGAGAGAATGAACGCCTCCATTTGATTTTTTTTCCTTCTTACAAACAAGTGGTATATAAATTTTATGAAATAAATTATATTGAGACATTTATGGCAGTGAGTTAAATAGCCTAAGGTTTGTATGGTCAGAATTCTTGATGGTGGTGGTGATGATGATGATGATAATAATAATAATAATAATAATAATAATAATAATAATAGTCAGACAGATTGTAGATTTCTTATGCCCAATTAATAGAAGTCTCATTTTCACACCGTTGTAGACATGTTTTGACACAAGATCCAATAAATGTAGTCCTATGTTGCCACTGGTGACTGGGAAACACTTCTTGGTGACAGCCTGCCCAACTGAGACACTTTCCCCTTTGAAACACAGTTCCTTCAGAATTTTCAAAAGGGAAGAGTTATTTATTCATTCACCTTTTTGAACACTTGGAAGCAGTAAGAATCAGCCTTGCTGCCAGGTATGAAGTGAAAAGCTTACCTCTCTGCTGAGTCCTCTGCACCTACCAGAGAACTGGGGGGAGGGGTGATTGTGGCAAACACAAGAAATGACTGACTACCAAGGGCAATAAAAATGTGTGGGTCTCTGGCAAATGCATATATATATATATATATATATATATATAGGAGAACAACTACAGGTGGCAGTGAAAATAGTGTTGCTGAAGCATATCTAAAGTACATAAAGGGGCCCACAAAAATCATAGTTTGGAAGGTTGTGGTATGCTTAATTGCTGCCAGATGATAAGCACTGCAACCGTGCTTATAAAAGCTTAACTGTGACTGACTCGCAAATACTGAAGGTTGTATTTTATGGCCAGTTAAGAACAAGATACCTGTTGTCATGGTTGGTGAGAACAAACTGCATAAAGGCACCTTTGCCTCCCAACATGAAAGCTTTGCTTCAGTACTTGATAGTAGTGGCAAATTTGTGTTTTGATCTCACATTTCTGTGTAGTAATTGCAGTGAGAAGAACAGCACAAACAGCTAAGTCTATCAACAATTATATTTAATAGGCAAACTGTCTTTAATAGTGTCAAATAGCTGGTCATTCAGATGAGGTATTGTCTACTCCTGATGGGTGGCAATTCTCCACTAGCCCTGTAGGGACCCACAGGGTTTCATCTTGTCTCCCATGCTCTTTAGCTCCGTGAACCAACGTATGGACACCATAATATCCAGTGGATTGCTGATTCCCATGTTCAGGAATTGGGTAGATAGCTCTTATGGATATAGTTGCACTTCCTTCAAAATAACAGGCCTGCTGTGGATTTGGTTAGATGGCCTTATCACTGGCGGCACAAACTGCTGCAACAGCAAAGAACAGCTTTTCCTGGTTTACCATCTACAGCTGTTCCTGGACAGGGATACTCTGCCCACTGTGAGCCATATCCTGGTTAACTTCCTGATATGATTACTGTAATATGCTCTGTGTGGGGCTGTCCTTGAGAATAGTCTGGAAGCCACAGCCTATGCAAAATGTGGCAGCCAGATTACAGAGTGCTACAGTTCCAGAGGGTCATATGATCCTGAGAAAGTTGCACTGGCTGCTAATCTGCTACAGAGACAAATGACTTAGAAAGCTCTAAGCAACTTAAAATATTTTAAATAAATAAAATACTAACGTATAATAATGATGAACAGTGTTCTTTTTTGGCTAAATGCCTAATCACAATACAGTTATGCCATAACTTTGAGGAAATACTAATTTTATAAAGGTGCAGCTTCTTAGATTTTTAGAGAGCCCCACTGGCTTGGAACATTTCAAGTTCCACTGAAATCAGTGAGGTTTCCTTGTAGGTAGAAAAAGTGTATAATTGGAATAAGGAGGTTTTCAGTTTGGGTTTGCACTCTTTGATGGATCATTATGCTCTTTATTTACCTGCATAATTGCTGTTTTCTAAACCTTGCAGATGAAATATACCCAGGTTAACACGGTTTAGAAACATTGCTGGAGTAATTGCTTCACTTTCCCTTTATTTGATTTTTTGAACGTCAGTCCCTTTCATGTGTTACCATAAAGCACCAATGCAGCAGCAAGCAAAGGCTCTAGCAGCTAAGTCAGCTGCAGGTGGCTGCAAAGCCAAACAGGATGTTTATGACGGTTGCCATGGGAACAAAGGGGCAGTCCATTCTGTACTGAGCACCGGATGTTAGCTCAGTGTGTGTGTCATATGACCCGTACTGGAAGTACATGGGTGGAGTTTATTCTTACTGCTGTGGAGTGCAGACATGTTTCTCTGTACTGATGTAAGAGACAGAAATAAAGGATGTAAATAGATTTCTGTCTGCTTCTTTCCCCTCCCTGGGGATATCAAAGGGGAGAGAGAAGAAACGGTGTGTTCTTCTCACACATCTGGGAAGAATCGCCGAGACCTCGCCTGCTTATCTGCCGGGAGTAACAGCGGGGAGGTCGACAAGGAATATCTGCCGGTGCCTACGCTGTGGCACATTCCTCTGACCCAGGCAGAATTCCAACATCATGTCCTGTGTTTTTTTAAAAAATAAATATTTTTTTCTAGTTATAAAATATACTATCAGTCTCTGTTCTGTTTTTGCTTCCTGTTTTCCTCTGCAATTATGTTTTAATCAGTATTGGGAACAAGATACAATGTTGTGCCACTTCAGAATAAATTTCCATGAGTCAGAATGTTGATCCCACAGCTCTACATTCTGAGATCAACTGAAGAGTTCTGAACTTCCATCAAATCTAACAAACAGTCATTGGTTTCAACATCCAGATATATCCAGGGTAACCACCTGGCTCTTAGTCTCCCTGTGACTTTCCAGATAAATATAATTAATGAGGGCTTCCAAATACATTTCTGTCCCAAAATACAACATCATTCCTGGTGGTTGGCCGTGCTTGCTGGGGCTGATGGAACTTGGGATACAGTAACATCTGGAAGGCCACAGGTTCCCCACCACCGTTATACACATACCCTTGTGGAAGCAAGTCCCATTAAACTCAGTGGAACTTGTGAGTAAACAACTATAGAATTACACTACTGTTGACATAATAGCTGTCAAGACAATTAATAGTTTAAGGATTGTAATAGCTCAGTAACTTGGGAATCTACCATATTAAAATACTTAATTGCATATGGAATGTTTAAACGGTGCCCTCTGCTATGTCAGTTAGTAAACTTCTGTTTGTGAAATAGACTGGAGTTCTTTGGTATACTGTAAATATAACTCTAAAGGTCCTCACTTAGGGGAAATCAGAATTAACTTTCATTTTAATGGTTGTGAGAGAATCTGTGTGCATTGAAGCCACCAAACTACATTGCTGCTTTAAATTTTGACTATTTCTGTATTTTCTCCATTTGAAACGAAAATTTGAAAGGAATCTCTTTTTCCATAAAGGACCCTTCTGTTTAGGTATATACTTCAGGTATATACTTTATATATTATGAAATATACTTAAGATGTATTTAATAATGAATGCAAATGTCCTTTGAAGTGATATAAAATTATGAAACATTTTATGATATATAAAAACAGTGTCAAGATGGATCTATAATAAAAATGTTAAGATGAAGACATGTTAGTCTAATACATGGCTTCTGGTTTGTTTTTTTACAAAACAAAGGTAAAATGTCTCCTAATAATGAGCATAGTTCCGTATCTCAAGTGCATTATGCGCTTAGAAATACAACTTTCAAACTGTTGTTGTGCATAACTAAAACACAGCTAGTGATCCTGCTCAGAAATAGCGGGGTATTCAGATACATAATCACATACTGTTAAAAATCAGATACAGATTTTAGTATGATGCGTGAGTAAATAAGAGCCTATGTAGTGGGATTTTAAAATCAGTTCCTGTTGGCCTCTTATACAAGCATAATACAGTCACTCAGCTGTTAAAAACCTGATCTACTATTTAAAAAATATATAAAAACAAATTGTCTATCTTTCTGCCTGATCTCTTTTCAACTGCTAACACAATGGAAACAGTAGGTGATCAGTCAGTGCATTTGGATTGTCAATGATGGTTTTGTATAAATATTGGAAGGGCAAGAAACAGAATTCACACAGTAAAATATGATTTCATCTGCCTCTTCTCTGCAGTTCCATGGCTCATGCTGCGGTGTGAAATTCTCATTTTACACACTTTGCAGGCGGAGCACATGAATTATGCATTGAGCAAGAGAAATCTCCTGCTTCAAGTCGTATATGCATTTACCCAGGTTCTATCTCTATTATCAAGATGAATTGCAAATGGAGAAATGTTTGATGGGATATGGCTTAACTTCTTTGTTTAGCATTCAGCTCTGGATTGCATTCTTTTCTTTAAGGAGGAAGCAAGTTTATTTTTGTGTGGATTGTAATTTTAAGTAAAGAACAAAAAATCAATTTTTAAAGCTGTTTCAGTTAAACTATCGGTAAATATTAAACATAAATGTGAGTGTGTCACGTTCATTTTCTTACATTTAAACTTCTTGTGACCATGGGCAAGTCCAGAACATTGTAACCACAGTTGCCATTTGTAGAAAGGAAAACAGTGACATATCTGATTTGATGAGTATGCCATTTTGTATTAGAGAGACCAGGTAGATTTGCTGGGAGGAGCTGATCTGATCCCACTGTGTTCACCTAGATGTTTGGTATAGCATCATACGGGGCCGTCTTACCCATAGGCACTAGGGGTGCGGGGCACCGGGCTCTCAGGAGTGCCAGCCCGAGAGTCCGGGGCCCAAGAGTTGAGTCTGGGGATGAGCACGCCTTTTTGGTCGGAGCACTGTGGTGGGCTCTTCTGCTGCGGGCGGCTCTGCGCTGCGAGTTTGGGGGTGACCAAGCCAGTGAGACACTGAGGTGGCCGGCTGCCTCCACCCTACTGCACACCTGGGAATGGGCAGATCTTTGCACCCTGGCGCCACATATACTTAAGATAGCCCTGGCATCATCATAGGCTGCAGGGATGAGGGGAGAGTTGCTGTGGTCCATCGCACTTCCATATCCAGTGCCAGGAAACTTGGAACTGACTGTGAAGGCCTGCACCTGGTGTTGGTCAGTAAATTGTGGTTACTCCTTCTGTACCATCCACCTTACTGCCCAGCAGCTTCTCTCACCAAGCTGGCAGAGGTGATATTGGGTGTGGTGTCAGAGGAAACCATAACAATAGTTCTGGATTATTTCAATATCTATGCTGAGGCTGCCTCTAGTGTTCTGCCTCAGGACTTCATGGCCTTAATGATGACCACGGAGGTATCGCCCAAGTTTCAGTGATCTGACACACAGGGCACAGCATACCCTCCATTTGATTTTTGCTCATGGTGGAGGAAGAGATGGTATGGAGATAGGGGGAGTAGATCTCACCCGATTGTCTGATCACTTCCTGGTGAAGTTCTTACAGCACCAGTCCTCCACTGGAAGGGTGATGGAAAGATTAAGATGCTGTGGAGAAGCTAATCAGGGGTTGCAGAGGGGAAAGAAAAAGGTGAGTTGTGCAAGCCGCTCACATTAGGTACAACCCATACAGATTGAATCAAGTCATAATTAACTATGACTTCAGTGTTGACTGTCCTAAGACTGTCCTAAGACATATTCCAGCTAAAAAGAGTCCCACTGAAACCAGTTTGAACAACTGAGTAGCTGTAATGAAATCACATTAACATAAGAATAGCCTGCTGGATTAGGTCAAAGACTTATCTATAGTCCAGCATCCTACTGTCACATTAGCCAATCAGATGCTGTGGGAAATCAGGGAGCAGAACATGAAATCAAGAGCATTCTCCCTTCCTGCAGTTTCCAGCAACTGGCATTTGGAAGCATTACTGCCTCCAACTGTGGAGATATTTGGGAGTTAATCACAACTAAATCTGAGCCTATATATTGAATAATGTGAACTTTTGCCTGAGACTGACTAATTTTCATTTGCGGAATAGAGGTCCAGAACTTAGGTCTGATTGCAGTACCCAGCCATTATTTGTGCTGCCTTCCCCCCAAACCCAGCTTCTTGCACATATAGACAGAGGAAAAGCAGAGTTTGTTTGTCTTTCTCTCTTTTTACAAACTTTACTGAAAAGTTTAAAAACAATTACCAAGCAAAACTGCTGTCTTCCAAGAGAAATACATGCACAGATGTTAAGTCTTGTATGCAGTCATCCACATGGAATCAAAACAAACTTGGAAAATCTTTTATATTACAAATTCAGCTCACACCCACAGGATATACTTCAATTTAAATCGCTAAGTAATTTCTCCATAGTGTCTTCTGTGACTGAGAAAGAAGGAAGATTACTGTACTATTGTTAATAAACACTATAAATCAAGATCGTATGGAGTCAAGCCATCTTTCTTTGTTATTCCAGTTATTACCTTCCAGTGGTGAATTAAGTGTTCATAAGTGCTGTTTTCCACACATACTGCGTCCAAGTTCTTGTGGTGGGAGCTCTATGGTCTAAACCCCCACTGCATACCATTTCAACTAAACTGCAATAAACCTTTTTAAATGTCATTATGAGATGGCACTGGACACCCCTACACCCTTCCAGAGCTAGCCATTTTCCCTTATGTTGGGCAGGGTGTAAGCTTAAAGGCATGTTCCTCCACATGTGATAAGAGTGCCTGTTGCCTAAAAGTTTTTTGGACTTGAATTTTTTTCACTGTCTTCTGCCATTATGGAACAACATCTTGTACCCGATCCAATGTTAGCCCACCTGTCAGTGGAAAACAATATCAATCCAAATGTAAAGCATAAAAGAGTTGCTCTTCTTTCTTAAGACAGTAGCGAGACAAATAATCGCATCCATTTGGAGACTTTGTCTCTTATATTCCACCAGGATTCTACATCCACCTACCCACCCAAAGTTCTTTGCAGTGTGTAGGGAAGTTGGACAAAGAGTATTCTTATGTCATGCTGAGTTTGTGCTGATAGTCTCCAGGAAGATATTCATGGTTGCCAGAGGTGAGCTGTTGACGGCATTTGTTGAATCCTGTTAAATTAAGCTCATGCTCCGAATCATATGCAGTGGGATTCTTTCACCATGCTTCGCATGCGTTCTCCAGTTACAGGTATTTTTTTCGCCACTCAGTGAGAAAAGTGTCCTACTAATCAGCATGTTTGTGGACTCAAATGGCTGATACAGTTGTCTGGAAAATTATGCCAAAATTCATAGTAAATGTTGACAAGGAACTTTATTCCCAGGCTGTGGTCTATAGGCATGGTTCTTTCTTTGTCCTTCTCCCTTCTTACACCTGCTTGTATAATTATTTGAGTTTCAATTATAGATGCAATAATATATAAACTCTGTTAATTTTATTCTCCCAAAGAGATGAATTTATCAGGTCTCTTGCTACTCTGAAAATGCTTTGATGATCTGCATCTAATGAAATCTCAGTTCTCGTGAGGACTAAAGATCTCTACGTTTTATGCCTAGTCTTGTATGGCAGCAGCTCTCAGCTGATTAGGTCACATGTCCAAAGAGAAAAGAAGTAGTGAGACCAGTTGTGGTTGTTGAGAAAAGTTTGACGTTACTGCAAACTCGAGGACCATAGGATTACAGGAAATAAAAGACTGCTAATTGATAATGTGAAAAGTTAGATCAGAGCCACCACAAATGTTTTTTAAAAAACTAAAAGAAAAATAGAGTGATAGCACAGCTAATTGCTTAGAGCAGGACATTGACCTGCCGTTGAAGCAGAGCTGTATTGGTGTTGCAAGAACACTGGGAGATAACATCAAAGAAATGGTGTTGAAAAGGCATGCAGGATTCTTTTTTCTGAATTGCTATGCAGCAAATATTAAAAAGGTTGAGCCCAATTACATTCTTTCCTGGATAAGTCTTTGCAGTGTTCTCACACATTTTTTTCAAAAAAAGTATTAAACATTCATATACTTTTTGCAGAAAGAAGAGAAAGCTTCACAAGAGAAGAGAGTGTCTACCAAGCAAGATGTGCCACTCTTGGATTTGGACGACTGTAAGTACTCCAGATGTTTGCCCTTTCAAATTTTTATGTCCATGAAAGTTAAAGCATTTGACTTAGATCCTAACTAAAACTTCCCTTGTGGGAGTGTCCCATGAGCAGAGTTCTGCCCATGGGATGCTCCCACCAGCAGAAGAAAGGCAGCATTTTTTTACACACACTCCTTTTCCCTGCAACCTCTTTGCCTTTCCAAACTGTTGCTGAAGGATCGGTGAAAGCAGTTATTTCCACTTACAGAAGCAATCCATCATTTTGCAGGGGGCTAGTTAGGATCCAAGTCATTGTATTTAAATTTCAAAAGGCCTGAAATAATACTGTCTGTCTCATATAAAGATATAATGGAATATTTATGTGTACTCTATGCATTAGTCATTGTATAAGAGCATAACACACTTAAAAAAAACAAACCTGGATAGCCTACTTGAACAATGCATGCTCTTTAAACAGATTCTTTCTGAACAATTTAGCTTTAAATGTGGGGGGTCTCTCTTCTCTTGTCTCTTAAGATTTAAGGCTTATATGTTTTCAGCCTATATCAAATGCATTTCTTAGCGCATTGTAATACTGTTACACTATTTTATTTTTAAATAAGTACCTTTTTATAAATGAATAGCTTTCCATAGCAAGGTAGCAGTGAGACGCATGGTATCTGGAAATCATACGGAGGTCTCATTCAGAAAGATTGTATTTTCAAAGGTTGTAAATCTCTATGTGTTAGTAATACAAAAATATTTAACAGCCTCAAGCACAGAAATTTGGAAAGCATAAAAGCTAGAGATGAGTGTGGTTTTGTTTTTCCATAGGTTGGATACAGAGATTAGCACGCTAAATAGAGCTAGCAAATTGTGACACACACACACACACCCCAGCCCCACTATGTTTCACCAAGGATTGGGGGACCTTGCTGAATTGGGAGGCTCTGACTCAGGGCAAAGGAGGAAGGGGCATCTTCCAGGAGTGGCATTCCCACTGAGGTGGCTGCCGTGGGGATCAAGGGACAGGGATATCAGCTTCTGCTATCCCTATTTTGTGCTGTTAGCTCTTACTAACACCTCCTATGTGTTTAGAAAATTCAGAGACCTTTACTTTTATGTCTGAATTCTCAGAATTTTAAAAAAGAAGCTTTCATCTTTATATAACAACAAAGCATAGAATCTAGCAGTCTAATAATAAGCAAATAATCTACTAACATTAATTTCCACATAGTTTACCTTTAGTTTGGAACATGGTGTGTGGTGGTTGGGGAGGTGTATACATGCCTTCCCCTACACAGTAACTTAAGACATATGTTGACGTACAATCCCATAAATCAGAGTTTTCCAAACTGTGTCACAACACTAGTGTGTTGGCTGCCATGTGTGAACACACCCTGCTCTCCTCCTGGGGCTGGAAAGGGGCTAGTTTAACCTCAGGTTTGCTAGTAAAACTGAATTACTGTGCCATGAAATTAAACATATCGAACAGGTGTGTCACCAACATGAAAAGTTTGGAAAGCTCTGCCATAATTTTTAAAAATTAAACATTTTTATTAAAATGTGTAGGATAAAGTACGTGTCTAGTTACTGAATTGTTCAAGTTTAAGATGCCAGAAAACCATACTCTTACCAATTTAATTTACTTAAATATAACTATCCTTCTCAATTGCTTATTTTCTGCAGTCAGTCCTGTATCAACAACCACATCACTCCACAAGCCAACTATTCTTACTCCTACTTTAGCAGCTGACTTAGAAGGTTTAAGTTTATCAAGTTCTTCAGTCATTGATGTAAGTTATATTTTTCATTTACTGACTTATTTTTCTCACTCATTTTCTGTTTTAAGGTGAAATTGTATCTTGATCTATAATGGACTTGCAGACCATTCAATAATACTTCATTCCATTTTTAAATACAGATCAGGGGTGGGGAGCCTTTGGCCCATCAGGGGCTCCATTTTTGCTTGTGAGCCCCTTTTGCCCAAACCATGCCCACCCATGCAATATCAGGTGTGGGATGGGTATTGGCATTGCTTCAGTGCTTAAAGTGAGCTGCTGATTGTTCCTTGACTGGAGCAAGGAACACCTCCACCATCAATCAGCTGATGGGCAGTGAGGGTGTGCCTTCTTCCAGGAGAGGGAAGTGATTTCCATTTTGCAAACAACCCCCCCCCCCCCCGCACCTCTTGTTTTCAAAGAACAGCATGGGGCTGTTTTCAAAAGGACTTTCAAACAGCCCTCTGCTGCAATTTAAAGTCTCAATAATTGGGACTTCAAAGCACACTGTCACCTGATGCCATAGTGTTATCCAGTGATTGACAGGTAGGAGGAGCTAGTTTGGCCTGCCAGGGGTTGGGGAGTTAAAGGCCTGGTCCATTGGCAGAAAAGGTTCCCCACCCCAATGTAGCTTCATGATGAAACTAAGGAAGAATATGTTGCAGAGGATTTTTTAAAGCTTGTGGTTTTAAACTGGTGGCAGTATAATCAGAATAGCTTTTGTTAATCACCATTCTAACTTTTGGCATGGGGAAACCTTATTTTTTGCATTTTAACTGCTTACAAATTCTGGACAAATGTTATAATCTTCTAAACTAGTAACACAGAAACTTGTTCTTCTTTCCAAATATATTTTTGAACTTCTTTATCTTGATACCTGCTATATTAAAACAAATCTAACTTAGTATTTTTCTGATTGCCTATGTTAGCTCTTATGCAACGCAGTGTCTGTGTAGGTATTTATTCATACCTTGAATCAACTAAAATGACTTTATACTCAGTTTCCTGGACAATGAAATAGAGAGCGACCAGATCCAAAGTCCTGGAGGGCTCATGGCAGGTAGACAAAAATGGAGGAGGTGGTTCCTCTTCCTAATGGTCCTTTCCATCCCTAAATCCAAAGCCTCCCCTTATACTAGCTTCTTCAGATACGAGCCTCTTAAAAGGCCACTCGGTGTCCTCTACCAGATGCTTCTCTGTCAAAATTTCTGGAATATGCGTCATCTCTTTCCTGCTGTAAGAATTTAGGGACAATTTAACAAATAGCTCCCATTTTTCTGACTGTTTAGAATTATACGACATACTGTTTCAAAACCAGACTGCATGGGAATGGGAAGGACATGGTAGTAAAATCTCTCTGTTAAGAAAATAACCTATTGGTCTCTTGCTCTCTGTCGTGTAGGATGCTCAAATTAACAGATGGTTCAAGAAAATTTGGTAAGGTTCTCACTATGAAAACAAAAAATTATCATAGTGTTAATTTCACATCATGCTTAGCAAACCTTGGCTACCACTAAACCCATGGTTTGATTCAGTTTGTCATCCAAACCCAGGCTCATGATTTAATTGTCCAGACTAACCATGAACTGTAACCAAGATTTGTTTTCATTAATCTGGAAGTGGTAAAGCATGAGCCTGGGTTGGACAACAGTCTAAGCCATTAGTTGTCAACCAGTGCACTGTGGCACCCTGGAAGACTTGAGGAACTTTTGTTCATGAGAGCCCTGGGGGGGGGGGCATCCTTTCATTAACTTGCAGCCCATACCTTCTTGCATTCTCTCTCTCTCTCTCTCTCTCTCTCTCTCTCTCTCTCCAAGGAACATTCAGGGGATCTGGCAGCTTTAACTTGCAGCCCATTATCTTCCTGTATACCTCTCTCTCTACCCCAGCGACCATCCTTCCTTGAGCCCATCTCGTGGAATGGGAACAGGGCAGAACAGGGCAGGGGTGGAACGAGGGAATCCCCACTTAAAGGTGTCATGTAATGGAACCCCATTGTAAGGGACTCCCACAGGGGAGCCGCAGAAACAATGTGTTTGGTCAAGGGAGCCGTGGACTCAAAAAGGTTGAAAACCACTGCTCTAAGCCAAACATTGTATTAGCTCAGCACAACTGCAGAAAGGATCAGGGACAGCAAAGCAACCGTGAGCTTCAATCCAGGAGCCAACACGCTCAGGACAGTAGCTCACTTCATATGGTTTAAAAATGAACCTTTGAAATTACTCATATGTGGGAGTCTTTACCAAAGCTAAGAAGCAGAGTACAGTTGCCACACTGGTCTAAAGTGCTACAGTAAAAATAGGTGAGAAAGCAACTTGTCTGGAAACAACCAAGGCCATTGAGAATACATTATTTGTCTAATGGTATGTATTAATCTTACTTAACTTGAGGTTTGTGTGCTGGGTATTTTGGCCATGTACATTAAGGTAGTTTTACCCATGCAAGTCCATAGTATTGACCTGCCGCACCAATGTAATATATCTTGTTATTTATACCATATGTGATAGGGACTTTAATAGGTGTGCCTGGAGCAGAAGCTAAAGGCCAATCAGTATAGTAGATAAAAGGTCTTCCACTGGAGCCTGTATATTGCACATTGTATTCCTGTAGTCACAGAGAATATGTGCCCATTACTCCCAGTTCCCAATGGAAATTATGTAGTGCCATCTCAAAATCATATTTAAAAGTGTTAGATGTTTATGCTCATGCTAAATAGAAAGGATCATAGGCGACCTTCTAATGCTTTCCAGTATGGGAAGGGAGTTAATCAGACTACTTTAGAAGTATTAACATAGTGTAACTGGAACAGAAAGAGGCCCTTTAGGAGTGACTTTTTGAGAAGAAACAAGGTGTAATGATAAGAGGAGGGGACATGAAAAGATTGGGCTGATCATAGTTAAGAAGCCATACAATAGTTTGCCTCTGGAAGCTCAACTCATGTCTGCTTTTAATTTGTCATTTGCTTGGCACTCAACTTCATAAATTCACTCCAGCCTCCCTGCTTCCATCCTAACACATGCTGTGGACTACCTGAATGAAGCTAGTGATCCATAGATCACAGTTTGGGAACCACTTACTTTGACTATATCAGGCAGTTTAAAAAATTTACAGGCAATGACCATTTTGCATGGGGGTTCCATTCCCAGCCCCTGCACATCCTCCCACATGTCAGTGGAGCGTGCATAAGCCTTCTCCATCCCTGTTCTTCCCTCTTCTGGGTCCAAAAGGATGCCCCTAAAATGGTTGCCGCCTGTATGTACTAGGATACAACTTTTGTAAAGCATGTACAGTCATACCTTGGTTTTTGAACAGCTTAGTTCTCAAACATTTTGGCTCCCAAATGCCGCAAACCCAGAAGTGACTGTTCCTGTTTGCAAACTATTTTTGGAAGCTGAATATCCAACAGGGCATCCAGTTGGCTGCAGGACCTTCCTGCAGTCAATCAGAAGCTGCATGTTGGTTTCCGAATGTTTTGGAAGTCGAACGGACTTCCGGAACAGATTCCATTTGACTTCCAAGGTACAACTGTACTTAGGCTTTTCCTAAATGCATAGCTGTTCATTTCAGAATTGTGGCAGCTGTGTCTTTAAGTACGTAATGATGTAGGAAAATTGCAGATATACATCTGTTGTTGTCATATTTATTTATTCATACAGTGGTGCCCCGCAAGACGAATGCCTCGCAAGACGAAAAACCCGCTAGACGAAAGGGTTTTCCGTTTTTTGAGGCGCTTCGCAAGACGAATTTCCCTATGGGCTTGCTTCGCACTCTTTATAAAAAGATTTGAGGAGTGAGGTTATTACCCCTCTACTGCTATCCATACCAGGTCGCTCAACCATTGCTACTGTGTCCTTTCTTCTAGCAGATCAAGATAGCCAGAGGACAGCAAAAACTGCAGAATTTTAAGCAGGGACAATTAGAATGGATCTATTATATGATTATTGATGTAAACCTCCAAAATGTATTTTGTATGGTTAGGTTTTTACCTCTATCTTCAGAACATTGTATTTTATTTTGGCTGATGCAAATAAAGATTCTTATTCTTCTTACAAGGCAGAAGGCCTATGAAAACTCTAGGAAGGAAATAGAAATGTGTGGTCTGCAGAAATCAGTTGCCGAGTCACCACTAGCTAGTTGGCAAGAAGTAAGTCTCTTATTTAGTAGAAAGACCCCTCTTCAGGTAGAATAACAGATTCAAGAGTTTTGGTTTAACACACCAGCCTCTCTAGGGACAGTTGATCTAGAATAGTACCTTCTGAATATCTGTTAAAGAAAATCACTAAATGAGGAAGAGGAATGGGGTAATTCTACAAAATACTTGTAGGAAATGGACATTAAGAATATTTTCCAATTGCAACTCCATTTGACAAAGCCTTTCCTACTCCCAGGAGAGAAGGGATTGTGAGTGGGAGACGATTCCTGCATCATGCTGGGGGCACTCCGCCCCCTGCTTCAACTTCAGGGCTGGCACCACGCCCCTGCCCAGTTGGGCACCCAATAGGGAAGCTCGGCGGGGGTGTGGCTTGCTGCTCAAACGTAGCAGCGCCAGCCCATCCCCACCATTGCACACACATTTTCTTCGAGTCACCCACCCTCCAATCCCTTTAGATTAGCTGTTCCTGAGACTTTGCTATGGACCTCTGGTTGGTCACCCTGTTTAACCAGGGGGCCTGGTAGGGATTTTTTTCCAATTGGCTAAATTGGCCCGGCCTCTTGGGGTTCTTTTGCCTATCTCGTAGCAACTGTCACAACTTTCGTGGTATTTGGCGGTTAGGCATTGGAAAGTGTTGTTGGTGTTTCGGGGGGCAAGGTGTGGCCATCGCCTTCCCCGACAATTTTGGGTATTCCGCTAAAGGAATCTGGCGGTCGTGGATCCTGTCCGATGCCCGAGTGGTGGTGGGCCATGGCACGACCCTCGGTGACATCAGGAAAAGAGCCTATAGTTGGATTAGCATTAACAGGCTCCTCCTACTGGTGGTTAACCCTCCTCAGACTCACCCCTCTATGAGTGGATGGAGTCTAATGTCCCATGGTCCAATGCCTAAGCCAAT